>NC_086448.1:266319668-266626668 GCF_028390025.1 Pseudophryne corroboree | reverse complement strand
CATGCAGGAGGTAAGTTACCATACTTGTGTAATTGTGTGTGTGTGGTGGGAGGTATTGAGAGCACAGTACAAAACATAGGGTCTATGGTGGGGGAGAGTGGACAATACAAAACATGCACAATACAAAAACATAGAAATTGTGGCATACACTATAGGACATATAGAGGAAGGACATACACTTTTGGGGGTTGAGAGATGCAGAACATACTGTAATACAGAAAAACAGGAAGGGTGGGGAGAGCATGATACAGAACATACAGATCGGGGAAAGAACAATACAGATCGGGGGAGATAGTGAAATGGCTGACATTTACAGTATATCAATGAACTGGGGGCAGGTGTACAAAGCCTGGGAGAGTGATAAAGTGGAGAGAGATAAACTAACAACCAATCAGCTCCTAGTTCTCATTTTTTAAACACAGCCTGTAACATGGCAGTTAGGAGCTGATTGGCTGGCACTTTACCTCTCTCCACTCTATCACTCTGCAGGGCTTAATACATCTCCCCCATGGAATAACCAAATGATGAAATGGTACAGAATGGTATACATGATGTGAATTGGAGCTGTAACAAGTGACTGTTTCCCTATCTTTACATATAATAAAGGGGATATAGTCCTTTCCCTAGAGTCCATCTCCTTACCGCTCAGGGGGCCTGATTCAGATGCGGACACAGAGCTGCTGTTGCACCAAGTGGCTCAATGCTTTTTCACTGTGCACGTGTGTAGGCTGCACTGCGCATGAAATTAAATCAAGCTCACATAGAGGATCCCATCGCAAAGTGATTGACAGGAAGTCAGCATTTGAGGTGGTAACGGGGGTGGCTAACTGTATACAGGCGTGTCCGGTCCATTCAAACGCCATTCTATGTGCGCGCATAAATTACACATTGCGACCTGTGTTGCTGCTGTAGAGCCCCTTGTGTCTAGGAGACTTGCTCAGCCTACGACTGCTCAGACTCACGATGCAATTGTGAATGGCAAGATTGCAGCAGCGATTGCTTCAACAACCACAACTGAATCAGACCCACAATTACACCATTATATTTTACTATTTTATCACATTTAACAACTAAGGGGTCAGTTTAATTAGGTGCAAGTTTGTCTTACAACAGCCGCACTTTCCGGTAGCCCCATAGGCTGAATCTGGCCACGAAGGGAGTGAGTTTGGATGCTGTTGAAACGTTGCAGCAATGGTAACTCGTACCTACAGTAATTGGATTGACCCCTAAATGTTAGCAACTTATAGCTTTTATTATTTACTGGTCAAATTTCTTTTCTGAAGGTACCCACTAATTACTATAAGAGAGAACTTATCCCCCCAATGTGTGTATTGTATAACAACAATGGGCCCTTTGGGATAATTGTCCTTATTTTAGGTATTTTCCATGTCCTCAGTAGTGAGAGTAACATATTTACATAGAGAGATTTTTCTCTCTACACAACCACACCACTGTTTGCAGTTTGTCTCTCTGCTTGTTCATCCACTAACAATGATTTTTCATCTCTTCCTCTTCGTCTACACGCAGTGGGTGATCCCTGAATAGCTGCCCTATGAGGAGATCTGCGGAAACATGCTCCAAATGTTGGGACATATGCATTAACTATTAGGAGATGCGGTAAAGATGCCGGCTGTCGGGTTTACGGCAGTCAGAATACTGACACTGGGATCCCGACACTCTTCAGAATCTCGACGTTGGAACTACGAATGGGCAAGGATACCGACGCCCGTATCCCCATGATCATAGGTTTAGGGCTGGGCAAGGGGGTTAGGTTTAGGCATCAGGCACGGGGGGGGTTAGGCTGTGGGGGAGGGAGGGTTAAGTTTAGGCATCAGGCGGGGGGTTAGGTTTAGGCATCAGGTGGGGGTTAGGGTTAGGCTGCAGGTGGGGGAGGTTAGGGTTAGGCTGCGGATAGGGTGGCTTAGGCACCCCCAGGGGAGGTTAGGCTGCGTGGGAGGGAGGGTTAGGTTTAGGCATCAGGCGGGAGGGTTAGGTTTAGGCATTAGGTGGGGGGGTTAAGTTTAGGCTGCAGGTGGGGGGAGCTTAGGGTTAGGCACCCCTGGGGGTGGTTAGGCTGCAGGGGGAGGGAGGTTAAGGTTTAGGTGGGGGGATTAGATTTGGGCATCAGGAGGGGGGTTTAGTTTAGGCTGTGGGTGGGGGGAGGTTAGGGTTAGGCTGCGGGTAGGGTGGGTTAGGGTTAGGCACCCCTGGGGGTGGTTAGGCTGAGAGAGGGAGGGTTAGGTTTAGGCATCAGGTGGGGGTTAGGTTTAGGCATCAGGCACTAGGTTAGGTTTAGGCTGCGTGTGGGGGAGGTTAGCGTTAGGCTGCGGGTAGGGTGGGTTACGGTTAGGCACCCCTGGGAGTGGTTAGGCTGCGAAAGAGGGAGGGTTAGGTTTAAGCAGCAGGGACAGAGGGGGGTGTCACGATCCGGGTATCTGGACGCCATTTCTTACCCATCAGATGCCTCCTAAGGCTGGCTCAGCGCTCCAGGACCGGATCCCATCTGTTATCCTGATGTGTACATTCCTGTATCCTCTCCTGTCACTCTGGGACGCTGTCACAGTAAACGCCATATTACACCTGGCATGGCGTCTCCCGCGGCCTCCGCCGCCGTCCCTGAACTTCTGCATGCAGAGTGTCTGAGTGGCGATTACGTCAGCCGCGGCCTCCGCTGTGTCCGCGTGGTTGGATGTGCATCTGTCAGCCTGGCGCCTCCTGTCTCCGGTGGCCGGCGCCGCCATTACTGTTTTCATTACCACATGGATTACAAACCAAACTTCCCTCCAAGTGTCTGCATGGGCGCAGCCATCTTGGATTCTGTCAGCTGATCATTTCCACCAATCTGTTCTCAGTATTGATAATCTGCATAATTGCCTAGCCAATCCCTTCCTTGCTGCAGGTATAAATACACTGTGCCTGAGCAAGGAAGGCGTCAGTGCTTTGGTTGTCAAACCTAGTTCCAGTTTGTCTCTCTCCTGTGATTGTCTTCCAGGTTCCAGCTCCTGTCTCAAGACTTCCACCATAGAGACCCGCACCAGCATTCCACCTGCGGTGTAGCCTGACTCTCCAATCCATTGTGGATTCATCTGTTTCCAGCTACAACATTACCTGCTTCCAGCTCAGCTTCCAGCAGAGTACAGCTTCTCTTAAAGGGCCGGTGTCCTTTCTACACTTTACCACTCTCCACCGGTATTATTATTTCTCCGCTCTCAAGTTCTACATTTCAGTTCATATTTCATCGCTCCCAAGTTCATTTATTATTTAACTGGTTCCAGCCAGTATCCACTCCGTGCTAACAACAGTCTGGTTCCAGCCAGTATCCACAGCAGCCGTTTTATCTTCAGCAACCCAGCCTTTCCTGGAACACCAGCTGGCACAATCCTGGGTTATCTCCATTGCTACAGTCGGGCCTGGTAAGGACTTTCCATCTAGAAGATTATAAGAACTATCTCACACTACCAGTGCCCTGTGGCTCCTGCCATCCTGTAGTACCCAGGAACTGTATTTATTCTTTGCTGACTTTTACATTTTCTTTTACTGCTGCTGTGTTGCGGAGTTGTCATAATAAACATCATTGACTTTTATCCAAGTTGTCGTGGTCACGCCTTCGGGCAGTTATTATTCATGTTACTTACATGTCCAGGGGTCTGATACAACCTCCCAGGTTCCGGTACATCTCAGCCCCTACAACTGAGGCTGCCTCCCGTCAGCTCAGGCCCTCAGTTGTGACAGTAAGCACTGACCTAATGAATCCAGCCGGAGACCAGGATCAAGCGGCCAGGCCGATGCAAGAACTGGCAGCCCGACTAGAACATCAGGAGGCTGCACAGGGCCACATCATCCGCTGTCTCCAGGATCTCTCTACTCGGCTGGATGGGATTCAGACAACTCTCCGTGGATCAGGCGCGTCTGGTGCGTCAACCACAGTGACTCCAGCTATAACCCCACCCACCTTACCCATTTCTGCTCCACGTCTTCATCTTCCAACGCCAGCAAAATTTGACGGATCTCCAAGATTCTGCAGGGGATTTCTCAACCAGTGTGAGATTCAGTTTGAGCTACAACCTGGCAATTTTCCCAGTGACCGTACAAAAATTGCCTACATTATTTCTCTTCTCAGTGGCTCAGCCCTTGATTGGGCATCACCGTTATGGGAGAGGTCCGACACCCTGCTATCTTCCTACACTGCCTTCGTGTCAACATTCAGGCGCATCTTCGACGAGCCAGGCCGGGTAACCTCAGCTTCATCCAAGATTCTCCGTTTACGCCAGAGGTCACGTACTGTAGGACAATATCTGATACAGTTCCAGATCCTGGCATCCGAACTGGCATGGAACGACGAGGCCCTGTATGCTGCATTCTGGCATGGCTTATCTGAGCGTATTAAAGATGAGTTAGCTACCAGAGACTTACCTTCTAAGTTAGATGAGCTAATCTCACTCTGCACGAAAGTTGATTTACGTTTCAGAGAGAGAGCAACTGAGCGTGGAAGATCATCTGCTCCAAAATCTTCTGCTCCTCCTCCTCGTCAACTGTCACCATCTAAAGATGAGCCCATGCAACTTGGCCGTTCCCGTATAACTCCTGCTGAGCGCCGAAGACGTCTCTCCGAGTCTCTCTGTCTCTATTGTGCAGCTCCGTCTCACACCATTAATGCCTGTCCCAAACGTCCGGGAAACTCCAAATCCTAGCTCGCCAAGGAGAGGGCCGGCTAGGAGTAATGATCTCCTCTCCATCTCCTCAAGATTGTAATCTCCCAGTCTCGCTTCAAGTTGCTCAACGTTATCGGAACGTCATTGCCCTCCTTGATTCCGGAGCAGCTGGGAACTTTATTACCGAAGCCTATGTTAAACGGTGGTCCCTACCCACCGAGAGACTTCCTTCGTCCATTTCTTTAACTGCCGTGGATGGCAGCAAAATTTTTGATGCAGTTATTTCTTTAAGGACTCTACCAGTTCGTCTGAGAGTGGGAGTTCTTCATTCCGAACTTATTTCTTTTTTAGTGATTCCAAGAGCCACACATCCTGTGGTCCTGGGCCTTCCATGGCTCCGTCTTCACAATCCTACAATTGATTGGACGACTACGCAAATCCTGGCATGGGGTTCCTCCTGTGCTGAGACATGTTTGTTTAAAGTATTGCCTGTCTGTTCTTCCTCCCCCAGGTCGTCTGATGTTCCACCTCCTCCATATCAAGATTTCACGGATGTGTTCAGTAAAGCTTCTGCTGATATCCTTCCTCCTCATAGAGAATGGGACTGCCCGATTGATCTCGTTCCAGGGAAGGTTCCACCTCGAGGCCGAACTTATCCGTTGTCTCTGCCTGAGACGCATTCTATGGAGGAATACATTAAAGAGAACCTAGCAAAGGGGTTCATTCGACCTTCTTCTTCCCCAGCCGGCGCAGGCTTCTTTTTTGTAAAAAAGAAAGATGGTGGTCTGCGGCCGTGCATCGACTACAGAGGTTTGAACGACATTACCATCAAGAACCGTTATCCTTTACCCCTGATTACTGAGCTCTTTGACAGAGTTAGCGGAGCTACCATCTTTACAAAGCTGGACTTGAGAGGTGCATACAATCTCATCCGGATCCGTGAGGGTGACGAGTGGAAGACCGCCTTTAACACCCGTGACGGACATTATGAGTACCTCGTCATGCCCTTCGGATTGAGTAATGCTCCAGCTGTCTTCCAGCATTTTGTCAATGAGATCTTCAGAGACATTCTATACCGTCATGTCGTGGTCTATCTAGACGATATCCTCATTTTTGCCAACGATTTAGAGGAACATCGTTTTTGGGTTAAAGAGGTTCTGTCCCGTCTCCGTGTCAATCATCTCTATTGCAAATTAGAGAAATGCGTCTTTGAAGTCAAGTCCATTCCGTTTCTAGGGTACATTGTGTCCGGTTCCGGACTAGAGATGGATCCTGAGAAACTACAAGCAATCCAAAATTGGCCGATACCCTTAACCCTCAAAGGGGTCCAGAGGTTCTTGGGGTTCGCCAACTATTACCGAAAGTTTATACGAGACTTTTCCACCATTGTGGCGCCTATTACTGCTTTCACTAAGAAGGGTGCTAACCCGTCCAAGTGGTCTGAAGAAGCCATGCAAGCATTTCATCTTTTAAAACAAAGGTTCATCTCTGCGCCTGTTCTGAAACAGCCTGACATCGACTCTCCTTTCATCTTAGAGGTGGATGCCTCCTCCGTTGGAGTAGGAGCGGTGTTATCTCAGAGGGCTAAAAATGGCCATTTACACCCTTGCAGTTTCTTCTCCCGGAAGTTCTCCCCAGCTGAGCGCAACTATGCCATTGGCGACCAGGAGTTGCTAGCCATCAAGCTCGCTCTAGAAGAGTGGAGGTATCTGTTGGAGGGAGCTTCTCATTCAATCACCATACTTACAGACCACAAGAACCTTTTATATCTGAAAGGCGCACAATGTCTCAACCCTCGTCAGGCCAGATGGGCACTTTTCTTTTCCAGGTTCGACTTTAAACTCCAGTTCTGTCCGGGCTCTCAGAATCGCAAGGCCGATGCCCTTTCCCGCTCATGGGAGCAAGAAAATGAGTCAGAGTCTTCAGACAAGCATCCTATTATAAATCCGTTGGCATTCTCTACGGTAGGGATGGACTCTACGCCCCCATCAGGGAAAAGTTTTGTGAAACCGATGCTAAGGAAGAAGCTCATGCATTGGGCCCATGCTTCCCGTTTTGCCGGACATACAGGTATCCTAAAAACCCTGGAGTTTATCTCTAGGTCCTATTGGTGGCCAACTCTGAAAAAGGACGTCTTGGAGTTTATTGCATTTTGCCCAAAGTGTGCTCAACATAAGGTATCCCGCCAGTCGCCTGCGGGGCAACTGGTTCCACTATCTGTTCCCCGTCGACCTTGGACCCATTTGTCGATGGATTTTATTACAGATTTACCCATGTGCAACAAGTTCAATACCATCTGGGTGGTAGTTGACCGGTTCACCAAGATGGCACACTTCATTCCTCTCATCGGTCTTCCGTCAGCTTCCAAGTTGGCTCAAGTATTCATACAAGAGATCTTCCGACTCCACGGTCTTCCTGAAGAAATTATCTCAGATCGAGGAGTTCAATTCACAGCCAAATTCTGGCGAAGTTTATGTCAAGTCCTCCAAGTCAAGCTAAAGTTTTCCACGGCTTACCATCCTCAGACCAATGGTCAAACCGAGAGGGTGAATCAGGACTTGGAGGCCTTCCTCCGCATCTATGTGTCCTCCTCTCAAGATGACTGGGTTCAATTACTTCCCTGGGCCGAGTTCTGTCATAACAACCAGTATCATTCTTCATCTGCTTCAACACCATTCTTCACTAACTTTGGATTCCACCCTAAAGTCCCTGAGTTCCAACCGCTTCCAGCAACTTCTGTTCCCGCAGTGGATATCACCTTGCATCAGTTTGCCAATATCTGGAAGAGCGTACGATCAGCTCTGCTCAAGGCATCGTTCAGGTACAAGAAGTTTGCGGATAAGAAGCGTCGAGCAGTTCCTGCTCTCAAGGTGGGTGATCGGGTATGGTTATCCACGAAGAATTTGAGGTTAAGAGTTCCCAGTATGAAGTTTGCACCTCGCTATATCGGTCCTTTCAAGATTGAACAAGTCATCAATCCTGTTGCTTACAGACTCCAGTTGCCTCCCTTCTTAAAAATACCCAGGACATTCCATGTTTCCCTGTTGAAACCGCTGATCTTGAATCGGTTTCATTCCTCACTTCCTCCAACTCCGAAAGTCCAAACTCAACGAGGCGTTGAGTATGAAGTGGCCAAGATCCTGGACTCACGTCACCGTTACGGTCAACTACAATATCTTATTGACTGGAAGGGTTATGGTCCTGAGGAACGTTCATGGACCAATGCTTCTGATGTCCATGCTCCTGCCTTGGTCCGGAGATTCCATTCCAAGTTTCCTCAAAAGCCAAAGAAGTGTCCTGGGGCCACTCCTAAAGGGGGGGGTGCTGTCACGATCCGGGTATCTGGACGCCATTTCTTACCCATCAGATGCCTCCTAAGGCTGGCTCAGCGCTCCAGGACCGGATCCCATCTGTTATCCTGATGTGTACATTCCTGTATCCTCTCCTGTCACTCTGGGACGCTGTCACAGTAAACGCCATATTACACCTGGCATGGCGTCTCCCGCGGCCTCCGCCGCCGTCCCTGAACTTCTGCATGCAGAGTGTCTGAGTGGCGATTACGTCAGCCGCGGCCTCCGCTGTGTCCGCGTGGTTGGATGTGCATCTGTCAGCCTGGCGCCTCCTGTCTCCGGTGGCCGGCGCCGCCATTACTGTTTTCATTACCACATGGATTACAAACCAAACTTCCCTCCAAGTGTCTGCATGGGCGCAGCCATCTTGGATTCTGTCAGCTGATCATTTCCACCAATCTGTTCTCAGTATTGATAATCTGCATAATTGCCTAGCCAATCCCTTCCTTGCTGCAGGTATAAATACACTGTGCCTGAGCAAGGAAGGCGTCAGTGCTTTGGTTGTCAAACCTAGTTCCAGTTTGTCTCTCTCCTGTGATTGTCTTCCAGGTTCCAGCTCCTGTCTCAAGACTTCCACCATAGAGACCCGCACCAGCATTCCACCTGCGGTGTAGCCTGACTCTCCAATCCATTGTGGATTCATCTGTTTCCAGCTACAACATTACCTGCTTCCAGCTCAGCTTCCAGCAGAGTACAGCTTCTCTTAAAGGGCCGGTGTCCTTTCTACACTTTACCACTCTCCACCGGTATTATTATTTCTCCGCTCTCAAGTTCTACATTTCAGTTCATATTTCATCGCTCCCAAGTTCATTTATTATTTAACTGGTTCCAGCCAGTATCCACTCCGTGCTAACAACAGTCTGGTTCCAGCCAGTATCCACAGCAGCCGTTTTATCTTCAGCAACCCAGCCTTTCCTGGAACACCAGCTGGCACAATCCTGGGTTATCTCCATTGCTACAGTCGGGCCTGGTAAGGACTTTCCATCTAGAAGATTATAAGAACTATCTCACACTACCAGTGCCCTGTGGCTCCTGCCATCCTGTAGTACCCAGGAACTGTATTTATTCTTTGCTGACTTTTACATTTTCTTTTACTGCTGCTGTGTTGCGGAGTTGTCATAATAAACATCATTGACTTTTATCCAAGTTGTCGTGGTCACGCCTTCGGGCAGTTATTATTCATGTTACTTACATGTCCAGGGGTCTGATACAACCTCCCAGGTTCCGGTACATCTCAGCCCCTACAACTGAGGCTGCCTCCCGTCAGCTCAGGCCCTCAGTTGTGACAGGGGGGAGGTTAGGCTGTGTGAGAGGGAGTGTTAGGTTTAGGCAGCAGGGACGGAGGTTAGGATTGGGCACATCCATGGGAGGCATAGGAACAAAGGAAGGAGGTTAGGGTTAGACTGCGGACAGGTAGGGTTAGGGGGTGGGGAGAGGGAGAGGGTTAGGCATCAGGCAGAGGGGTTAGGGTTAGCAAGGCTGCCAAGAGAAATCCTGGGCCCCGGTACAACAACTTACTGGGCCCCCCTGCTAAGGGCATGGACACTCCTCTTTGGGGGCGTGTATAGCACATCAGAAGCACCCACTCACAGGAGCATGGTATGCCTCCCAGCCAGGGCAGTAGATTGCCTGGCTGGGCCCAGTTACTTTTCAGGGGGCATGACCTATTAAAAGGAGGTGTGGACCTGGGCCCCTCTATCAGACCTGGGCTTAGGTAACTTGTACCCTCTGCCCCCCTCTCTCGGCACCACTGAGGGTTAGGATGCGGGTGGGGGGAAGATAGGGTTAGGCTGTGGGTAGGGTGGGTTAGGAACCACCTGGAGTGGTTAGGCTGCGGGGGAGGGTTAGGTTAAGGCATCAGGTGGGGAGATTAGGTTTAGGCATCAGACGGGGGGTTAGTTTTAGGCTGTGGGTTGGAGGAGGTTAGGGTTAGGCAGCATGTAGGGTTGGTTAGGATTAGGCACCACTGAGGGTGGTTAGGATGAGGGGAATGGAGGGTTAGGTTTAGGCATCAGGCGGGGGGTTAGGATAAGGCTGCAGGTGGGGGGAGGATAGGGTTAGGCTGCAGGTGGGGGGAAGTTAGGGTTAGGCTGTGGGTAGGGTGGGTTAGGCACCCCCGGGAGTGGTTAGGCTGTGGGGAAGGGAGGGTTAGGTTTAGGCAGCAGGGATGGAGGTTAGGATTAGGCACCTCCACGGGAGGGTTAGGCACAAAGGGGGGAGGTTAGGGTTAGACTGCGGACAGAGAGGGTTAGGGGGGTGGGGAGAGGGCAGAACACCCCTTACTCACCACTGTCGGTATTTTATGTTCTGGGATCCCGGCATCGGTATGACAACCAACGGGATACCATGCGCTGGGATAGCATACTGACCCCTCTATTAGCACACCTCTTAATGCCCAGAGGGAAGGGCGATCCTAAGGCCATGGTTCCCCAGAGGTTTCCCCCCAAGGAGGTTTTTCCTCTCCTGAGTGCTGAAAGATGACTCTTCATGAGTCCAGAGGTGTAGCTTTTATGCCATAATGAGTACAAATCTCTTGCCCGTCCCTGCAATGTATAAGAAGTAAAATAATCGCTAATGCAATCACTTTACTTCTGGGTTTAGACCCCGGCTGTGCTAGTTCACATGTGTAATCGTCAGACTGCGTATGTGAGAGCAGACAGTAATGCAGAGGGATCCCAAAGATCCTTCTCCTGGGAATTATTGCATAATGTAGCCCACAGGCTACAAAAGCCATTTAGAAATGGCATCAGCTGCCGGGCCAAGCTCAGAAATGCTTTGCATTCTGGAGCTTGGTGAGTTTCACAGTTTACCAACTGCCGTAGAAACTTTTGGTGGCTGCTTTTGTGTTCATAATAGGAGGAACGCAATAAATATCTCAAATATCCATTGCAGTCCCCAATACATATATTCAGGGGCTGGTAATATTTGTGGGCAGCCCCCAAAACCAACTGTTTTGGGAGATGTCTTGCAAATATTATTTATTAAATATTCCACTTAATAAACTTTTTATATTTTAGCATAAACTAAAAAATGTTTTATGCATTCATTGGCTGAGTCTCCCGTCTTTACTGAATGCTAATTTCACAGGGTCCGCAAATTATTACTGATATGACTGTTACTCTACTGTCCTGCTGGTGCTCCTGGCCTGCTGTATAGAAGCCAGACATATATTTTATATACAGTACTCTTGGGGAGATGTATCAAGCTTTGGAAAGAGATAAAGTGCAGATGTCCAAACCACCCAATCATCTTCTGTCACTTATCTAGCGCAGTACATGAAATGATACCTGTAGTTAGAAGCTTCATTTGATTCGGGCAAATACTCAACTTCATCTCTCTCCACGGCTTGATACATCTCCCAGAAAATATCATGTCTTCCTTTCACTTAATTAACAAGTTAAATTAATTAATTGTCTTGGAAACGGTAAAAAATTCACAGTATAAGATAATGTTATAAAGGCTTGTCAATACCTCCTGGTACATTTACATCGATTTATCATTCACATTTCTTCCATGACAAACAGGGGTGGATTGGGAACGTAAAGTGGCCCTGGAAATATATGAAAAGTGGCCTCATGTAGGTTGGAGTAAGTCAGCTATAAGCGGGGCCCAACACAAATTGGGCTTAAGCAAACTGGTAGCATTACCCACAGTGGTAGTAAGCAAGGATAATGCAGCATAGTAGGCAGTCACAGCACCAGCAGTAGGATCGTGTCACAGGAGGTGGAGATCACACGGGTGGGTGAGGCATTGCACTGGAAGGCAGTCACATCACCTGCAGGAGAATCATGTCACAGGAGGTGGAGATCACACCAGTAGGTGAGGCATTGTCCTGGTAGGCAGTCACAGCACCAGCAGGAGGATCGTGTCACAGGAGGTGGAGATCACACCAGTAGGTGAGGCATTACACTGGTAGGCAGTCACAGCACCAGCAGGAGGATCATGTCACAGGAGGTGGAGATCACACCAGTAGATGAGGCATTGCACTGGTAGGCAGTCACAGCACCAGCAGGAGGATTTTGTCACAGGAGGTGGAGATCACACCAGCAGGTGAGGCATTGCACTGGTAGGCAGTAACAACAGCACCAGCAGGAGTATTGAGTCACAGAAGGTGGAGATCACACCAGTAGCTGAGGTATTGCACTGGTAGGCAGTCACAGCACCAGCAGGAGGATCGTGTCACAGGAGGTGGAGATCACACCAGTAGGTGAGGCATTACACTGGTAGGCAGTCAGAGCACCAACAGGAGGATCGTGTCACAGGAGGTGGAGATCACAACAGTAGGTGAGGCATTATACTGGTGGGCAGTCACAGCACCAACAGGAGGATCGTGTCAAAGGAGGTGGAGATCACACCAGTAGGTGAGGCATTACACTGGTAGGCAGTCACAGCACTAGCAGGAGGATTATGTCACAGGAAGTGGAGATCACACCAGTAGGTGAGGCATTACAGTGGTAGGCAGTCACAGTACCTATGGTAGCTACACCCCTATATATATATATATATATATATATATATATAACACATGTAACTGTGACAGGGAAGGTGGCCTCTCTCAGCTCTGGGCCCCATAGTAGCTAGCTGCACTCCCTGCATCTATGGTAGCTACACCCTTGTATATAACACATGTAACTGTGACAGGAAAGGTGGCCCCTCTCAGCTGTGGGTCCCAAAGTAGCTGCACATATGGTAGCTACACCCTACATATAACACATGTAATTGTGACAGGGAAGGTGGCCCCTCTCAGCTCTGCATAGCAGCTGCACTCCCTGCACTTATGGTAGCTACGTCCTTGTACATAACACATGTAACTGTGACAGGGAAGGTGGCTCCTCTCAGCACTGGGCCCCATAGCAGCTGCACTCCTCGCACCTATGGTAGCTACACCCTTGTATATAACACATGTAACTGTGACAGGGAAGGTGCCCCTCTCAGCTCTGGGCCCCATAGCAGCTGCACTCCCTGCACCTATGGTAGCTACGCCCTTGGCGAGCCCGCATGGGGCTCTGTTGCACTCGTACCCCCACTGACAATCTGGCGGGCAGGATCCCGACATCATGATGCTGACAGCTGAGATCCCAACCGCCGGTTACATGATCCCAACGCATGATAGAGCATATGGCACTTGCCTATTCTCCCGCAATGTCTTGGAGACTCCAGGAGAGCAGGCACCAAGGTGTAGGCATATCTTCAGTAACGCCTCAGTTCCACATGCTGATGCCCACTTCCTGTGTGAAGTGACCAGTCCAGGCGAGCTGATGACTCTATTCCTGCTGAATCCCATCCCGCCTCTGGAGCTGCGGCTCAGGATTATTCATCAATTTGACCTCACACTTGAATGGCCAAACCTAACATGGGGGGTCATTCCAAGTTGATTGCTCGCTGACGATTTTTGCAGCGCAGCGATCAGGTGAAAAAACGGCATTTATGCGCATGCGTATGGCCCGCAATGTGCACGCGCAACGTACGGGTACAAAGCTCTTTGTGGTTGTGCTCAGGTTCTAGCGAAGTTTTCCTTCCGCAAGAAGATTCAAAGGAAGGGGGCGTTTCTGGGTGTCAACTGTCAGGGAGTGTTTGCAAAAACGCAGGCGTGTCTGAAAAAAGGCAGGCGTGGCTGGGCGGTCACTGGGCAGGTGTATGACGTCAAATCCGGACACGAATAGGCTGAAGTGATCGCAAGCGCTGAGTAGGTTCAGAGTTACACAGGAACTGCACAAACTGTTTTTGCAGAGCTTGAATGCACATGCGTTCGCACTTCTGCTAAGCTAAAATACACTCCCCAGTGGGCGGCAGCATAGCGTTTGCACGGCTGCTAAAAACTGACCAGCGAGCGATCAACTCGGAATGACCCCCATGGACCAGTAAAAGAGCCCCATGGGGTTTCTGGAGGATCTATGGGGCCAATTCAGACCTGATCGCTCACTAGCTGTTTTTTGCAGTCCTGAGTTCACATAGTCGCTGCCCTCCGGGGAGTGTATTTTAGCTGTGCAAGTGTGCAATTGCATGTGCACCCGAGCGGTACAATAAGATTTTGTGCAGTTTCTGAGTAGCCCAGGACTTACTCAGCTGCTGCGATCACTTCAACCTGTCCGGGACCGGAATTCACGTCAGACACCCGCCCTGCAAACTCTTGGGAACGCCTGCGTTTTTCCAACCATTCCCAGAAAATGGTCAGTTGAAACCCACAAACGCCTTCTTCCTATCAATCTCCTTGCGATCGCCCATGCGAATGGATTCTTTGCACAAACCCATCGCAGAGCAACGAACCGCTTTGTACCTGTGCGACGTGCCTGCACATTGCGGTGCATACGCAGTTCTGACCTGATGGCAGCGCTGCAAAAAATGCTAGCGAGCGATCAGGTCTGAATTAGGCACTATAAACACTGTGTTATGTGCACATTAAGTTGTATAAATGAAAATGTATGGACAGGGCCGGATCTTCCACTAGGCAGCTTTAGGCAGCTGCCTAGGGGCGCCAGGACCTGAGGGGGCGGCCTGCTACAGCTGCCTGAAAAAGGTAGCATAGTCCTACCTTTCACAGCCACTGCAATCCCCCAGCACTCGTATGTTACAGTAGCTGCAACTGCTGAGTTCCCGTATTGCAGCCTCCAGCTCCACCTGCACTCAGCACAGGCAGTAACTTTGACAGCCCCTGGAGTCCTGGCTGGAGGTGACGTGCAGCACCGCTCTTCATTCCAGGCTCTTTCACAGACTACTCAGTCCCAACTCTGCACTGCAGCCCGCAGGTAAGGTGGCTGCACAATGCATTCTCTGCATTGATAAGGAAAGAGGGTGAGAGCAGCAGTGTGGTGAGGGGGGGGGGGGGGGGGAGATGAGGAGCAGGCATGCACACAGTCTGGGGGATGAGCAGCACCATGCACACAGATGGTGGGGGGGATAGAACAGCAGACATTTAACAGAGTAGGGGGGATGGGGTGAGAGCAGCATGCCTTTCATCTGAAGGGTGGGTAGGGGGAAGGGGCAGTAGGCAGAAGTTTTGCCTAGGGTGCCGAGAAACCTTGCACCGGCCCTGTGTATGGAACATGAGTAATTAACATGAATTCAAAACAAATCATCACATTATAATGCAGTCCAGTAAACATGACACGATGGGAGATGTAGTGCACCAAGGTCCTCCTAGACAGATCCACACATGACATTCCACCATGCACTGGGCTCAGCCACCAAGCATCCCTGGAATTTGTTATAAAATGTTGACAATTATGACAGTCACATATCAAAGTAACTCTAAGAGGGACATTTACTAAGCAGTGATAAGAGCGGAGAAGTGAGCCAGTGGAGAAGTTGCCCATGGCAACCAATCAGCACTGAAGTAACATCTATAATTTGCATACTATAAAATGATACAGAGCTGCTGATTGGTTGATGGGGAAAATTCTCCACTGGCTCACTTCTCCATTCTTATCACTGCTTAGTAAATGTCCCCCTAAGTGTATCTACTATATAAAAGCGAAAATCCGTCCTTCTGTCTTTCTATACAAATCCACAGTTTACAAGCAACGATCGTGAAATTTTACATACGACATATTAAAACACGGCGGAGGCAACTAAAACAATTAGAAATCCCTAGCACCCCTAGGGGGGCAGACAGCAGCACATAGTATATCAGGAGACAGCATAACTTTGGAATTGCTGGAGCAATGTACTCAAAACTTGGTACACATATGCCTTACAATCTGGCAACAAACACTGTGGGAAGAAGACACCCCTAGCACCCCTAGGGGTGAGACAGCAGCACTGAGTATTTCAGCAGACAGCATAACTCTGGAATGCCTGCAGCAATTTACAACAAACTTGGTACACATATGACTTACACTGTGGAAACAAACACTGTGGGGGTCAGACACCCCTAGCACCCATAGGGGTGGGACAGCAGCACAGAGTATGTTAGCAGACAGCATAACTGTGGAAGGCCTGGAGCAATTTACACCAAACTTGGTACACATCTGACTTACAATCTGCAAACAAACTCTGTGGGTTAGACACCCCTAGGGGTAGGACAGCAGCACAGAGTATGTTAGCAGACAGCATAACTGTGGAAGGCCTGGAGCAATTTACACCAAACTCATACCTCCCAACTTTACTGTTCTGTGGAGCGGGACACTTGCGCGGCTTCGCCGCGCGCGCTCCCGAAAAAGGGGTGTGACCTATGAAAAGGGGGCGTGGCTTCGCGGAGGACCCGCGATCGCGAGCCACGCCCCCATTTTTGTCACTGAGGGGGCATGCCCAGCGCTCTGTGAGCCGCTGGCATGCTCCCTCTCCCTCTGACTCCACTGAATAGACGCTGTGCGCATGCGCACAGCGTCTATTCACCGCTGACTCATTACGTGCCGCCTCTGCTGTGTGCCGTGCGCCGCGCTGTAAAGGAGAGAGCGGAGAAGGAGGTGGAGGGAGGGGGACTGGAGCCGCAGCAGCGTTATGTAATTGGTAGTATCGCTGCTGCAGCAGCCCCCTCTCCTTCTGTATTGGCTGCCCGGTGCTGCTGTGAATGCTGGGATGCGGTTCCTCCATCCCAGCATTCACAGCGGCGCCGGGCAGCCTATACGGAAGGACAGCGGACAGCTGCAGCGGCGCTACTACTAATTACATAGCGCTGCTGCGGATCCAGTCCCCCTCCCTCCTCCTCCTTCTTCCCTGCCTGCACCGAGGGAGCTGCCAGCACGAGGAGCCTGACTTCCAGCGGGGAGATGGTAAGTATCTCTCTCTCTTTCTCTATCCTTTCTGCCACAATGTGTAAAAAGGGGGACACCATCTGCTGTAATGTGTAAAAAGGGGGACTGGCTGCCGCAATGTGTAAAAAGGGGGACACCGTCTTCCGTAATGTGTACAAAGTGGGACTGGCTGCTGCAATGTGTAAAAAGGGGGATACTGTCTGCCGTAATGTGTTAAAAGGTTGACTGGCTGCCGCAATGTGTAAAAAGGGGGACGCTGTCTGCCATAATGTGTAAAAAGGGGGACTGGCTGCCGCAATGTGTAAAAAGGGGGGTGCTGTCTGCCGTAATGTGTAAAAAGGGGGACTGTCTGCCGTAATGTGTAAAAAGGGGATGCTGTCTGCCGTAATGTGTAAAAAAGGGGGACGCTGTCTGCCGTAATGTGTAAAAAGGGGACGCTGTCTGCCGTAATGTGTAAAAAAGGGGACGCTGTCTGCCGTAATGTGTAAAAAGGGTAATCTGTCTGCCGTAATGTGAAAAGAGGGAGCACTACCTGGTGTAGTGGCGCTACTGTGCGGCGTAATTTGAATAATGGTGACTACTGTACACTAGAGATGAGCGCCTGAAATTTTTCGGGTTTTGTGTTTTGGTTTTGGGTTCGGTTCCGCGGCCGTGTTTTGGGTTCGAACGCGTTTTGGCAAAACCTCACCGAATTATTTTTGTCGGATTCGGGTGTGTTTTGGATTCAGGTGTTTTTTTCCAAAAACACTAAAAAACAGCTTAAATCATAGAATTTGGGGGTCATTTTGATCCCAAAGTATTATTAACCTCAAAAACCATAATTTACACTCATTTTCAGTCTATTCTGAATACCTCACACCTCACAATATTATTTTTAGTCCTAAAATTTGCACCGAGGTCGCTGTGTGAGTAAGATAAGCGACCCTAGTGGCCGACACAAACACCGGGCCCATCTAGGAGTGGCACTGCAGTGTCACGCAGGATGTCCCTTCCAAAAAACCCTCCCCAAACAGCACATGACGCAAAGAAAAAAAGAGGCGCAATGAGGTAGCTGTGTGAGTAAGATTAGCGACCCTAGTGGCCGACACAAACACCGGGCCCATCTAGGAGTGGCACTGCAGTGTCACGCAGGATGGCCCTTCCAAAAAACCCTCCCCAAACAGCACATGACGCAAAGAAAAAAAGAGGCGCAATGAGGTAGCTGACTGTGTGAGTAAGATTAGCGACCCTAGTGGCCGACACAAACACCGGGCACATCTAGGAGTGGCACTGCAGTGTCACGCAGGATGTCCCTTCCAAAAAACCCTCCCCAAACAGCACATGACGCAAAGAAAAAAAGAGGCGCAATGAGGTAGCTGTGTGAGTAAGATTAGCGACCCTAGTGGCCGACACAAACACCGGGCCCATCTAGGAGTGGCACTGCAGTGTCACGCAGGATGTCCCTTCCAAAAAACCCTCCCCAATCAGCACATGATGCAAAGAAAAAGAAAAGAAAAAAGAGGTGCAAGATGGAATTATCCTTGGGCCCTCCCACCCACCCTTATGTTGTATAAACAAAACAGGACATGCACACTTTAACCAACCCATCATTTCAGTGACAGGGTCTGCCACACGACTGTGACTGATATGACGGGTTGGTTTGGACCCCCCCCAAAAAAGAAGCAATTAATCTCTCCTTGCACAAACTGGCTCTACAGAGGCAAGATGTCCACCTCATCTTCACCCTCCGATATATCACCGTGTACATCCCCCTCCTCACAGATTATCAATTCGTCCCCACTGGAATCCACCATCTCAGCTCCCTGTGTACTTTGTGGAGGCAATTGCTGCTGGTCAATGTCTCCGCGGAGGAATTGATTATAATTCATTTTAATGAACATCATCTTCTCCACATTTTCTGGATGTAACCTCGTACGCCGATTGCTGACAAGGTGAGCGGCGGCACTAAACACTCTTTCGGAGTACACACTTGTGGGAGGGCAACTTAGGTAGAATAAAGCCAGTTTGTGCAAGGGCCTCCAAATTGCCTCTTTTTCCTGCCAGTATAAGTACGGACTGTGTGACGTGCCTACTTGGATGCGGTCACTCATATAATCCTCCACCATTCTATCAATGTTGAGAGAATCATATGCAGTGACAGTAGACGACATGTCCGTAATCGTTGTCAGGTCCTTCAGTCCGGACCAGATGTCAGCATCAGCAGTCGCTCCAGACTGCCCTGCATCACCGCCAGCGGGTGGGCTCGGAATTCTGAGCCTTTTCCTCGCACCCCCAGTTGCGGGAGAATGTGAAGGAGGAGATGTTGACAGGTCGCGTTCCGCTTGACTTGACAATTTTGTCACCAGCAGGTCTTTCAACCCCAGCAGACCTGTGTCTGCCGGAAAGAGAGATCCAAGGTAGGCTTTAAATCTAGGATCGAGCACGGTGGCCAAAATGTAGTGCTCTGATTTCAACAGATTGACCACCCGTGAATCCTTGTTAAGCGAATTAAGGGCTGCATCCACAAGTCCCACATGCCTAGCGGAATCGCTCCGTGTTAGCTCCTTCTTCAATGCCTCCAGCTTCTTCTGCAAAAGCCTGATGAGGGGAATGACCTGACTCAGGCTGGCAGTGTCTGAACTGACTTCACGTGTGGCAAGTTCAAAGGGCATCAGAACCTTGCACAACGTTGAAATCATTCTCCACTGCACTTGAGACAGGTGCATTCCATCTCCTATATCGTGCTCAATTGTATAGGCTTGAATGGCCTTTTGCTGCTCCTCCAACCTCTGAAGCATATAGAGGGTTGAATTCCACCTCGTTACCACTTCTTGCTTCAGATGATGGCAGGGCAGGTTCAGTAGTTTTTGGTGGTGCTCCAGTCTTCTGTACGTGGTGCCTGTACGCCGAAAGTGTCCCGCAATTCTTCTGGCCACCGACAGCATCTCTTGCACACCCCTGTCGTTTTTTAAAAAATTCTGCACCACCAAATTCAAGGTATGTGCAAAACATGGGACGTGCTGGAATTTGCCCATATTTAATGCACACACAATATTGCTGGCGTTGTCCGATGCCACAAATCCACAGGAGAGTCCAATTGGGGTAAGCCATTCCGCGATGATCTTCCTCAGTTGCCGTAAGAGGTTTTCAGCTGTGTGCGTATTCTGGAAAGCGGTGATACAAAGCGTAGCCTGCCTAGGAAAGAGTTGGCGTTTGCGAGATGCTGCTACTGGTGCCGCCGCTGCTGTTCTTGCGGCGGGAGTCCATACATCTACCCAGTGGGCTGTCACAGTCATATAGTCCTGACCCTGTCCTGCTCCACTTGTCCACATGTCCGTGGTTAAGTGGACATTGGGTACAACTGCATTTTTTAGGACACTGGTGAGTCTTTTTCTGACGTCCGTGTACATTCTCGGTATCGCCTGCCTAGAGAAGTGGAACCTAGATGGTATTTGGTAACGGGGGCACACTGCCTCAATAAATTGTCTAGTTCCCTGTGAACTAACGGCGGATACCGGACGCACGTCTAACACCAACATAGTTGTCAAGGACTCAGTTATCCGCTTTGCAGTAGGATGACTGCTGTGATATTTCATCTTCCTCGCAAAGGACTGTTGAACAGTCAATTGCTTACTGGAAGTAGTACAAGTGGGCTTACGACTTCCCCTCTGGGATGACCATCGACTCCCAGCGGCAACAACAGCAGCGCCAGCAGCAGTAGGCGTTACACGCAAGGATGCATCGGAGGAATCCCAGGCAGGAGAGGACTCGTCAGACTTGCCAGTGACATGGCCTGCAGGACTATTGGCATTCCTGGGGAAGGAGGAAATTGACACTGAGGGAGTTGGTGGGGTGGTTTGCGTGAGCTTGGTTACAAGAGGAAGGGATTTACTGGTCAGTGGACTGCTTCCGCTGTCACCCAAAGTTTTTGAACTTGTCACTGACTTATTATGAATGCGCTGCAGGTGACGTATAAGGGAGGATGTTCCGAGGTGGTTAACGTCCTTACCCCTACTTATTACAGCTTGACAAAGGGAACACACGGCTTGACACCTGTTGTCCGCATTTCTGGTGAAATACCTCCACACCGAAGAGCTGATTTTTTTGGTATTTTCACCTGGCATGTCAACGGCCATATTCCTCCCACGGACAACAGGTGTCTCCCCGGGTGCCTGACTTAAACAAACCACCTCACCATCAGAATCCTTCTGGTCAATTTCCTCCCCAGCGCCAGCAACACCCATATCCTCCTCATCCTGGTGTACTTCAACACTGACATCTTCAATCTGACTATCAGGAACTGGACTGCGGGTGCTCCTTCCAGCACTTGCAGGGGGCATGCAAATAGTGGAAGGCGCATGCTCTTCACGTCCAGTGTTGGGAAGGTCAGGCATCGCAAACGACACAATTGGACTCTCCTTGTGGATTTGGGATTTCAAAGAACGCACAGTTCTTTGCGGTGCTTTTGCCAGCTTGAGTCTTTTCAGTTTTCTAGCGAGAGGCTGAGTGCTTCCATCCTCATGTGAAGCTGAACCACTAGCCATGAACATAGGCCAGGGCCTCAGCCGTTCCTTGCCACTCCGTGTGGTAAATGGCATATTGGCAAGTTTACGCTTCTCCTCCGACAATTTTATTTTAGGTTTTGGAGTCCTTTTTTTTCTGATATTTGGTGTTTTGGATTTGACATGCTCTGTACTATGACATTGGGCATCGGCCTTGGCAGACGACGTTGCTGGCATTTCATCGTCTCGGCCATGACTAGTGGCAGCAGCTTCAGCACGAGGTGGAAGTGGATCTTGATCTTTCCCTAATTTTGGAACCTCAACTTTTTTGTTCTCCATATTTTATAGGCAGAACTAAAAGGCACCTCAGGTAAACAATGGAGATGGATGGATTGGATACTAGTATACAATTATGGACGGACTGCCACGGTTAGGTGGTATAAAAAAACCACGGTTAGGTGGTATATATTGTAATACAATTATGGATGGACGGACTGCCTGCCGAGTGCCGACACAGAGGTAGCCACAGCCGTGAACTACCGCACTGTACACTGGTTGATAAAGAGATAGTAGTATACTCGTAACAACTAGTATGACACTATGACGGTATAAAGAATGAAAAAAAAACCACGGTTAGGTGGTATATATTATAATAATACAATTATGGATGGACGGACTGCCTGCCGAGTTCCGACACAGAGGTAGCCACAGCCGTGAACTACCGCACTGTACACTGGTTGATAAAGAGATAGTAGTATACTCGTAACAACTAGTATGACTGACTATGACGGTATAAAGAATGAAAAAAAAACCACGGTTAGGTGGTATATATTGTAATACAATTATGGATGGACGGACTGCCTGCCGAGTTCCGACACAGAGGTAGCCACAGCCGTGAACTACCGCACTGTACACTGGTTGATAAAGAGATAGTAGTATACTCGTAACAACTAGTATGACTGACTATGACGGTATAAAGAATGAAAAAAAAACCACGGTTAGGTGGTATATATTGTAATACAATTATGGATGGACGGACTGCCTGCCGAGTTCCGACACAGAGGTAGCCACAGCCGTGAACTACCGCACTGTACACTGGTTGATAAAGAGATAGTAGTATACTCGTAACAACTAGTATGACTGACTATGACGGTATAAAGAATGAAAAAAAAACCACGGTTAGGTGGTATATATTATAATACAATTATGGATGGACGGACTGCCTGCCGACTGCCGACACAGAGGTAGCCACAGCCGTGAACTACCGCACTGTACACTGGTTGATAAAGAGATAGTAGTATACTCGTAACAACTAGTATGACACTATGACGGTATAAAGAATGAAAAAAAAACCACGGTTAGGTGGTATATATTATAATACAATTATGGATGGACGGACTGCCTGCCGACTGCCGACACAGAGGTAGCCACAGCCGTGAACTACCGCACTGTACACTGGTTGATAAAGAGATAGTAGTATACTCGTAACAACTAGTATGACACTATGACGGTATAAAGAATGAAAAAAAAACCACGGTTAGGTGGTATATATTATAATACAATTATGGATGGACGGACTGCCTGCCGAGTGCCGACACAGAGGTAGCCACAGCCGTGAACTACCGCACTGTACACTGGTTGATAAAGAGATAGTAGTATACTCGTAACAACTAGTATGACTGACTATGACGGTATAAAGAATGAAAAAAAAACCACGGTTAGGTGGTATATATTATAATACAATTATGGATGGACGGACTGCCTGCCGACTGCCGACACAGAGGTAGCCACAGCCGTGAACTACCGCACTGTACACTGGTTGATAAAGAGATAGTAGTATACTCGTAACAACTAGTATGACACTATGACGGTATAAAGAATGAAAAAAAAACCACGGTTAGGTGGTATATATTATAATACAATTATGGATGGACGGACTGCCTGCCGACTGCCGACACAGAGGTAGCCACTGCCGTGAACTACCGCACTGTACACTGGTTGATAAAGAGATAGTAGTATACTCGTAACAACTAGTATGACACTATGACGGTATAAAGAATGAAAAAAAAACCACGGTTAGGTGGTATATATTATAATAATACAATTATGGATGGACGGACTGCCTGCCGACTGCCGACACAGAGGTAGCCACAGCCGTGAACTACCGCACTGTACACTGGTTGATAAAGAGATAGTAGTATACTCGTAACAACTAGTATGACTATGACGACGGTATAAAGAAAGAAAAAAAAATACCACGGTTAGGTGGTATATAATTATACAATTATGGATGGACGGACTGCCTGCCGAGTGCCGACTGCCGACACAGAGGTAGCCACAGCCGTGAACTACCGCACTGTACTGTGTCTGCTGCTAATATAGACTGGTTGATAAAGAGATAGTATACAACAATATACTACTATACTGGTGGTCAGGCACTGGTCACCACTAGTCACACTGGCAGTGGCACTCCTGCAGCAAAAGTGTGCACTGTTTAATTTTAAATTAATATAATATTATGTACTCCTGGCTCCTGCTATAACAACCTGCAGTGCTCCCCAGTCTCCCCCACAATTATTATAAGCTTTTATACATTGATGTGCAGCACACTGGGCTGAGCTGAGTGCACACAGACTGAGTCACACTGTGTGACTGCTGTGTATCGTTTTTTTCAGGCAGAGAACGGATATAGCAGAGAACGGATATATTAAATAAAAGTTAACTTAACAACAACTGCACTGGTCACTGTGGTAAACTCTGTCTGCACAATCTCTCTCTCTCTCTCTCTCTTCTAATCTATTCTAATGGAGAGGACGCCAGCCACGTCCTCTCCCTATCAATCTCAATGCACGTGTGAAAATGGCGGCGACGCGCGGCTCCTTATATAGAATCCGAGTCTCGCGAGAATCCGACAGCGTCATGATGACGTTCGGGCGCGCTCGGGTTAACCGAGCAAGGCGGGAAGATCCGAGTCGCTCGGACCCGTGAAAAAAAAAGTGAAGTTCGTGCGGGTTCGGATTCAAAGAAACCGAACCCGCTCATCTCTACTGTACACCATTGTATGAACTGGTATTATTTTGTGGTCACACCCCTTTCCCGTGAAGCCACGCCCCTATATTTTTTACGCGTGGTGGCGCACACTGCTGCCGGTTTACGTAAGGGGGGGGCGCCGATGCCTTTTCTTGCACACAGCACTAAAATGTCTAGTTCCAGCTAGAGATGAGCGGGTTCGGTTCCTCGGAATCCGAACCCGCCCGAACTTCAGTTTTTTTTACACGGGGCCGAGCGACTCGGATCTTCCCGCCTTGCTCGGTTAACCCGAGCGCGCCCGAACGTCATCATCCCGCTGTCGGATTCTCGCGAGGCTCGGATTCTATCGCGAGACTCGGATTCTATATAAGGAGCCGCGCGTCGCCGCCATTTTCACACGTGCATTGAGATTCATAGGGAGAGGACGTGGCTGGCGTCCTCTCCGTTTATAGAGAAGAGAGTGAGACTAGAGTAGAGAGAGACACAGTAGTAATTTTGGGGAGCATTAGGAGGAGTACTTTAGGAGGAGTACTACTACTTGCTGAAGTGATAGATAGATAGTGTGACTGTATAATGTATATCTGACTTGTGGGGGAGACACTGACAGTGGGGAGCAGTTAGAGTCTGAGAGCAGGACTTGCTGCCAGAGTGCCACACTGCCATTGTGACCACACTGACCACCAGTATAATATATATTGTGATTGTCTGCTTAGGAGTACTACTTGCAAGTTGCTGATAGTGTGACCAGTGACCTGACCACCAGTTTAATAATCACCACCAGTTTAATATATATAATATATATATATAATTGTATATAATATATATATAATATTGTATACCACCTACCCGTTTTTTTTTTTCTTCTTCTTTATACATACTACTATAGTAGCTTACTGTAGCAGTCTGCGGTGCTGCTGAGCTGACAGTGTCCAGCAGGTCCGTCATCAGTCATTACATAATAAATATATATTATATACCTGTCCGGCTGCAGTACTAGTGATATTATATATATATATATTGATTTCATCTCATTATCATCCAGTCTATATTAGCAGCAGACACAGTACGGTAGTCCACGGCTGTAGCTACCTCTGTGTCGGCAGTCGCTGGTCCATCCATAATTGTATACCACCTACCCGTGTTTTTTTTTTTTTTTTCTTCTTTATACATACTACTATAGTAGCTTACTGTAGCAGTCTGCGGTGCTGCTGAGCTGACAGTGTCCAGCAGGTTCGTCATCAGTCATTACATAATAAATATATCTACCTGTCCGGCTGCAGTACTAGTGTGATATTATATATATATATATATTGATTTCATCTCATTATCATCCAGTCTATATTAGCAGCAGACACAGTACGGTAGTCCACGGCTGTAGCTACCTCTGTGTCGGCAGTCGCTGGTCCATCCATAATTGTATACCACCTACCCGTGGTTTTTTTTTTCTTTCTTCTTTATACATACTACTATAGTAGCTTACTGTAGCAGTCTGCGGTGCTGCTGAGCTGACAGTGTCCAGCAGGTCCGTCATCAGTCATTACATAATAAATATATATTATATACCTGTCCGGCTGCAGTACTAGTGATATTATATATATATATATTGATTTCATCTCATTATCATCCAGTCTATATTAGCAGCAGACACAGTACGGTAGTCCACGGCTGTAGCTACCTCTGTGTCGGCAGTCGCTGGTTCATCCATAATTGTATACCACCTACCCGTGTTTTTTTTTTTTCCTTTCTTCTTTATACATACTACTATAGTAGCTTACTGTAGCAGTCTGCGGTGCTGCTGAGCTGACAGTGTCCAGCAGGTCCGTCATCAGTCATTACATAATAAGTATATCTACCTGTCCGGCTGCAGTACTAGTGTGATATTATATATATATATATATTGATTTCATCTCATTATCATCCAGTCTATATTAGCAGCAGACACAGTACGGTAGTCCACGGCTGTAGCTACCTCTGTGTCGGCAGTCGCTCGTCCATCCATAATTGTATACCACCTACCCGTGGTTTTTTTTTTTCTTTCTTCTTTATACATACTACTATAGTAGCTTACTGTAGCAGTCTGCGGTGCTGCTGAGCTGACAGTGTCCAGCAGGTCCGTCATCAGTCATTACATAATAAATATATCTACCTGTCCGGCTGCAGTACTAGTGTGATATTATATATATATATATTGATTTCATCTCATTATCATCCAGTCTATATTAGCAGCAGACACAGTACGGTAGTCCACGGTTGTAGCTACCTCTGTGTCGGCAGTCGCTGGTCCATCCATAATTGTATACCACCTACCCGTGGTTTTTTTTTTTCTTTCTTCTTTATACATACTACTATAGTAGCTTACTGTAGCAGTCTGCTGTGCTGCTGAGCTGACAGTGTCCAGCAGGTCCGTCATCAGTCATTACATAATAAATATATATTATATACCTGTCCGGCTGCAGTACTAGTGATATTATATATATATATATTGATTTCATCTCATTATCATCCAGTCTATATTAGCAGCAGACACAGTACGGTAGTCCACGGCTGTAGCTACCTCTGTGTCGGCAGTCGCTGGTCCATCCATAATTGTATACCACCTACCCGTGGTTTTTTTTTTCTTTCTTCTTTATACATACTACTATAGTAGCTTACTGTAGCAGTCTGCGGTGCTGCTGAGCTGACAGTGTCCAGCAGGTCCGTCATCAGTCATTACATAATAAATATATCTACCTGTCCGTCTGCAGTACTAGTGTGATATTATATATATATATATTGATTTCATCTCATTATCATCCAGTCTATATTAGCAGCAGACACAGTACGGTAGTCCACGGCTGTAGCTACCTCTGTGTCGGCAGTCGCTGGTCCATCCATAATTGTATACCACCTACCCGTGTTTTTTTTTTTCTTCTTTATACATACTACTATAGTAGCTTACTGTAGCAGTCTGCGGTGCTGCTGAGCTGACAGTGTCCAGCAGGTCCGTCATCAGTCATTACATAATAAATATATATTATATACCTGTCCGGCTGCAGTACTAGTGATATTATATATATATTGATTTCATCTCATTATCATCCAGTCTATATTAGCAGCAGACACAGTACGGTAGTCCACGGCTGTAGCTACCTCTGTGTCGGCAGTCGCTCGTCCATCCATAAGTATACTAGTATCCATCCATCTCCATTGTTTACCTGAGGTGCCTTTTAGTTGTGCCTATTAAATGGAGAACAAAAATGTTGAGGTTCCAAAATTAGGGAAAGATCAAGATCCACTTCCACCTCGTGCTGAAGCTGCTGCCACTAGTCATGGCCGAGACGATGAAATGCCAGCAACGTCGTCTGCCAAGGCCGATGCCCAATGTCATAGTACAGAGCATGTAAAATCCAAAACACCAAATATCAGTAAAAAAAGGACTCCAAAATCTAAAATAAAATTGTCGGAGGAGAAGCGTAAACTTGCCAATATGCCATTTACCACACGGAGTGGCAAGGAACGGCTGAGGCCCTGGCCTATGTTCATGGCTAGTGGTTCAGCTTCACATGAGGATGGAAGCACTCAGCCTCTTGCTAGAAAAATGAAAAAAGACTCAAGCTGGCAAAAGCACCGCAAAGAACTGTGCGTTCTTCGAAATCCCAAATCCACAAGGAGAGTCCAATTGTGTCGGTTGCGATGCCTGACCTTCCCAACACTGGACGTGAAGAGCATGCGCCTTCCACCATTTGCACGCCCCCTGCAAGTGCTGGAAGGAGCACCCGCAGTCCAGTTCCTGATAGTCAGATTGAAGATGTCAGTGTTGAAGTACACCAGGATGAGGAGGATATGGGTGTTGCTGGCGCTGGGGAGGAAATTGACAAGGAGGATTCTGATGGTGAGGTGGTTTGTTTAAGTCAGGCACCCGGGGAGACACCTGTTGTCCGTGGGAGGAATATGGCCGTTGACATGCCTGGTGAAAATACCAAAAAAATCAGCTCTTCGGTGTGGAAGTATTTCAACAGAAATGCGGACAACATTTGTCAAGCCGTGTGTTGCCTTTGTCAAGCTGTAATAAGTAGGGGTAAGGACGTTAACCACCTCGGAACATCCTCCCTTATACGTCACCTGCAGCGCATTCATAATAAGTCAGTGACAAGTTCAAAAACTTTGGGCGACAGCGGAAGCAGTCCACTGACCAGTAAATCCCTTCCTCTTGTAACCAAGCTCACGCAAACCACCCCACCAACTCCCTCAGTGTCAATTTCCTCCTTCCCCAGGAATGCCAATAGTCCTGCAGGCCATGTCACTGGCAATTCTGACGAGTCCTCTCCTGCCTGGGATTCCTCCGATGCATCCTTGCGTGTAACGCCTACTGCTGCTGGCGCTGCTGTTGTTGCTGCTGGGAGTCGATGGTCATCCCAGAGGGGAAGTCGTACTCGTAAGCCCACTTTTACTACTTCCACCAAGCAATTGACTGTCCAACAGTCCTTTGCGAGGAAGATGAAATATCACAGCAGTCATCCTGCTGCAAAGCGGATAACTGAGGCCTTGGCATCCTGGGTGGTGAGAAACGTGGTTCCGGTATCCATCATTACTGCAGAGCCAACTAGAGACTTGTTGGAGGTACTGTGTCCCCGGTACCAAATACCATCTAGGTTCCATTTCTCTAGGCAGGCGATACCGAAAATGTACACAGACCTCAGAAAAAGAGTCACCAGTGTCCTAAAAAATGCAGCTGTACCCAATGTCCACTTAACAACGGACATGTGGACAAGTGGAGCAGGGCAGGGTCAGGACTATATGACTGTGACAGCCCACTGGGTAGATGTATGGACTCCCGCCGCAAGAACAGCAGCGGCGGCACCAGTAGCAGCATCTCGCAAACGCCAACTCTTTCCTAGGCAGGCTACGCTTTGTATCACCGGTTTCCAGAATATGCACACAGCTGAAAACCTCTTACGGCAACTGAGGAAGATCATCGCGGAATGGCTTACCCCAATTGGACTCTCCTGTGGATTTGTGGCATCGGACAACGCCAGCAATATTGTGTGCACATTAAATCTGGGCAAATTCCAGCACGTCCCATGTTTTGCACATACCTTGAATTTGGTGGTGCAGAATTTTTAAAAAAACGACAGGGGCGTGCAAGAGATGCTGTCGGTGGCCAGAAGAATTGCGGGACACTTTCGGCGTACAGTCACAACGTACAGAAGACTGGAGCAACACCAAAAACGCCTGAACCTGCCCTGCCATCATCTGAAGCAAGAAGTGGTAACGAGGTGGAATTCAACCCTATATATGCTTCAGAGGTTGGAGGAGCAGCAAAAGGCCATTCAAGCCTATACAATTCAGCACGATATAGGAGGTGGAATGCACCTGTCTCAAGCGCAGTGGAGAATGATTTCAACGTTGTGCAAGGTTCTGCTGCCCTTTGAACTTGCCACACGTGAAGTCAGTTCAGACACTGCCAGCCTGAGTCAGGTCATTCCCCTCATCAGGCTTTTGCAGAAGAAGCTGGAGACATTGAAGGAGGAGCTAACACGGAGCGATTCCGCTAGGCATGTGGGACTTGTGGATGGAGCCCTTAATTCGCTTAACAAGGATTCACGGGTGGTCAATCTGTTGAAATCAGAGCACTACATTTTGGCCACCGTGCTCGATCCTAGATTTAAAACCTACCTTGGATCTCTCTTTCCGGCAGACACAAGTCTGCTGGGGTTCAAAGACCTGCTGGTGAGAAAATTGTCAAGTCAAGCGGAACGCGACCTGTCAACATCTCCTCCTTCACATTCTCCCGCAACTGGGGGTGCGAGGAAAAGGCTCAGAATTCCGAGCCCACCCGCTGGCGGTGATGCAGGGCAGTCTGGAGCGACTGCTGATGCTGACATCTGGTCCGGACTGAAGGACCTGTCAACGATTACGGACATGTCGTCTACTGTCACTGCATATGATTCTCTCCCCATTGAAAGAATGGTGGAGGATTATATGAGTGACCGCATCCAAGTAGGCACGTCACACAGTCCGTACTTATACTGGCAGGAAAAAGAGGCAATTTGGAGGTCCTTGCACAAACTGGCTTTATTCTACCTAAGTTGCCCTCCCACAAGTGTGTACTCCGAAAGAGTGTTTAGTGCCGCTGCTCACCTTGTCAGCAATCGGCGTACGAGGTTACATCCAGAAAATGTGGAGAAGATGATGTTCATTAAAATGAATTATAATCAATTCCTCCGTGGAGACATTGACCAGCAGCAATTGCCTCCACAAAGTACATAGGGAGCTGAGATGGTGGATTCCAGTGGGGACGAATTGATAATCTGTGAGGAGGGGGATGTACACGGTGATATATCGGAGGATGATGATGAGGTGGACATCTTGCCTCTGTAGAGCCAGTTTGTGCAAGGAGAGATTAATTGCTTCTTTTTTGGTGGGGGTCCAAACCAACCCGTCATTTCAGTCACAGTCGTGTGGCAGACCCTGTCACTGAAATGATGGGTTGGTTAAAGTGTGCATGTCCTGTTTATACAAGGACAATTCCATCTTGCACCTCTTTTTTCTTTAATTTTTCTTTGCGTCATGTGCTGTTTGGGGAGTGTTTTTTGGAAGGGCCATCCTGCGTGACACTGCAGTGCCACTCCTAGATGGGCCCGGTGTTTGTGTTGGCCACTAGGGTCGCTTATCTTACTCACACAGCTACCTCATTGCGCCTCTTTTTTTCTTTGCGTCATGTGCTGTTTGGGGAGTGTTTTTTGGAAGGGCCATCCTGCGTGACACTGCAGTGCCACTCCTAGATGGGCCCGGTGTTTGTGTCGGCCACTAGGGTCGCTTATCTTACTCACACAGCTACCTCATTGCGCCTCTTTTTTTCTTTGCGTCATGTGCTGTTTGGGGAGTGTTTTTTGGAAGGGCCATCCTGCGTGACACTGCAGTGCCACTCCTAGATGGGCCCGGTGTTTGTGTCGGCCACTAGGGTCGCTTATCTTACTCACACAGCTACCTCATTGCGCCTCTTTTTTTCTTTGCGTCATGTGCTGTTTGGGGAGTATTTTTTGGAAGGGCCATCCTGCGTGACACTGCAGTGCCACTCCTAGATGGGCCCGGTGTTTGTGTCGGCCACTAGGGTCGCTTATCTTACTCACACAGCTACCTCATTGCGCCTCTTTTTTTCTTTGCGTCATGTGCTGTTTGGGGAGTGTTTTTTGGAAGGGCCATCCTGCGTGACACTGCAGTGCCACTCCTAGATGGGCCCGGTGTTTGTGTCGGCCACTAGGGTCGCTTATCTTACTCACACAGCTACCTCATTGCGCCTCTTTTTTTCTTTGCGTCATGTGCTGTTTGGGGAGTGTTTTTTGGAAGGGCCATCCTGCGTGACACTGCAGTGCCACTCCTAGATGGGCCCGGTGTTTGTGTCGGCCACTAGGGTCGCTTATCTTACTCACACAGCTACCTCATTGCGCCTCTTTTTTTCTTTGCGTCATGTGCTGTTTGGGGAGTGTTTTTTGGAATGGCCATCCTGCGTGACACTGCAGTGCCACTCCTAGATGGGCCCGGTGTTTGTGTCGGCCACTAGGGTCGCTTATCTTACTCACACAGCTACCTCATTGCGCCTCTTTTTTTCTTTGCGTCATGTGCTGTTTGGGGAGTGTTTTTTGGAAGGGCCATCCTGCGTGACACTGCAGTGCCACTCCTAGATGGGCCCGGTGTTTGTGTCGGCCACTAGGGTCGCTTATCTTACTCACACAGCTACCTCATTGCGCCTCTTTTTTTCTTTGCGTCATGTGCTGTTTGGGGAGTGTTTTTTGGAAGGGCCATCCAGCGTGACACTGCAGTGCCACTCCTAGATGGGCCCGGTGTTTGTGTCGGCCACTAGGGTCGCTTATCTTACTCACACAGCTACCTCATTGCGCCTCTTTTTTTCTTTGCGTCATGTGCTGTTTGGGGAGTGTTTTTTGGAAGGGCCATCCTGCGTGACACTGCAGTGCCACTCCTAGATGGGCCCGGTGTTTGTGTCGGCCACTAGGGTCGCTTATCTTACTCACACAGCTACCTCATTGCGCCTCTTTTTTTCTTTGCGTCATGTGCTGTTTGGGGAGTGTTTTTTGGAAGGGCCATCCTGCGTGACACTGCAGTGCCACTCCTAGATGGGCCCGGTGTTTGTGTCGGCCACTAGGGTCGCTTATCTTACTCACACAGCTACCTCATTGCGCCTCTTTTTTTCTTTGCGTCATGTGCTGTTTGGGGAGTGTTTTTTGGAAGGGCCATCCTGCGTGACACTGCAGTGCCACTCCTAGATGGGCCCGGTGTTTGTGTCGGCCACTAGGGTCGCTTATCTTACTCACACAGCTACCTCATTGCGCCTCTTTTTTTCTTTGCGTCATGTGCTGTTTGGGGAGTGTTTTTTGGAAGGGCCATCCTGCGTGACACTGCAGTGCCACTCCTAGATGGGCCCGGTGTTTGTGTCGGCCACTAGGGTCGCTTAGCTTAGTCATCCAGCGACCTCGGTGCAAATTTTAGGACTAAAAATAATATTGTGAGGTGTGAGGTATTCAGAATAGACTGAAAATGAGTGGAAATAATGGTTATTGAGGTTAATAATACTTTGGGATCAAAATGACCCCCAAATTCTATGATTTAAGCAGTTTTTTAGGGTTTTTTGAAAAAAACACCCGAATCCAAAACACACCCGAATCCGACAAAAAAAATTTGGTGAGGTTTTGCCAAAACGCGGTCGAACCCAAAACACGGCCGCGGAACCGAACCCAAAACCAAAACACAAAACCCGAAAAATTTCAAGTGCACATCTCTAGTTCCAGCACTGTGACTTACACTCTGGGAACAAACACTGTGAGGGTAACACACCACTAGCACCCCTAGGGGTGGGCCAGCAGCACACACTATATCAGGACATGCATGATATCACAGTGATGACAGGGCTGCATGTTACAGGGGCAGTGACATGATGTGAGGAGGGGAATGGAGGCAGCAGGAAGCCACAGACTGATAGTTGTATAGTGGGAAGAGCAGGGTCCCTTGGGGGACCAAAAAGGGGTGCGACCACTACACAAAGCGCATTAGGGAAGCAAGATATGCCTATATACTAGATCTCCAATCAACGTAAATTAACAAACTATCATTCTAATTTACCACCCTCATCCCAGAGCCGGCCCTAACCAATATGATGCCCTAGGCAAGATTTTGGCTGGTGGCCAAAAATCTCCACCAGTAGTTCCACCTCTGACCCTGCACCCCTTTCCCAGCACCATCACCCTTCACCCATAGCAGTCATGTTGGTGTTCCTACCCCCTATATTTTAAATAGAAACAGTGCGCACATTCAGCGCACAGCTCAAAAAGGGGTGTATTCTTGCTGGGACAGGGCATGGCCTTACAATAGTACCCCCAATTCAAATTATGCCATACAGTAGTGCAACTTTATTCACATTTTATCATGCAATAGTGTCCCTAATTCATGTTATTTCACACAGTAGCACCACTTTACCTTATATATGTTACTCTTTTTACAGTAGTGCCCCTTATTCAAATTAAATCACTTTGAATTGCTTCTTATTCACATTACACCACACATTATTGCTTTTTATTAAAATTAGACCATGCAGTAGTGCCTTTTCTTTACGTTGCGCCACACAGTAGAGCACCTTATACACATAATGCCACACATTAGTAATGCCTTTATACACATACCACACACAGTAATGCCCCTTACACATGACACACATTATTAATGTCCTAAAAAATGTAATGCGCCTTACACATTATGCCAACCTTTTTCAATGCCCTTTTACACATAATGTCCCTTACACATATGCCGCACATTATTAATGCCCTTATACACATAATGAAGCACATATTGTCCCTTTCACATATGCCACATATTATTAGTGCCCTTATACACATAATGACACACAAAGTGCCACTTACACATTTGCCGCACATTATTAATACATTTATATGCAAGACACACAATGCCCCTTACACATATGCCACACATTATTAATGCATTTATACACATGACACACATAATAACCCTTACACATATGCCGAACACTACTGCACAACCAACCCCCGCACACAGCACTCACATGGCTGCTAACACTGTAGCCTCTGCTTGGATACAGATGTGTGCTCATACATCTTGCCTCAATATGCCATGCAGCAGGAGATGCCTGGTGTGAGGCAGCTGGCAGCTCTGCTTGCTTCAGGCACCTTTTTTTTTATGAAAATGCATCTTATTTGCATTACTATGTGGCTAGGGTGCACAAGCAGCTTCTGCTGACTAAAATAAAATGCAACATGTCTATCATGTGTGTGCGACTGTAGCTGTATCTGCATGTGAAATGCTACATTACAGTGATTTCCAGGAATACACTGTAACATAGCATTTCGTATGCAGATATAGTCGCAGTCACACACAGAATATAGGCATGCCGCATATCATTTTAATCAGCAGAAGCTGCTTGTGCCCCTAGGCATACCAAATGCCCTAGGCATTTGCCTAGTTTGCCTATGCCTAGGGCCGGCTCTGCTTCATCCCGTACCAAAGCACAGGTATTCAGCTATCTACAATGTTATTTATACTGTGTGTTTAATAATAAGAATTTACTTACCGATAATTCTATTTCTCATAGTCCGTAGTGGATGCTGGGGACTCCGAAAGGACCATGGGGAATAGCGGCTCCGCAGGAGACTGGGCACAAAAGTAAAAAGCTTTAGGACTACCTGGTGTGCACTGGCTCCTCCCCCTATGACCCTCCTCCAAGCCTCAGTTAGGATACTGTGCCCGGACGAGCGTACACAATAAGGAAGGATTTTGAATCCCGGGTAAGACTCATACCAGCCACACCAATCACACCGTACAACTTGTGATCTGAACCCAGTTAACAGCATGATAACAGAAGGAGCCTCTGAAAAGATGGCTCACAACAACAATAACCCGATTTTTGTAACAATAACTATGTACAAGTAATGCAGACAATCCGCACTTGGGATGGGCGCCCAGCATCCACTACGGACTATGAGAAATAGAATTATCGGTAAGTAAATTCTTATTTTCTCTAACATCCTAGTGGATGCTGGGGACTCCGAAAGGACCATGGGGATTATACCAAAGCTCCCAAACGGGCGGGAGAGTGCGGATGACTCTGCAGCACCGAATGAGAGAACTCCAGGTCCTCCTCAGCCAGGGTATCAAATTTGTAGAATTTAGCAAACGTGTTTGCCCCTGACCAAGTAGCTGCTCGGCAAAGTTGTAACGCCGAGACCCCTCGGGCAGCCGTCCAAGATGAGCCCACTTTCCGTGTGGAATGGGCTTTTACAGATTTTGGCTGTGGCAGGCCTGCCACAGAATGTGCAAGCTGAATTGTACTACAAATCCAACGAGCAATCGTCTGCTTAGAAGCAGGAGCACCCAGCTTGTTGGGTGCATACAAGATAAACAGCGAGTCAGATTTTCTGACTCCAGCCGTCCTGGAAACATATATTTTCAGGGCCCTGACTACGTCCAGCGAATTTGGAATCCTCCAAGTCCCTAGTAGCCGCAGGCACCACAATAGGCTGGTTTAAGTGAAATGCTGAAACCACCTTAGGGAGAAATTGAGGACGAGTCCTCAATTCTGCCCTGTCCGTATGAAAAATTAGGTAAGGGCTTTTATAGGATAAAGCCGCCAACTCTGATACACGCCTGGCTGAAGCCAGGGCTAACAGCATTACCACTTTCCATGTGAGATATTTTAAGTCCACAGTGGTGAGTGGTTCAAACCAATGTGATTTTAGGAATCCCAAAACTACATTGAGATCCCAAGGTGCCACTGGAGGCACAAAAGGAGGCTGTATATGCAGTACTCCCTTGACAAACGTCTGAACTTCAGGAACAGAAGCTAGTTCTTTTTGGAAGAATATTGACAGGGCTGAAATTTGAACCTTAATGGACCCTAATTTGAGGCCCATAGACAGTCCTGTTTGCAGGAAATGCAGTAATCGGCCCAGTTGAAATTCCTCTGTAGGGGCCTTTCTGGCCTCGCACCACGCAACATATTTACGCCAAATACGGTGATAATGTTGTACGGTTACATCCTTCCTGGCTTTGATCAGGGTAGGGATGACTTCATCCGGAATGCCTTTTTCCTTCAGGATCCGGCGTTCAACCGCCATGCCGTCAAACGCAGCCGCGGTAAGTCTTGGAACAGACATGGTCCCTGCTGGAGCAGGTCCTTTCTTAGAGGTAGAGGCCACGGGTCTTCCGTGAGCATCTCTTGAATTTCCGGGTACCAAGTCCTTCTTGGCCAATCCGGAGCCACGAGTATAGTCTTTACTCCTCTCCTTCTTATGATTCTCAGTACTTTTGGTATGAGAGGAAGAGGAGGGAACACATACACTGACTGGTACACCCACGGTGTTACCAGAGCGTCCACAGCTATTGCCTGAGTGTCCCTTGACCTGGCGCAATATCTGTCCAGTTTTTTGTTGAGGCGGGACGCCATCATGTCTACCTTTGGTTTTTCCCAACGGTTCACAATCATGTGGAAGACTTCTGGGTGAAGTCCCCACTCCCCCGGGTGAAGATCGTGTCTGCTGAGGAAGTCTGCTTCCCAGTTGTCCACTCCCGGAATGAACACTGCTGACAGTGCTATCACATGATTTTCCGCCCAGTGAAGAATCCTTGCCACTTCCGTCATTGCCCTCCTGCTTCTTGTGCCGCCCTGTCTGTTTACGTGGGCGACTGCCGTGATGTTGTCCGACTGGATCAACACCGGCTGACCCTGAAGCAGAGGCCTTGCCTGACTTAGGGCATTGTAAATGGCCCTTAGTTCCAGGATATTTATGTGAAGTGATGTTTCCATGCTTGACCACAAGCCCTGGAAATTTCTTCCCTGTGTGACTGCTCCCCAGCCTCTCAGGCTGGCATCCGTGGTCACCAGGACCCAATCCTGAATACCGAATCTGCGGCCCTCTAGGAGATGAGCACTCTGTAACCACCACAGGAGAGACACCCTTGTCCTTGGAGACAGGGTTATCCGCTGATGCATTTGAAGATGCGATCCGGACCATTTGTCCAGCAGATCCCACTGAAAAGTTCTTGCGTGGAATCTGTCGAATGGAATCGCTTCGTAAGAAGCCACCATCTTTCCCAGGACCCTTGTGCATTGATGCACTGACACTTTTCCTGGTCTTAGGAGGTTCCTGACTAGGTCGGATAACTCCCTGGCTTTCTCTTCCGGGAGAAACACCTTTTTCTGTACTGTGTCCAGAATCATCCCTAGGAACAGCAGACGTGTCGTCGGAATCAGCTGCGATTTTGGAATATTTAGAATCCATCCGTGCTGTCGTAGTACTACTTGAGATAGTGCTACTCCGACCTCTAACTGTTCTCTGGACCTTGCCCTTATCAGGAGATCGTCCAAGTAAGGGATAATTAAGACGCCTTTTCTTCGAAGAAGAATCATAATTTCGGCCATTACCTTGGTAAAGACCCGGGGTGCCGTGGACAATCCAAACGGCAGCGTCTGAAACTGATAGTGACAGTTCTGTACCACAAACCTGAGGTACCCTTGGTGAGAAGGGCAAATTGGGACATGGAGGTAAGCATCCTTGATGTCCAGAGACACCATATAGTCCCCTTCTTCCAGGTTCGCTATCACTGCTCTGAGTGACTCCATCTTGAACTTGAACCTTTTTATGTAAGTGTTCAAGGATTTCAGATTTAAAATGGGTCTCACCGAGCCGTCCGGCTTCGGTACCACAAACAGCGTGGAATAATACCCCTTTCCCTGTTGTAGGAGGGGTACCTTGATTATCACCTGCTGGGAATACAGCTTGTGAATGGCTTCCAATACCGCCTCCCTGTCGGGGGGAGACGTTGGTAAAGCAGACTTCAGGAACCGGTGAGGGGGAGACGTCTCGAATTCCAATTTGTACCCCTGAGATACTACCTGCAGGATCCAGGGGTCCACTTGCGAGTGAGCCCACTGCGCGCTGAAATTTTTGAGACGGGCCCCCACCATGTCTGAGTCCGCTTGTAAGGCCCCAGCATCATGCTGAGGACTTGGCAGAAGCGGGAGAGGGCTTCTGTTCGTGGGAAGAGGCTGTCTGCTGCAGTCTTTTTCCCCTTCCTCTGCCCCGGGGCAGATATGAGTGGCCTTTTGCCCGCTTGCCCTTATGGGGACGAAAGGACTGAGCCTGAAAAGACGGTATCTTTTTCTGCTGCGAGGTGACTTGGGGTAAAAAGGTGGATTTCCCAGCCGTTGCCGTGGCCACCAGGTCCGATAGACCGACCCCAAATAAGTCCTCCCCTTTATACGGCAATACTTCCATATGCCGTTTGGAATCCGCATCCCCTGACCACTGTCGCGTCCATAATCCTCTTCTGGCAGAAATGGACATCGCACTTACTCTTGATGCCAGAGTGCAAATATCCCTCTGTGCATCTCGCATATATAGAAATGCATCCTTTAAATGCTCTATAGTCAATAATATATTGTCCCTGTCCAGGGTATCAATATTTTCAGTCAGGGAATCCGACCAAGCCACCCCAGCACTGCACATCCAGGCTGAGGCGATTGCTGGTCGCAGTATAATACCAGTATGTGTGTATATACTTTTTAGGATATTTTCCAGCTTCCTATCAGCTGGTTCCTTGAGGGCGGCCGTATCAGGAGACGGTAACGCCACTTGTTTTGATAAGCGTGTGAGCGCCTTATCTACCCTAGGGGGTGTTTCCCAACGTGCCCTAACCTCTGGCGGGAAAGGGTATAATGCCAATAATTTTTTAGAAATTAGCAGTTTTTTATTGGGGGAAACCCACGCTTCATCACACACCTCATTTAATTCATCTGATTCAGGAAAAACTACGGGTAGTTTTTTCACACCCCACATAATACCCTTTTTTGTGGTACTTGTAGTATCAGAAATGTTCAAAACCTCCTTCATTGCCGTGATCATGTAACGTGTGGCCCTACTGGAAAATACGTTTGTTTCCTCACCGTCGACACTGGAGTCAGTGTCCGTGTCTGTGTCTGTATCGACCTGAGGTAACGGGCGCTTTAGAGCCCCTGACGGTGTTTGAGACGCCTGTACAGGTATTAACTGATTTGCCGGCTGTCTCATGTCGTCAACAGTCTTTTGTAAAGTGCTGACACTATCACGTAATTCTTTCCATAAGACCATCCAGTCAGGTGTCGACTCCCTAGGGGGTGACATCACTAACACAGGCAATTGCTCCGCCTCCACACCATTTTCCTCCTCATACATGTCGACACAACGTACCGACACACAGCACACACACACACACAGGGAATGCTCTGATAGAGGACAGGACCCCACTAGCCCTTTGGGGAGACAGAGGGAGAGTTTGCCAGCACACACCAGAGCGCTATATATATATATAGGGATAACCTTATATAAGTGTTTTTCCCTAATATAGCTGCTGTATATATTTATATGCCAATTTAGTGCCCCCCCTCTCTTGTTTTACCCTGTTTCTGTAGCAGGACTGCAGGGGAGAGTCAGGGAGCCTTCCTCCAACGGAGCTGTGAGGAAAAAATGGCGCCAGTGTGCTGAGGAGATAGGCTCCGCCCCCTTTTCGGCGGCCTTTCTCCCGCTTTTTTATGGAAAAATTGGCAGGGGTTAAATGCATCCATATAGCCCAGGAGCTATATGTGATGTATTTTTTGCCAAAAAAGGTGTTTTTATTGCGTCTCAGGGCGCCCCCCCCCAGCGCCCTGCACCCTCAGTGACCGGAGTGTGAAGTGTGCTGAGAGCAATGGCGCACAGCTGCGGTGCTGTGCGCTACCTTATTGAAGACAGGACGTCTTCTGCCGCCGATTTTCCGGACCTCTTCAGTCTTCTGGCTCTGTAAGGGGGACGGCGGCGCGGCTCTGGGACCCATCCATGGCTGGGCCTGTGATCGTCCCTCTGGAGCTAATGTCCAGTAGCCTAAGAAGCCCAATCCACTCTGCACGCAGGTGAGTTCGCTTCTTCTCCCCTTAGTCCCTCGGTGCAGTGAGCCTGTTGCCAGCAGGTCTCACTGAAAATAAAAAACCTACTTTAAACTTTTACACTAAGCAGCTCAGGAGAGCCCCTTAGCCTGCACCCGTCTCGTTCGGGCACAAAAATCTAACTGAGGCTTGGAGGAGGGTCATAGGGGGAGGAGCCAGTGCACACCAGGTAGTCCTAAAGCTTTTTACTTTTGTGCCCAGTCTCCTGCGGAGCCGCTATTCCCCATGGTCCTTTCGGAGTCCCCAGCATCCACTAGGACGTTAGAGAAATTTACATTTATTTTTGTAAACAGACATTTTTAAAATCCGGGGCATATACTAAATCATCTGTCACAGTAGCAATATTCTGAGCATATTGGAAGTCTCACAACAAAACATTTATAGATGGAGTGTAAGATCATACATGTTAACATTCAACAATATGCTATGTCGGCATGCCCTCTTATGGGGGTAAATTTACTAAGATTCGTATTTTCCCGTTTCAGGTCAAAGTTCAATCACGAATGACATCGAAAGTGTAAAACTGCAACTTTTTGAATTTGTTACGATGGATTTACTAAGCTGTCGTATTCGGGTTTTTCTTTTCTTCCGATGTCGATGTCATTCGTGTTTTTTTTGTGTTTTTTACGGCAGTGATTAGCAAAACACTGCCGACTTTTTTACAATTAATCTCGGCCGGATCTGTGTGATCCGTGCTGGGGTTCTATTTTTTTTTTTTTTAATTAAACACTGTAAAATTAAAAAAAAAAATTGCGTGGGGTCCCCCCTCCTAAGCATAACCAGCCTCGGGCTCTTTGAGCCGATCCTGGTTGCCGAAATATGGGGAAAAAAATGACAGGGGTTCCCCCATATTTAAGCAACCAGCATCGGGCTCTGCGCCTGGTCCTGGTTCCAAAAATACGGGGGACAAAAAGAGTAGGGGTCCCCCGTATTTTTAAAACCAGCACCGGGCTCCACTAGCTGGACAGATAATGCCACAGCCGGGGGTCACTTTTATATAGTGCCCTGCGGCCGTGGCATCAAAAATCCATCTAGTCACCCCTGGCCGGGGTACCCTGGGGGAGTGGGGACCCCTTCAATCAAGGGGTCCCCCCCCAGCCACCCAAGGGCCAGGGGTGAAGCCCGAGGCTGTCCCCCCCCCATCCAATAGGCTGCGGATGGGGAGGCTGATAGCCTTTGTTGTAAAAGAAAAGATATTGTTTTTAGTAGCAGTACTACAAGGCCCAGCAAGCCTCCCCCGCATGCTGGTACTTGGAGAACCACAAGTACCAGCATGCGACGGAAAAACGGGCCCGCTGGTACCTGTAGTACTACTACTAAAAAAATACCCAAAAAAAGACAAGACACACACACCGTGAAAGTATAATTTTATTACATACATACACACATACATACATACTTACCTTAAGTTCCCACGCAGGTCGGTCCTCTTCTCCAGTAGAATCCAAGGGGTACCTGTTGAAGAAATTATACTCACGAGATCCAGGGGTCCAGGGTCCTCGGGGAATCCAGGTGTAATCCACGTACTTGAAAAAAATAACAAAACGGACACCCGAGCCACGCACTAAAAGGGGACCCATGTTTTCACATGGATCCCCTTTTCCCGACTGCCAGAAACCCACTCTGACTGATGTCTAAGTGGGTTTCTTCAGCCAATCAGGGAGCGCCACGTTGTAGCACTCTCCTGATCAGCTGTGTGCTCCTGTCCTCACTGACAGGCAGCACACGGCAGTGTTACAATGTAGCGCCTATGCGCTACATTGTAACCAATGATGGGAACTTTCTGCCCTGCGGTTGACCTAAAGTGACGTCACCGCTGAGCAGAAAGTTCCCAGCATTGGTTACAATGTAGCGCATAGGCGCTACATTGTAACACTGCCGTGTGCTGCCTGTCAGTGAGGACAGGAGCACACAGCTGATCAGGAGAGTGCTACAACGTGGCGCTCCCTGATTGGCTGAAGAAACCCACTTAGACAGAAGTCAAAGTGGGTTTCTGGCATTCGTGGAAAGGTGACCCATGTGCAAACATGGGTCCCCTTTCAGTTCGTGGTCGGGACACCGTTTTGTTATTTTTTTCAAGTACGTGGATTACCCCTGGATTTCCCGAGGAGCCTGGACCCCTGGATCTCGTGAGTATAATTTCTTCAACAGGTACCCCTTGGATTCTACTGGAGAAGAGGACCGACCTGCGTGGGAACTTAAGGTAAGTATGTATGTATGTGTGTATGTATGTAATAAAATCATACTTTCACGGTGTGTGTGTCTTGTCTTTTTTTGGGTATTTTTTTAGTAGTAGTACTACAGGTACCAGCGGGCCCGTTTTTCCGTCGCATGCTGGTACTTGTGGTTCTCCAAGTACCAGCATGCGGGGGAGGCTTGCTGGGCCTTGTAGTGCTGCTACTAAAAACAATATCTTTTCTTTTACAACAAAGGCTATCAGCCTCCCCATCCGCAGCCCATTGGATGGGGGGGGACAGCCTCGGGCTTCACCCCTGGCCCTTGGGTGGCTGGGGGGGGGGGACCCCTTGATTGAAGGGGTCCCCACTCCCCCAGGGTACCCCGGCCAGGAGTGACTAGTTGGATTTTTGATGCCACGGCCGCAGGGCACTATATAAAAGTGACCCCCGGCTGTGGCATTATCTGTCCAGCTAGTGGAGCCCGGTGCTGGTTTTAAAAATACGGGGGACCCCTACTCTTTTTGTCCCCCGTATTTTTGGGACCAGGACCAGGCGCAGAGCCCGATGCTGGTTGCTTAAATATGGGGGAACCCCTGTCATTTTTTTTGCCATATTTCTGCAACCAGGATCGGCTCAAAGAGCCCGAGGCTGGTTATGCTTAGGAGGGGGGACCCCACGCAATTTTTTTTGAAAAAATAAGCACTTTCCCACCCCTTCCCACTGATATACATGCACGGATCTCATGGATCCGTGCATGCCTATCCAATCACGAATAAAAAAAAAAGGTCTGTTTTTTTTTAGCACTTTTTTACGAGTTGTAATTTTTCACGGCAGTGTTTGTTTTTTTTTTGCTTTGCACTTCTTAGTAAATGACCGAGATTCATACTTAAACAGCCGCGTTTTGACCGATGGTGTATTCATTCGTAATTTTTTACTTGGACTTGCAAAAAATTACGAATGCCCTCATCTCTGCCGTGATTAGTGTTTAGTAAATTACCGAGATGACACTTTGATGAAAAAACGGCATCTCGGTCAAAATCGGGAGCTTAGTAAATTTCCCCCATGGAGTCTATGTAAGTCACTAGCAAAACCAAATGCTCCGTCTACATACAGTACAGCGCAGACACAAGGTCGTCATGCAATAAGTGATATGCTGGCCAGACTCTTATACCTAAGTTTACTTTTGATGCTTGATCCAAATAATGGGGTAAATTTACTAAGATTCGTATTTTCCAGATTCAGGTCAAAGTTCAATCACGAATGACATCGAAAGTGTAAAACTGCAACTTTTTGAATTGATTACGACTAATTTACTAAGCTGTCGTATTCGGGTTTTTCTTTTGTTCCGATGTCGATGTCATTCGTGGGTTTTTTTCTATTTTTACGGCAGTGATTAGCAAAACACTGCCGACTTTTTTTACAATCAATCTCGGCCGGATCTGTGTGATCCGTGCTGGGGTTTATTTATTTATTTTTTTTAATTAAACACTGTAAAATAATAAAAAAAAATGCGTGGGGTCCCCCCTCCTAAGCATAACCAGCCTCGGGCTCTTTGAGCCGATCCTGGTTGCAAAAATATGGGGAAAAAAATGACAGGGGTTCCCCCATATTTAAGCAACCAGCATCGGGCTCTGCGCCTGGTCCTGGTCCCAAAAATACGGGGGACAAAAAGAGTAGGGGTCCCCCGTATTTTTAAAACCAGCACCGGGCTCCACTAGCTGGACAGATAATGCCACAGCCGGGGGTCACTTTTATATAGTGCCCTGCGGCCGTGGCATAAAAAATCCAACTAGTCACCCCTGGCCAGGGTACCCTGGGGAGTGGGGACCCCTTCAATCAAGGGGTCCCCCCCCCCAGCCACCCAAGGGCCAGGGGTGAAGCCCGAGGCTGTCCCCCCCCCCCCATCCAATGGGCTGCGGATGGGGGGGCTGATAGCCTTTGTTGTAAAAGAAAAGATATTGTTTTTAGTAGCAGTACTACAAGTCCCAGCAAGCCTCCCCCGCATGCTGGTACTTGGAGAACCACAAGTACCAGCATGCGGCGGAAAAACTGGCCCGCTGGTACCTGTAGTACTACTACTAAAAAAATACCCAAAAAAAGACAAGACACACACACCGTGAAAGTATAATTTTATTACATACATACACACATACATACATACATACTTACCTTAAGTTCCCACGCAGGTCGGTCCTCTTCTCCAGTAGAATCCAAGGGGTACCTGTTGAAGAAATTATACTCACGAGATCCAGGGGTCCAGGCTCCTCGGGAAATCCAGGGGTAATCCACGTACTTGAAAAAAATAACAAAACGGTGTCCCGACCACGAACTGAAAGGGGACCCATGTTTGCACATGGGTCACCTTTCCACGAATGCCAGAAACCCACTCTGACTTCTGTCTAAGTGGGTTTCTTCAGCCAATCAGGGAGCGCCACGTTGTAGCACTCTCCTGATCAGCTGTGTGCTCCTGTCCTCACTGACAGGCAGCACACGGCAGTGTTACAATGTAGCGCCTATGCGCTACATTGTAACCAATGCTGGGAACTTTCTGCCCTGCGGTTGACCTAAAGTGACGTCACCGCTGAGCAGAAAGTTCCCATCATTGGTTACAATGTAGCGCATAGGCGCTACATTGTAACACTGCCGTGTGCTGCCTGTCAGTGAGGACAGGAGCACACAGCTGATCAGGAGAGTGCTACAACGTGGCGCTCCCTGATTGGCTGAAGAAACCCACTTAGACAGAAGTCAGAGTGGGTTTCTGGCATTCGTGGAAAGGTGACCCATGTGCAAACATGGGTCCCCTTTCAGTTCGTGGTCGGGACACCGTTTTGTTATTTTTTTCAAGTACGTGGATTACCCATGGATTTCCCGAGGAGCCTGGACCCCTGGATCTCGTGAGTATAATTTCTTCAACAGGTACCCCTTGGATTCTACTGGAGAAGAGGACCGACCTGCGTGGGAACTTAAGGTAAGTATGTATGTATGTGTGTATGTATGTAATAAAATTATACTTTCACGGTGTGTGTGTCTTGTCTTTTTTTGGGTATTTTTTTAGTAGTAGTACTACAGGTACCAGCGGGCCAGTTTTTCCGCCGCATGCTGGTACTTGTGGTTCTCCAAGTACCAGCATGCGGGGGAGGCTTGCTGGGACTTGTAGTACTGCTACTAAAAACAATATCTTTTCTTTTACAACAAAGGCTATCAGCCCCCCCATCCGCAGCCCATTGGATGGGGGGGACAGCCTCGGGCTTCACCCCTGGCCCTTGGGTGGCTGGGGGGGGGACCCCTTGATTGAAGGGGTCCCCACTCCCCCAGGGTACCCCGGCCAGGGCTGACTAGATGGATTTTTTATGCCACGGCCGCAGGGCACTATATAAAAGTGACCCCCGGCTGTGGCATTATCTGTCCAGCTAGTGGAGCCCGGTGCTGGTTTTAAAAATACGGGGGACCCCTACTCTTTTTGTCCCCCGTATTTTTGGGACCAGGACCAGGCGCAGAGCCCGATGCTGGTTGCTTAAATATGGGGGAACCCCTGTCATTTTTTTTGCCATATTTCTGCAACCAGGATCGGCTCAAAGAGCCCGAGGCTGGTTATGCTTAGGAGGGGGAACCCCACGCAATTTTTTTTTGAAAAAATAAGCACTTTCCCACCCCTTCCCACTGATATACATGCACGGATCTCATGGATCCGTGCATGCCTATCCAATCACGAATAAAAAAAAAAGGTCTGTTTTTTTTTAGCACTTTTTTACGAGTTGTAATTTTTCACGGCAGTGTTTGTTTTTTTTTTGCTTTGCACTTCTTAGTAAATGACCGAGATTCATACTTAAACAGCCGCGTTTTGACCGATGGTGTATTCATTCGTAATTTTTTACTTGGACTTGCAAAAAATTACGAATGCCCTCATCTCTGCCGTGATTAGTGTTTAGTAAATTACCGAGATGACACTTTGATGAAAAAACGGCATCTCGGTCAAAATCGGGAGCTTAGTAAATTTCCCCCAATGTATCTCTAACAATGACATTACTGTGAAGCGAAGGAGAGATGATTAGGATGGTCATCTGTAACACACATGCAATGTTTCTGTGACATGGAAAAACAATGGAAGAAATGGTATGGAGTCACCTTCATTATTGTCCTAGTTGATAGGATAACAGAAGAGTAGCTTTGGGTGGAATGTCATGAGGAAATGAAAACCAAAAAGTTATGTACCCTCCAGGTTCCGTTCTCAGCAGTCTGGCTGTCAGTACAATGGTGCAACAGGGCACAGCCACGCTCACTGCCCACTCAACCTCTTTCCAACACGTCCAGCGGGTGTGAACAAGTCAGGACCGCCTTACAGTTTTATATATATGCTGGTATTGAATGATACATTTCTAGTGAGCCACAAGAAAGACAACTCTTTTTTCTTCTCCTCTTTATACGCTCATGGGTTACACAGGTTCTGTGGCTGATTAAACCAGGTGAAATGCAGACTTGAGGTCAGCCAGCCACAGATACTGTATAATTTGTGAGTTTTCTGGTTTAATAGGAAGTATAGTTAGTCTAGCTATCTCTGTCACTCTCTCTCTCTAATATATATATATATATATATATATATATATATATACACACACACACACACACATAACAGAGGGTGGTCTTCAGTTTGCCAGCTGTCGGGATCCCGGCAGCCGGCATACCGACACTTTTTCTCCCTCTTGGCGGTCCACGACCCCCCTGGAGGGAGAATAAATACCACGCCACCGTGCCCGCAGCATGGGGAGTGCAGTGAGCCTGCAAGGGGGTCATTTGCGCTCACCACGCTATCGGTATGCTGGCGTTCGGGATTCCGGCGCCGGTATGCTGGTCACTGGGAGCCCGGCCGCCGGCATACCATACTACACCCATAACGGAAAATGATTAATTCAGCCTCTTAGATAAAGAGCTTTATTTCCTTATAAAATATATGTGGTGATTTAGTATAGAAATTCCTGTCACTTATGTTTTCCCTTTACCTATATATTGAGGCACTCTGTACAACATTGCCTTATACTTCATTTTCTACACTAGTCTCGTTTTTTTAAAACTATAAACTCATGTATATCCAGCTGTAATTGAGGTAGAAATGTACATGTAAGATAGCTGTAACTCTGTAGCTTTGCTGCTGGTTACTGTGACATCACACCTAGCCTGTGACATCACTAGCCCATGACATCACAATGCTTCTTCCTGTAACATTCTATCTACAGCTGCTGACGTTTCCAGTTTCCATGCAGGAAGACAGGTAGGAGGAGGTGAGTCCTACATAGCAGGGCATGATGGAGGGGGGTAAGGAAGACAGAGTGCAGTATAGTCTAGTATAGTAGATAGACAGAACAGGGAATACAGGTACAAGGACACACAAATAGGAGAAGCGCAGAAAGGAAAGACATAGGGGTAAATTTACTAAGATTCGTATTTTCCCGTTTCAGGTCAAAGTTCAATCACGAATGACATCGAAAGTGTAAAACTGCAACTTTTTGAATTTGTTACGATGGATTTACTAAGCTGTCGTATTCAGGTTTTTCTTTTCTTCCGATGTCGATGTCATTCGTGTTTTTTTTGTGTTTTTTACGGCAGTGATTAGCAAAACACTGCCGACTTTTTTACAATTAATCTCGGCCGGATCTGTGTGATCCGTGCTGGGGTTCTATTTTTTTTTTTTTTTTAAATTAAACACTGTAAAATTAAAAAAAAAAATTGCGTGGGGTCCCCCCTCCTAAGCATAACCAGCCTCGGGCTCTTTGAGCCGATCCTGGTTGCCGAAATATGGGAAAAAAAATGACAGGGGTTCCCCCATATTTAAGCAACCAGCATCGGGCTCTGCGCCTGGTCCTGGTTCCAAAAATACGGGGGACAAAAAGAGTAGGGGTCCCCCGTATTTTTAAAACCAGCACCGGGCTCCACTAGCTGGACAGATAATGCCACAGCCGGGGGTCACTTTTATATAGTGCCCTGCGGCCGTGGCATCAAAAATCCATCTAGTCACCCCTGGCCGGGGTACCCTGGGGGAGTGGGGACCCCTTCAATCAAGGGGTCCCCCCCCCAGCCACCCAAGGGCCAGGGGTGAAGCCCGAGGCTGTCCCCCCCCATCCAATGGGCTGCGGATGGGGAGGCTGATAGCCTTTGTTGTAAAAGAAAAGATATTGTTTTTAGTAGCAGTACTACAAGGCCCAGCAAGCCTCCCCCGCATGCTGGTACTTGGAGAACCACAAGTACCAGCATGCGACGGAAAAACGGGCCCGCTGGTACCTGTAGTACTACTACTAAAAAAATACCCAAAAAAAGACAAGACACACACACCGTGAAAGTATAATTTTATTACATACATACACACATACATACATACTTACCTTAAGTTCCCACGCAGGTCGGTGCTCTTCTCCAGTAGAATCCAAGGGGTACCTGTTGAAGAAATTATACTCACGAGATCCAGGGGTCCAGGCTCCTCGGGAAATCCAGGGGTAATCCACGTACTTGAAAAAAATAACAAAACGGTGTCCCGACCACGAACTGAAAGGGGACCCATGTTTGCACATGGGTCACCTTTCCACGAATGCCAGAAACCCACTTTGACTTCTGTCTAAGTGGGTTTCTTCAGCCAATCAGGGAGCGCCACGTTGTAGCACTCTCCTGATCAGCTGTGTGCTCCTGTCCTCACTGACAGGCAGCACACGGCAGTGTTACAATGTAGCGCCTATGCGCTACATTGTAACCAATGATGGGAACTTTCTGCCCTGCGGTTGACCTAAAGTGACGTCACCGCTGAGCAGAAAGTTCCCATCATTGGTTACAATGTAGCGCATAGGCGCTACATTGTAACACTGCCGTGTGCTGCCTGTCAGTGAGGACAGGAGCACACAGCTGATCAGGAGAGTGCTACAACGTGGCGCTCCCTGATTGGCTGAAGAAACCCACTTAGGCAGAAGTCAAAGTGGGTTTCTGGCATTCGTGGAAAGGTGACCCATGTGCAAACATGGGTCCCCTTTCAGTTCGTGGTCGGGACACCGTTTTGTTATTTTTTTCAAGTACGTGGATTACCCCTGGATTTCCCGAGGAGCCTGGACCCCTGGATCTCGTGAGTATAATTTCTTCAACAGGTACCCCTTGGATTCTACTGGAGAAGAGGACCGACCTGCGTGGGAACTTAAGGTAAGTATGTATGTATGTGTGTATGTATGTAATAAAATTATACTTTCACGGTGTGTGTGTCTTGTCTTTTTTTGGGTATTTTTTTAGTAGTAGTACTACAGGTACCAGCGGGCCCGTTTTTCCGTCGCATGCTGGTACTTGTGGTTCTCCAAGTACCAGCATGCGGGGGAGGCTTGCTGGGCCTTGTAGTACTGCTACTAAAAACAATATCTTTTCTTTTACAACAAAGGCTATCAGCCTCCCCATCCGCAGCCCATTGGATGGGGGGGACAGCCTCGGGCTTCACCCCTGGCCCTTGGGTGGCTGGGGGGGACGGACCCCTTGATTGAAGGGGTCCCCACTCCCCCAGGGTACCCCGGCCAGGGGTGACTAGATGGATTTTTTATGCCACGGCCGCAGGGCACTATATAAAAGTGACCCCCGGCTGTGGCATTATCTGTCCAGCTAGTGGAGCCCGGTGCTGGTTTTAAAAATACGGGGGACCCCTACTCTTTTTGTCCCCCGTATTTTTGGGACCAGGACCAGGCGCAGAGCCCGATGCTGGTTGCTTAAATATGGGGGAACCCCTGTCATTTTTTCCCCCATATTTCTGCAACCAGGATCGGCTCAAAGAGCCCGAGGCTGGTTATGCTTAGGAGGGGGGACCCCACGCAATTTTTTTTGAAAAAATAAGCACTTTCCCACCCCTTCCCACTGATATACATGCACGGATCTCATGGATCCGTGCATGCCTATCCAATCACGAATAAAAAAAAAAGGTCTGGTTTTTTTTTAGCACTTTTTTACGAGTTGTAATTTTTCACGGCAGTGCTTGTTTTTTTTTTGCTTTGCACTTCTTAGTAAATGACCGAGATTCATACTTAAACAGCCGCGTTTTGACCGATGGTGTATTCATTCGTAATTTTTTACTTGGACTTGCAAAAAATTACGAATGCCCTCATCTCTGCCGTGATTAGTGTTTAGTAAATTACCGAGATGACACTTTGATGAAAAAACGGCATCTCGGTCAAAATCGGGAGCTTAGTAAATTTCCCCCATAGTTAGGAATAAAAATGTAGCGTTACAGGAATAAAGAGGGCAGTATGGAGGATAAGCACACATACAGGGGATGCAGATAACCTGGGTCTCTATGAGGCAGGATTGTGGCTTTGGGATGAAAAAGTTAATAAAATAGATAAATAGGATATTGATAACTTTGAAAGTATCTTGTTTGGTTTAAGGAAAATTGGGAAACTGATTGACTCATGGACATTTTATTGTACTTAAACTAGTACTATGCTTAATGATAGTCTTTTGTGTTTTTTAGATCATCTGGCAAAGAGATTTGCAGTGTCGGGTGACCGGCAAAGAGATCTGCAAATTGTCAGTTGAAGACGATGGGAGGGGTCGCAGAGGTAGCAACGACTGGAGTATAACATGCAGGAGGTAAGTTACAATACTCTCTCTGCACATGTTACATCTGCCCCACCTGCAGTACACATGGTTTTGTCCATTAGAGAACAAATTTTGCTGCTGCGATCAGGTCTGAATTAGGCCCAGTGTATGATACTAACATGGTCCTGACTCCTAGCACTAGGGAAGAAAAAACCAGGAGCATATAATTTGGGTCTCTATGAGAAAGGATCTTGGGTTTTGAATAAAAAGTCAATAAAATAGATAAATTGCAAATGAATAAAAAAGAAAGTACATAACAAAATGTAGTAGTATCATTATACACAAAGTATGTCTGACCAGGAAATTCTGGTTATTTAGATCATCATTTGGAAAAGTTCTGGCAAAGAGATTTGCAGAGTGTCGGGTGACCGGCAAAGAGATCTGCAAAGTGTCAGTTGAAGACGACGGGAGAGGTCGCAGAGGAATTAGTGACTGGAGAATAGCATGCAGGAGGTAAGTTACCATACTTGTGTAATTGTGTGTGTGTGGTGGGGGGTATTGAGAGCACAGTATAAAACATAGGGTCTATGGTGGGGGAGAGCGGACAATACAAAACATGCAGAAGGGGGCAACTTGGTATAGCACATACAGATGGTATGGGGGCACAATACAAAAACATAGAAATTGTGGCGTACGCTATAGGACATATAGAGGAAGGACATACACTTTTGGGGGTTGCGAGATTTACAGTAGAACATACTGTAATACAGAAAAACAGGAAGGGTGGGTAGAGCATGATACAGAACATACAGATCGGGGGAAGAACAATACAGATCGGGTGAGATAGTGAAATGGCTGACATTTACAGTATATCAATGAACTGGGGGCAGGTGTACAAAGCCTGGGAGAGTGATAAAGTGGAGAGAGATAAACTAACAACCAATCAGCTCATAGTTGTCATTTATCAAACACAGCCTGTAACATGGCAGTTAGGAGCTGATTGGCTGGTACTTTACCTCTCTCCACTTTACCACTCTTCAGGGCTTAATACATCTCCCCCATAGAATAACCAAATGATGAAATGGTACAGAATGGTATAAATGATGTGAATTGGAGCTGTAACAAGTGACTGTTTCCCTATCTTTACATATAATAAAGGTGACATAGACCTTTCCCTAGAGTCCTTCTCCTTACCGCTCAGGGAGCCTGATTCAGATGCGGACGCAGAGCTGCTGTTGCACCAAGTGGCTCAATGCATTTTCACTGTGCATGCGTGTAGGCTGCACTGCGCATGAAATGAAATCAAGCTCACATAGAGGATCCCATCGCAAAGTGATTGACAGGAAGTCAGCGTTTGAGGTGGTAACGGAGGTGGCTAACTGTATACAGGCGTGTCAGGTCCGTTCAAACGCCGTTCCATGTGCGTGCATAAATTACCCATTGCGACCAGTGTTGCTGCTGGAGAGCCCCCTGTGTCCAGGAGACTTGCTCAGCCTACGACTGCTCAGACTCACGATGCAATTGTGAACGGCAAGATTGAAGCAGCGATCGCGTCAACAACCACAACTGTATCAGGCCCACAATTACACCATTATATTTTACTATTTTATCACATTTAACAACTAAGGGGTCAGTTTAATTAGGTGTGAGTTTGTCTTACAACAGCCGCACTTTCAGGCAGCCTCATAGGCTGAATCTGGCCACGAAGGGTGTGAGTTTGGATGCTGCTGAAACGTTGCAGCAAGGATAACTCGTACCTACAGTAATTGGATTGACCCCTAAATGTTAGCAATTTATAGCTTTTATTATTTACTGGTCAAATTTCTATTCTAAAGGAACCAACTAATTACTATAAGAGAGAACTTATCCCCCCAATGTGTGTATTGTATAAAAACAATGGGCACTTTGGGATAATTGTCCTTATTTTAGGTATTTTCCTTGTCCTCAGTAGTTAGAGTAACATATTTACATAGAGAGATTTTTCTCTCTACACAACCACACCACTGTTTGCAGTTTGTCTCTCTGCTTGTTCATCCACTAACAATGATTTTTCATCTCTTCCTCTTCGTCTACACGCAGTGGGTGATCCCTGAATAGCTGCCCTATGAGGAGAGCTACGGACACATGCTCCAAATGTTGGGACATATGCATTTCCTATTAGGAGATGCTGTAAAGATGCCGGCTGTCAGGATAACAGCAGTCAGAATACTGACACTGGGATCCCGACAGTCTTCAGAATCCCGACGTTGGAACTACGAATGGCCAAGAATACCGACGCCCGTATCCCCACGATCATAGGTTTAGGGCTGGGCAAGGGAGGGTTAGGTTTAGGCATCAGGCATGGAGGAGGGGGGGTGGTTAGGCTGCGGGGGAGGGAGGGTTAGGTTTACGCATCAGGCGGGAGGTTAGGTTTAGGCATCAGGTGGGGGGCTAGGGTTAACCTGCAGGTGGGGGGAGGTTAGGGTTAGGCTGCGGATAGGGTGGGTTATGCACCCCCGGGGATTGTTAGGCTGCGTGGGAGAAGGGTTAGGTTTAGGCATCAGGCGGGAGGGTTAGGTTTAGGCGTTAGGCGGGGAGGTTAAGTTTAGGATGCAGGTGGGGGGAGCTTAGGGTTAGGCACCCCCGGGGGTGGTTAGGCTGCAGGGGAGGGAGGGTTAGGTTTAGGCAGGGGGAATAGGTTTAGTCGTCAGGCGGGGGTTAAGTTTAGGTTGTGGGTGGGGGGAGGTTAGGGTTAGGCTGCGGGTAGGGTGGGTTAGGGACCCCCGGGAGTGGTTAGGCTGCAGGGGAGGGAGGGTTAGGTTTAGGCATCAGGTGGGGAGATTAGGTTTAGGCGTCAGGCGGGGGGTTAGGTTTAGGCTGTGGGTGGGGGGAGGTTAGGGTTAAGCAGTGGGTAGGGTTGGTTAGGTTTAGGCACCCCTGGGGGTGGTTAGGCTGCGGGGAAGGGAGGGTTAGGTTTAGGCATCAGGCAGGGGGTTAGGTTTAGACATCAGGCGGGGGGTTAGGATTAGGCTGTGGATGGGGGAGGATAGGGTTAGGCTGCGGGTGGGGGGAAGTTAGGTTTAGGCTGTGGGTAGGGTGGGTTATGCACCCCCGGGAGTGGCTAGGCAGCAGGGATGGAGGTTAGGATTAGGCACCTCCGCGGGAGAGTTAGGCACAAAGGGGGGAGGGCAGGGTTAGGGGGGTGGGGAGATGGGAGAACACCCCTTACTCACCCCTGTCTGTCTTTTCTGTACTGGGATCCCGGCATCGATATGACAACCACCGGGATCCCATGCACTGGGATAGCATACTGACCCCTCTATTAGTACACCTCTTAATGCCCAGAGGGAAGGGCGATCCTGAGTCCATGGTTCCCCAGAGGTTTCCTCCCAAGTGGGTTTTTCCTCTCCTGAGTGCTGAAGGATGACTCTTTGTGAGTCCAGAGGTGTAGCTTTTATGCCATAATGAGTACAAATCTCATGCCCGTCCCTGCAATGTATACGAAGTAAAATAATCGCTAATGCGATCACTTTACTTCTGGGTTTAGACCCCGGCTGCGCTAGCTCACATGTGCAATCGTCAGACTGCGTATGTGAAAGCAGAAAGTAATGCAGAAGGATCCCAAGGATCCTTCTCCTGGGAATTATTGCATAATGTAGCCCACAAGCTACAAACGCCATTTAGAAATGGCATTAGCTGCCGGGCCAAGCTCAGAAATGCTTTGCATTCTGGAGCTTGGTGAGTTTCACAGTTTACCATCTGCCGTAGAAACTTTTTGTGGCTGCTTTTATGTTCAAAATAGTAGGAACGCAATAAATATCTCAAATATCCATTGCAGTCCCCAATACATACATTCAGGGGCTGGTTAATATTTGTGGGCAGCCCCCAAAACTGACTGTTTTGGGAGATGTCACGCAAATATTATTTAGTAAATATTCCACTTAATAAACTTTTTATATTTTAGCATAAACTAAAAAATGTTTATGTATTCATTGATTGAGTCTCCCGTCTTTACTGAATGCTAATTTCACAGGGTCCGCAAATTATTACTGATATGACTGTTACTCTACTGTCCTGCTGGTGCTCCTGGCCTGCTGTATAGCAGCCAGACATATATTTTATATACAGCACTCTTGGGGAGATGTATCAAGCCTTGGAGAGAGATAAAGTGCAGATGTCCAAACCACCCAATCATCTTCTGTCACTTATCTAGCGCAGTACATGAAATGATACCTGTAGTTAGAAGCTTCATTTGATTTGGGCAAATACTCAACTTTATCTCTCTCCACGGCTTGATACATCTCCCGGAAAATATCATGTCTTCCTTTCACTTAATTAACAAGTTAAATTAATTCATTGTCTTGGGAACAGGGTAAGAAATTCACAGTATAAGATAATGTTATAAAGGCTTGTCAATACCTCCTGGTACATTTACATTGATTTATCATTCACATTTCTTCCATGACAAACAGGGGTGGATTGGGAACGTAAAGTGGCACTGGAAATATATGAAAAGTGGCCTCATGTAGGTTGGAGTAAGTCAGCTATAAGCGGGGCCCAACACAAATTGGGCTTAAGCAAATTGTTAGCATTACCCACAGTGGTAGGAAGCAAGGCTAATGCAGCATGGTAAGCAGTCACAGCACCAGTAGTAGGATCGTGTCACAGGAGGTGGAGATCACACCGGTGGGTGAGGCATTGCACTGGTAGGCAGTCACAGCACCAGCAGAAGGATCTTGTCACAGGAGGTGGAGATCACAACAGTAGGTGAGGCATTGCACTGGTAGGCAGTCACAGCACCAGCAGGAGGATCGTGTCACAGAAGGTGGAGATCACACCAGTAGGTGAGGCATTGTACTGGTAGGCAGTCACAGCACCAGCAGGAGTATCCTGTCACAGGAGGTGGAGATCACACCAGTAGCTGAGGTATTGCACTGGTAGGTAGTCACAGCTCCAGCAGGAGGATCTTGTCACAGGAGGTGGAGATCACACCAGTAGGTGAGGCATTGCACTGGTAGGCAGTCACAGCACCAGCAGGAGTATCCTGTCACAGGAGGTTGAGATCACACCAGTAGCTGAGGTATTGCACTGGTAGGTAGTCACAGCTCCAGCAGGAGGATCTTGTCACAGGAGGTGAAGATCACACCAGTAGGTGAGGCATTGCACTGGTAGGCAGTCACAGCACCAGCAGGAGGATCTTGTCACAGGAGGTGGAGATCACACCAGTAGGTGAGGCATTGCACTGGTAGGCAGTCACAGCTCCAGCAGGAGGATCTTGTCACAGGAGGTGGAGATCACACCAGTAGGTGAGGCATTACACTGGTAGGCAGTCAGAGCACCAACAGGAGGATCGTGTCACAGGAGGTGGAGATCACACCAGTAGGTGAGACATTGCACTGGTAGGCAGTCACAGCACCAGCAGGAGGATCTTGTCACAGGAGGTGGAGATCACACCAGTAGGTGAGGCATTGCACTGGTAGGCAGTCACAGCTCCAGCAGGAGGATCTTGTCACAGGAGGTGGAGATCACACCAGTAGGTGAGGCATTGCACTGGTAGGCAGTCACAGCTCCAGCAGGAGGATCTTGTCACAGGAGGTGGAGATCACACCAGTAGGTGATGCATTGCACTGGTAGGCAGTCACGACATCAGCAGGAGGATTGAGTCACAGAAGGTGGAGATCACACCAGTAGGTGAGGCATTGCACTGGTAGGCAGTCACAGCTCCAGCAGGAGGATCTTGTCACAGGAGGTGGAGATCACACCAGTAGGTGAGGCATTACACTGGTAGGCAGTCACAGCACCAACAGGAGGACCGTGTCACAGGAGGTGGAGATCACACCAGTAGGTGAGACATTGCACTGGTAGGCAGTCACAGTACTTATGGTAGCTGCACCCCTATATATAACACATGTAACTGTGACAGGGAAGGTGGCCTCTCTCAGCTCTGGGCCCCATAATAGCTGGCCCATACACACTGGCATGTATTTACAGCAGCTGGTGGTTAGAAGGTTAGAAAAAAGTGGGTTGTAGTATGTAAAATAATACCCCTTTCACACCGCACAAATTACCCGGGGGTTACTGTGCGGTGAGTAAGGGGTCAGTGAAGAATTCCCGAGTCGCCTGACTCCATAATTCAACCCAGGAAATAAAAAGAAGGGTTATTCCTGGGTTAAATACTAGGTCAGGTCAGGTGCAGTGTGAACGAGTTGCCGGGTCGATGCGACCCGGGACCTGTACACTGCATAGGGAGAGGCGGTGTGGAGATGATCTCCTCCGCACCCGCCCTCGATGCCGGCTCCTCCTCCCCTTCATTGTCTTGGGAACAGGGTAAGAAATTCACAGTATAAGATAATGTTATAAAGGCTTGTCAATACCTCCTGGTACATTTACATTGATTTATCATTTACATTTCTTCCATGACAAACAGGGGTGGATTGGGAACGTAAAGTGGCACTGGAAATATATGAAAAGTGGCCTCATGTAGGTTGGAGTAAGTCAGCTATAAGCGGGGCCCAACACAAATTGGGCTTAAGCAAATTGTTAGCATTACCCACAGTGGTAGGAAGCAAGGCTAATGCAGCATGGTAAGCAGTCACAGCACCAGTAGTAGGATCGTGTCACAGGAGGTGGAGATCACACCAGTAGGTGAGGCATTGCACTGGTAAGCAGTCACAGCACCAGTAGTAGGATCGTGTCACAGGAGGTGGAGATCACACCGGTGGGTGAGGCATTGCACTGGTAGGCAGTCACAGCACCAGCAGGAGGATCGTGTCACAGGAGGTGGAGATCACACCAGTAGGTGAGGCATTGCACTGGTAGGCAGTCACAGCACCAGCAGGAGGATCGTGTCACAGGAGGTGGAGATCACACCAGTAGGTGAGGCATTGCACTGGTAGGCAGTCACAGCACCAGCAGGAGGATCTTGTCACAGGAGGTGGAGATCACACCAGTAGGTGAGGCATTGCACTGGTAGGCAGTCACAGCTCCAGCAGGAGGATCTTGTCACAGGAGGTGGAGATCACACCAGTAGGTGAGGCATTGCACTGGTAGGCAGTCACAGCTCCAGCAGGAGGATCTTGTCACAGGAGGTGGAGATCACACCAGTAGGTGAGGCATTGCACTGGTAGGCAGTCACAGCTCCAGCAGGAGGATCTTGTCACAGGAGGTGGAGATCACACCAGTAGGTGAGGCATTGCACTGGTAGGCAGTCACAGCACCAGCAGGAGGATCTTGTCACAGGAGGTGGAGATCACACCAGTAGGTGAGGCATTGCACTGGTAGGCAGTCACAGCTCCAGCAGGAGGATCCTGTCACAGGAGGTGGAGATCACACCAGTAGCTGAGGTATTGCACTGGTAGGTAGTCACAGCTCCAGCAGGAGGATCTTGTCACAGGAGGTGGAGATCACACCAGTAGGTGAGGCATTGCACTGGTAGGCAGTCACAGCACCAGCAGGAGTATCCTGTCACAGGAGGTTGAGATCACACCAGTAGCTGAGGTATTGCACTGGTAGGTAGTCACAGCTCCAGCAGGAGGATCTTGTCACAGGAGGTGGAGATCACACCAGTAGGTGAGGCATTGCACTGGTAGGCAGTCACAGCACCAGCAGGAGTATCCTGTCACAGGAGGTTGAGATCACACCAGTAGCTGAGGTATTGCACTGGTAGGTAGTCACAGCTCCAGCAGGAGGATCTTGTCACAGGAGGTGAAGATCACACCAGTAGGTGAGGCATTGCACTGGTAGGCAGTCACAGCACCAGCAGGAGTATCCTGTCACAGGAGGTGGAGATCACACCAGTAGGTGAGGCATTGCACTGGTAGGTAGTCACAGCTCCAGCAGGAGGATCTTGTCACAGGAGGTGAAGATCACACCAGTAGCTGAGGCATTGCACTGGTAGGCAGTCACAGCTCCAGCAGGAGGATCTTGTCACAGGAGGTGGAGATCACACCAGTAGGTGAGGCATTACACTGGTAGGCAGTCACAGCACCAACAGGAGGACCGTGTCACAGGAGGTGGAGATCACACCAGTAGGTGAGACATTGCACTGGTAGGCAATCACAGTACCTATGGTAGCTGCACCCCTATATATAACACATGTAACTGTGACAGGGAAGGTGGCCTCTCTCAGCTCTGGGCCCCATAATAGCTGGCCCATACACACTGGCATGTATTTACAGCAGCTGGTGGTTAGAAGGTTAGAAAAAAGTGGGTTGTAGTATGTAAAATAATACCCCTTTCACACCGCACAAATTACCCGGGGGTTACTGTGCGGTGGGTAAGGGGTCAGTGAAGAATTCCCGAGTCGCCTGACTCCATAATTCAACCCAGGAAATAAAAAGAAGGGTTATTCCTGGGTTAAATACTAGGTCAGGTCAGGTGCAGTGTGAATGAGTTGCCGGGTCGATGCGACCCGGGACCTGTTCACTGCATAGGGAGAGGCGGTGTGGAGATGATCTCCTCCGCACCCGCCCTCGATGCCGTCTCCTCCTCCCCGCCCCTCGATAGCAACCATTGCTTGGTTGCATCCGGGAAGGACCCATTTCCAATTCCTGGGTGTGACCTGGCATTACGATGTGAAAGGGGTATAAGATATAAATAATGTGCTAAAATGTAAAAAGATAACACTAAATGAATAACACCTACATATAACTGCACATTCAAAGGGAAAAAAAACCCAAAGATCAAAATCAATCATTTCTCAGTTCGGTCAAGGTGACAGAATAGAGCTAGGATTACGATACCTGCGGGAGGCTGCTACCAGCAGGAAAGAGTTTGTAAGACATATTGGCTTTACATTATTTTGTTAACAATGGGCCTAATTCTGAGTTAATCGCAGCAGGAATTTTGTTCGCAGTTGGGCAAAACCATGTGTACTTCAGGGGGGGCAGATATAACATGTGCAGAGAGAGTTAGATTTGGGTGGGTCATTTTGTTTCTGTGCAGGGTAAATACTGGGTGCTTTATTTTTACGCTGCAATTTAGATTGCAGATTGAACTCACCACACCCAAATCTAACTCTCTCTGCACATGTTATATCTGCCCCCCCTGCAGTGCACATGGTTTTGCCCAACTGCTAACAAAAATCCTGCTGCGATCAACTCAGAATTACCCCCATTGATTGGATCCTAACCTACCAAATGCAGTTTTACACGTACCTGCACTTTGGAAAAAGATAGGATATTTGTCACTGAACCAACTGAGACACAAATGTGTCATGGCTATTTAGCCTTTTATGTGTTTATTTCATTTTATTGTTATATTGAATTAAATTTGTCCTAAATTATAAGACACTTTTAAAGTATTGTTATATTTATTTATATTTTCAATTTGACACAACTCAGGTTGTTACTTGTTTTCTATTTAGCAGTACAGTTAATGGTTGTATAGTGCAGATAATAGGTACTATGGTGGGAAGATATAAAATGTGAAGCAACGCTTCAGCAGTCTTCATTTGTGTAAGACAAGTGTTCAGTATACTCTAAATTGAGTTGTAAACGATATTTGCAGCAGTTCGAGTGATTTTTTTTATATATGGGTGTATTTTTAACGTTTACGATAAATAAGTCGTAGTTATTATCGTCATTTTTATGCTTACACCAGGGTTATAGTACCTGCAGCCCCACCTCTTCCATACACCTGCGTTTACAACTTTTCATCTTAATTGTACTTTGCACTTGCGTGCCCACACCATGCCCTTACTGTAGTTTGGCTGCATCTGCACACTTATTCCCTTGTCTGCATGCCCACTGCAGCCCCGCTGCTGTCCCCTAGTCATACACAGTTACAGTACGGGAATATTTTTTATTTTAAAATGCGTAAATTAATTTGCACATGCGCATTAGAAGATATAACTAGCAGCAAGAAGAGCTGCATTTGAGGTTTATGCAGTGCTGCAAGTATAAGAAATTGACAGGCAGTATGCAGTACCGCTGGCCGTCCACCTACTGTATATTGCCAACAGCTGCTGTGTGTGTGTGTCAGGGGAGGAGAGTGCAGCGTGCGCCTCTCCTGCCTCTTTGGGCTCATTCCGGCGGCGGTGTGTGTCATCTGTCAGGGCAGGGATGAGAGCGCAACTATGTCTGGCGGCAGCGTGTAGGATCTCAAACCAGCCGCCGGTTCGTGATCCAATCACAGCTTGCAGACCGGCAGCCAATCAAGAGCCGCCGCTGCCGGTCCGCAAGCTCTGATTGGCTCACAAACTGGCGGCTGGTTTGAGAACCTACACACCGCCGCCGCCCGACATAGCTGCGCTCTACTCCCTGCCTGGCCCCTGACAGCTGACACATGCCACCACCAGACTGAGCACTAAGGGGCAGGAGAGGCGCACGCTGCGCTCTTCTCCCTGACACACACACAGAGCAGCAGCAGAAGGCCAGCAGCCAGAGCACTGGAGCAGCAGTGGTGAGCAGCACAGTGGGATGGGGGGCATGTGTGCACCTGTCACTGTGGGGACATATCTGACACTGTGGGGGCATATCTGGCACTGTGGGGACATGTGTGTATCTGGCACTTTGGGGGCATATCTGGTGTCATGGGGGCATATCTGTATCTGGCACTGTGGGGGCATGTGTATCTGGCAATGTGGCACTGTGGGGGCATATATGTATCTGGCACTGTGGGGGCATATGTATATCTGGCACTGTGGGGGCATACTGTATGTATAGCTGACACTGGGGGCATATGTGTATTTGGCACTGTGGGGGCATATATGTATCTGGCAATGTGGGGGCATATGTGTATCTGGCACTGTGGCGGCATATGTGTATCTGGCACTGCACTACTGGGGGTATATGTGTATCTGGCAGTGCACTACTGGGGGCATATGTGTATCTGGCACTGCACTATTGAGGGCATATGTGTATCTGGCACTGCACTATTGGGGGCATATGTGTATCTGGAACTGCACTAATGGAGGCATATCTGTATCTGGCACTATTGGGGGCATATTGTGTATCTGGCATTGCCCTATTGGGGGCATATGTGTATCTGACACTATTGGGGCACATGTGTATCTGTCACTGTACTATTGGGTTCATATGTGTATCACGCCCCCATTTTAATTGGCCACGCCCCGTGTGGCATGTAGCCACACCCATTTTTTGGCGCGTGCACACAGTACCACTAAGACATTTTATCTACTTGCACCACTGGGTTTATGTCTCATTCTGGATATGTCCCAGTGTGTCAGTGTCATCTTCACCCCTTTCTCAGAACCTAAAAGCCACTAAGAAGTTCAGTGGGAACATCATCCACCCCTTGGCCTGGCTGGCCATTGCTGTTGACACACACTCCCATTCATATGCTAATAAACCAGATTCTGGAACCTTCTAGCTGCAGCCAGGGCCAGATTAATAATGGTGTCGATGGAGCTACAGCTACTGACCTTCCCATACAAATAGGCCCATCATCATAGCAATATAATGATCACCAGCTGACCACACAATCGGCCATAAATTATGATTAACATTGTGTTTCTTTTTTTGTTTTCACAAAATCCAGCAATATTTTAAAGCATTTAGGAAAACACTGATAGTTAGGGGGGTGTACACACTCACATGGCACTAGCCACACCTACATGGCACTAGCCACACCTACATGGCACTAGCCACACCTACATGGCACTGGCCACACCTACACAGCACTGGTCACAGCTCCCCGCTGTGATGATTGATCACAGCATAGATTGTCACCCACCACATATTGATCCCTTAATAATTTGATACAATCCATCCAGTGCTCCCTCAACAATTTGATTTTTACCATATGGTATTGCTTATGTGACTTGCTATTCTGCTGTTACTTATTATTCTTATTACTCATTATACAGTATTGTGTACACATTGGATTATTATTATTATTATTATTATTATTATTGTATCCTTTCCCTATGCCCCCTCCTCCTTTTAAGCATTTTTTGTACCCCTTCCCCTGAAAAATCTCAGTTAATATTACTGATGATTAAAAAAAAAAAAAAAATAAGGCCAGTTTTACCAACAGTCCTTCTATAAATCATAGACATCTGCATCTTTGGTTTAATAGACCTTTAAATAATTTTGAAATCTCCTAGTATAAAAGTTGGAAACCTGAGTCTTATCAGCTGTTGTAAAACTACCCACTCCGCCATGCCATGATAGCTAGTAGCTGGCAAGGCATACTGTAACGTAGGGTTCCACTTACACAACAACTAGAGAGCCGCAATGCTCCTAAGCATCTACAAGAAGATCCAATGTCTGAAAGATGCTTACTGTAGTTCAGACGTTATACTTTCTTAATGGGAGCTAGCACTGCACTGTAGTCTCTCATTTAAATTTGGTAATAAATAAATAAATAAATAAAAACATTAACATTAATACATGAAAAAATAAGATTTGTCTGCATGCATAACAACTATTTTTTAACAGAACATGTATGAAAAAAGAATATAAAAAGCAAGGATCTATCTGTCAAAACGGATAACAACCTAGTTTTATTCCTCTTATATTTGTGATCAGGGCCGGTGCTAGGGTATTCGGCGTCCCCCTGCAAACTATAAATTACGCCCTCCCATATCCCACAAAGGGTCAGCGCGCGCCGGGAAGGGGCATGGCCACACAATAGTGCCCCCATTTAAAACTACGCAACACGGTACCACAATCTTATTCAACTTATACGTAATGCCCCACCCGTAGTAGTAGCGTCCTTATATGTAATGCACCCCAGTAGTAGTAGCATCCTTATGCATAATGCCCCCCAGTAGTAGTAGCATCCTTATACGTAGTGCATCCCCCAGAAGTAGAAGCGTCCTTATACGTAATGCCCCCCCAGTAGTAGTAGTGTCCTTATACGTAGTGCACCCCCCAGTAGTAGAAGCGTCCTTATACATAATGCCCCCCAGTAGAAGTAGCTTTCTTATACGTAATGCCCCCCAGTAGTAGTAGCGTCCTTATACGTAATGCCCCCCCAGTAGTAGTAGCATCCATAAATGTAATGCCACCCCAGTAGTAGCATCCTTATACGTAATGCCCCACCCAGTAGTAGCGTCGTTATACGTAATCCCCCCCCCCAGCAGTAGTAGCGTCCGTAAATGTAATGCCACCCCAGTAGTAGCGTTGTTATACGTAATGCCCCCCCTCCAGTAGTGGCGTCGTTATACTTAATGCCCCCCCAGTAGTAGTATTGTTATACGTAATGCCCCCCCAGTAGTAGCGTTGTTATACGTAATGCCCCCCAGTAGTAGCGTTGTTATACGTAATGCCCCCCCAGTAGTAGCGTTGTTATATGTAATGCCCCTGCCAGTATTAGCGTTCTCACATGTAATGCCCCCCCCCAGTAGTAGCATCCATAATGCGCGCACACAGACACACCTCCACACACACACACACACACACACACACACACACCATATATATATACACACCCACCATACACACACCCACACCATACACACACATACATACATACATACATACATACATTTCTCTCTCACCCTCCACTTACCTAAGTCTGGCTGGTTGCCACTGTAATTACTCTCCAGTCTCCCTCTGTACAGCATCCTGGTCCGTGTAGTTCCGCCCCGTCGTCCCGTGTAGCTCTGTCCCCTTCCGGCTGTGTAGCCCCACCCCTTCTGTCCCATGTAGCTCCGCCACCTCCTCTGATCCATACACAGCGCTGTCACACAGGTCAGGGGAGGTGAGGAGGCTTTTCATGCTGCCAGTGCCGCTGCCAGTGTCTGTCATACAGTGACAGGCACAGCAGCTGGCAGCAGGAGCAGGGGGGACAGGACGGTGCAGCAGCAGGGAAGTGATGCATAGCAGGGGGAGCGCCTCTCCGTCCCAGCGCCTTCCTGCACTGCATCCCTTCGCTGAGCGGGTAGCGCCGGGCCTGTTTGTGATGTATGCACTGCAGATAATGAAACGTGGTAGGTCACGTTGCCGGTGACGCATCGGGGTCGGTGCTGAGAGATCACATGATCACCCAGCGCCGCCCTCCCATACAGTGTGAACGGGAGCCGGCTCGCATCGACCCGGCTTCCGTTTACACTGCACAGCTTACCGGGTTGAACCCGTGGTCAACCCTGCGAGCTACCCGAGTTGGAAAACCGGGTCACTCGACCTGGATTATTCCAACTCGTCCCTTTTATACCAGCCAGCGACACGGGTTATGCGCGTTCATGTACAATAACCCATGTTGTATGCTGGCTGGTGGAAAAGGGGTATTACTCTCCTGGATAACATTGGGGGTAATTCTGAGTTGATCGCAGCAGAAAGTTTGTTAGCAATTGGGCAAAACTATGGTGGTCATTCCGAGTTGTTCGCTCGCAAGCTGCTTTTAGCAGCTTTGCACACGCTAAGCCGCCGCCTACTGGGAGTGAATCTTAGCTTATCAAAATTGCAAACGAAAGATTAGCAAAATTGCGAATAGACACTTCTTAGCAGTTTCTGAGTAGCTTCAAACTTACTCGGCATCTGCGATAAGTTCAGTGCTTGTCGTTCCTGGTTTGACGTCATAAACACACCCAGCGTTCGCCCAGACACTCCTCCCTTTCTCCAGCCACTCCCGCGTTTTTCCCAGAAACGGTAGCGTTTTTTCACACACTCCCATAAAACGGCCAGTTTCCGCCCAGAAACACCCACTTCCTGTCAATCACACTCCGATCACCAGAACGAAGAAAAAACCTCGTAATGCCGTGAATAAAATACCTAACTGCATAGCAAATTTACTTGGAGCAGTCGCAGTGCGAACATTGCGCATGCGCAGTTAGCGGAAAATCGCTGCGATGCGAAGAAAAATACCAAGCGAACAACTCGGAATGACCACCTATGTGCGCTGCAGGGGGGCAGATATAACATTTGCAGAGAGAGTTAGATTTGGGTGGGTTATTTTGTTTCTGTGCAGGGTAAATACTGGCTGCTTTATTTTTACACTGCAATTTAGATTGCAGATTGAACACACCCCACCCAAATCTAACTCTCTCTGCACATGTTATATCTGCCCTTCCTGCAGTGCTCATGGGGGGTAATTCCAAGTTGATCGCAGCAGGATTTTTGTTAGCAATTGGGCAAAACCATGTGCACTGCAGGGGAGGCAGATATAACATGTGCAGAGAGAGTTAAGGTGTGTACACACGGTGAGATCCCTGCTATGTTCGATTTTGACTATGCGATTTCCCTTGAACTCCCCCAGAGCCCAGATAGCACAGATTGTACAGATTTTGACTATCTGTACTTGAGATTTTGTCTATGTACGATTTTGACTAAGTGCCAATTTTGACTATACTTTGTACTAGATTGTAGTGATGAGCACCGGAAATTTTTCGGGTTTTGTGTTTTGGTTTTGGGTTCGGTTCCGCGGCCGTGTTTTGGGTTCGAACACGTTTTGGCAAAACCTCACCAAATTTTTTTTGTCGGATTCGGGTGTGTTTTGGATTCGGTTTTTTTTTTTTTTTCAAAAAACCCTAAAAAACAGCTTAAATCATAGAATTTGGGGGTCATTTTGATCCCAAAGTATTATTAACCTCAATAACCATTATTTCCACTCATTTTCAGTCTATTCTGAACACCTCACACCTCACAATATTATTTTTAGTCCTAAAATTTGCACCGAGGTCGCTGGATGACTAAGCTCAGCGACCCAAGTGGCCGACACAAACACCTGGCCCATCTAGGAGTGGCACTGCAGTGTCACGCAGGATGGCCCTTCCAAAAAACACTCCCCAAACAGCACATGACGCAAAGAAAAAAAGAGGCGCAATGAGGTAGCTGTGTGAGTAAGATAAGCGACCCAAGTGGCCGACACAAACACCTGGCCCGTCTAGGAGTGGCACTGCAGTGTCACGCAGGATGGCCCTTCCAAAAAACACTCCCCAAACAGCACATGACGCAAAGAAGAAAAAAAAGAGGCGCAATGAGGTAGCTGTGTGAGTAAGATAAGCGACCCAAGTGGCCGACACAAACACCTGGCCCATCTAGGAGTGGCACTGCAGTGTCACGCAGGATGGCCCTTCCAAAAAACACTCCCCAAACAGCACATGACGCAAAGAAGAAAAAAAAGAGGCGCAATGAGGTAGCTGTGTGACTAAGATAAGCGACCCAAGTGGCCGACACAAACACCTGGCCCATCTAGGAGTGGCACTGCAGTGTCACGCAGGATGGCCCTTCCAAAAAACACTCCCCAAACAGCACATGACGCAAAGAAAAAAAGAGGCACAATGAGGTTGCTATGTGAGTAAGATAAGCGACCCAAGTGGCCGACACAAACACCTGGCCCATCTAGGAGTGGCACTGCAGTGTCACGCAGGATGGCCCTTCCAAAAAACACTCCCCAAACAGCACATGACGCAAAGAAGAAAAAAAAGAGGCGCAATGAGGTAGCTGTGTGACTAAGATAAGCGACCCAAGTGGCCGACACAAACACCTGGCCCATCTAGGAGTGGCACTGCAGTGTCACGCAGGATGGCCCTTCAAAAAACTAGTCCCCAAACAGCACATGACGCAAAGAAGAAAAAAAAGAGGCGCAATGAGGTAGCTGTGTGACTAAGCTAAGCGACCCTAGTGGCCGACACAAACACCTGGCCCATCTAGGAGTGGCACTGCAGTGTCACGCAGGATGGCCCTTCCAAAAAACACCCCCCAAACAGCACATGACGCAAAGAAAAATGAAAGAAAAAAGAGGTGCAAGATGGAATTGTCCTTGGGCCCTCCCACCCACCCTTATGTTGTATAAACAGGACATGCACACTTTAACCAACCCATCATTTCAGTGACAGGGTCTGCCACACGACTGTGACTGAAATGACGGGTTGGTTTGGACCCCCACCAAAAAAGAAGCAATTAATCTCTCCTTGCACAAACTGGCTCTGCAGAGGCAAGATGTCCACCTCATCATCATCCTCCGATATATCACCTTGTACATCCCCCTCCTCACAGATTATCAATTCGTCCCCACTGGAATCCACCATCTCAGCTCCCTATGTACTTTGTGGAGGCAATTGCTGCTGGTGAATGTCTCCACGGAGGAATTGATTATAATTCATTTTAATGAACATCATCTTCTCCACATTTTCTGGATGTAACCTCGTACGCCGATTGCTGACAAGGTGAGCGGCGGCACTAAACACTCTTTCGGAGTACACACTTGTGGGAGGGCAACTTAGGTAGAATAAAGCCAGTTTGTGCAAGGGCCTCCAAATTGCCTCTTTTTCCTGCCAGTATAAGTACGGACTGTCTGACGTGCCTACTTGGATGCGGTCACTCATATAATCCTCCACCATTCTTTCAATGGGGAGAGAATCATATGCAGTGACAGTAGACGACATGTCCGTAATCGTTGTCAGGTCCTTCAGTCCAGACCAGATGTCAGCATCAGCAGTCGCTCCAGACTGCCCTGCATCACCGCCAGCGGGTGGGCTCGGAATTCTGAGCCTTTTCCTCGCACCCCCAGTTGCGGGAGAATGTGAAGGAGGAGATGTTGACAGGTCGCGTTCCGCTTGACTTGACAATTTTGTCACCAGCAGTTCTTTGAACCCCAGCAGACTTGTGTCTGCCGGAAAGAGAGATCCAAGGTAGGTTTTAAATCTAGGATCGAGCACGGTGGCCAAAATGTAGTGCTCTGATTTCAACAGATTGACCACCCGTGAATCCTTGTTAAGCGAATTAAGGGCTCCATCCACAAGTCCCACATGCCTAGCGGAATCGCTCTGTGTTAGCTCCTCCTTCAATGTCTCCAGCTTCTTCTGCAAAAGCCTGATGAGGGGAATGACCTGACTCAGGCTGGCAGTGTCTGAACTGACTTCACGTGTAGCAAGTTCAAAAGGTTGCAGAACCTTGCACAACGTTGAAATCATTCTCCACTGCGCTTGAGACAGGTGCATTCCACCTCCTATATCGTGCTCAGTTGTATAGGCTTGAATGGCCTTTTGCTGCTCCTCCAACCTCTGAAGCATATAGAGGGTTGAATTCCACCTCGTTACCACTTCTTGCTTCAGATGATGGCAGGGCAGGTTCAGGCATTTTTGGTGGTGCTCCAGTCTTCTGTACGTGGTGCCTGTACGCCGAAAGTGTCCCGCAATTCTTCTGGCCACCGACAGCATCTCTTGCACGCCCCTCTCGTTTTTTAAATAATTCTGCACCACCAAATTCAAGGTATGTGCAAAACATGGGACGTGCTGGAATTTGCCCAGATTTAATGCACACACAATATTGCTGGCGTTGTCCGATGCCACAAATCCACAGGAGAGTCCAATTGGGGTAAGCCATTCTGCGATGATCTTCCTCAGTTGCCGTAAGAGGTTTTTAGCTGTGTGCGTATTCTGGAAAGCGGTGATACAAAGCGTAGCCTGCCTAGGAAAGAGTTGGCGTTTGCGAGATGCTGCTACTGGTGCCGCCGCTGCTGTTCTTGCGGCGGGAGTCCATACATCTACCCAGTGGGCTGTCACAGTCATATAGTCCTGAGCCTGCCCTGCTCCACTTGTCCACATGTCCGTGGTTAAGTGGACATTGGGTACAACTGCATTTTTTAGGACACTGGTGAGTCTTTTTCTGAGGTCTGTGTACATTTTCGGTATCGCCTGCCTAGAGAAATGGAACCTAGATGGTATTTGGTACCGGGGACACAGTACCTCCAACAAGTCTCTAGTTGGCTCTGCAGTAATGATGGATACCGGAACCACGTTTCTCACCGCCCAGGATGCCAAGGCCTCAGTTATCCGCTTTGCAGCAGGATGACTGCTGTGATATTTCATCTTCCTCGCAAAGGACTGTTGGACAGTCAATTGCTTGGTGGAAGTAGTAAAAGTGGTCTTACGAGTACGACTTCCCCTCTGGGATGACCATCGACTCCCAGCAGCAACAACAGCAGCGCCAGCAGCAGTAGGCGTTACACGCAAGGATGCATCGGAGGAATCCCAGGCAGGAGAGGACTCGTCAGAATTGCCAGTGACATGGCTTGCAGGACTATTGGCATTCCTGGGGAAGGAGGAAATTGACACTGAGGGAGTTGGTGGGGTGGTTTGCGTGAGCTTGGTTACAAGAGGAAGGGATTTACTGGTCAGTGGACTGCTTCCGCTGTCGCCCAAAGTTTTTGAACTTGTCACTGACTTATGATGAATGCGCTGCAGGTGACGTATTAGGGAGGATGTTCCGAGGTGGTTAACGTCCTTACCCCTACTTATTACAGCTTGACAAAGGCAACACACGGCTTGACAAATGTTGTCCGCATTTCTGTTGAAATACTTCCACACCGAAGAGCTGATTTTTTTGGTATTTTCACTAGGCATGTCAATGGCCCTATTCCTCCCACGGACAACAGGTGTTTCCCCGGGTGCCTGACTTAAACAAACCACCTCACCATCAGAATCCTCCTGGTCAATTTCCTCCCCAGCGCCAGCAACACCCATATCCTCCTCATCCTGGTGTACTTCAACACTGACATCTTCAATCTGACTATCAGGAACTGGACTGCGGGTGCTCCTTCCAGCACTTGCAGGGGGCGTGCAAATGGTGGAAGGCGCATGCTCTTCACGTCCAGTGTTGGGAAGGTCAGGCATCGCAAACGAGACAATTGGACTCTCCTTGTGGATTTGTGATTTCGAAGAACGCACAGTTCTTTGCTGTGCTTTTGCCAGCTTAAGTCTTTTCATTTTTCTAGCGAGAGGCTGAGTGCTTCCATCCTCATGTGAAGCTGAACCACTAGCCATGAACATAGGCCAGGGCCTCAGCCGTTCCTTGCCACTCCGTGTGGTAAATGGCATATTGGCAAGTTTACGCTTCTCCTCCGACAATTTTATTTTAGATTTTTGAGACCTTTTTTTACTGATATTTGGTGTTTTGGATTTTACGTGCTCTGTACTATGACATTGGGCATCGGCCTTGGCAGACGACGTTGCTGGCATTTCATCGTCTCGGCCATGACTAGTGGCAGCAGCTTCAGCACGAGGTGGAAGTCGATCTTGATCTTTCCCTTTTTTTGGAACCTCAACATTTTTGTTCTCCATATTTTAATAGGCACAACTAAAAGGCACCTCAGGTAAACAATGGAGATGGATGGATACTAGTATACTTATGGATGGACGAGCGACTGCCGACACAGAGGTAGCAACAGCCGTGGACTACCGTACTGCGTCTGCTGCTAATATAGACTGGATGATAATAATATAAAAAATATATATATATCACTACTGCAGCCGGACAGGTATATATTATATAATGACGGACCTGCTGGACACTGTCAGCACTGCAGACTCCTAAAGTAAGCTACTAGTATCAAGAAGATAGAAAAAAAAAACACAACATGTAGGTGGTATACAATTATGGATGGACAAGCGACTGCCGACACAGAGGTAGCTACAGCCGTGGACTACCGTACTGCGTCTGCTGCTAATATAGACTGGATGATAATGATATAAAAAATATATATATATCACTACTGCAGCCGGACAGGTATATATTATATAATGACGGACCTGCTGGACACTGTCAGCAGCACTGCAGACTCCTAAAGTAAGCTACTAGTAGTATCAAGAAGATAGAAAAAAAAAAACACCACAGGTAGGTGGTATACAATTATGGATGGACGAGCGACTGCCGACACAGAGGTAGCTACAGCCGTGGACTACGTACTGCGTCTGCTGCTAATATAGACTGGATGATAATGATATAAAAAATATATATATATCACTACTGCAGCCGGACAGGTATATATTATATAATGACGGACCTGCTGGACACTGTCAGCAGCACTGCAGACTCCTAAAGTAAGCTACTAGTAGTATCAAGAAGATAGAAAAAAAAAACCACCACAGGTAGGTGGTATACAATTATGGATGGACGAGCGACTGCCGACACAGAGGTAGCTACAGCCGTGGACTACCGTACTGCGTCTGCTGCTAATATAGACTGGATGATAATGATATCAAAAATATATATATATCACTACTGCAGCCGGACAGGTATATATTATATAATGACGGACCTGCTGGACCTGTCAGCACTGCAGACTCCTAAAGTAAGCTACTAGTATCAAGAAGATAGAAAAAAAAAACACCACAGGTAGGTGGTATACAATTATGGATGGACGAGCGACTGCCGACACAGAGGTAGCTACAGCCGTGGACTACCGTACTGCGTCTGCTGCTAATATAGACTGGATGATAATGATATAAAATATATATATATATCACTACTGCAGCCGGACAGGTATATATTATATAATGACGGACCTGCTGGACACTGTCAGCACTGCAGACTCCTAAAGTAAGCTACTAGTATCAAGAAGATAGAAAGAAAAAAAAACACCACAGGTAGGTGGTATACAATTATGGATGGACGAGCGACTGCCGACACAGAGGTAGCCACAGCCGTGGACTACCGTACTGCGTCTGCTGCTAATATAGACTGGATGATAATGATATAAAAAATATATATATATCACTACTGCAGCCGGACAGGTACATATTATATAATGACGGACCTGCTGGACACTGTCAGCAGCACTGCAGACTCCTAAAGTAAGCTACTAGTAGTATCAAGAAGATAGAAAAAAAAAAACACCACAGGTAGGTGGTATACAATTATGGATGGACGAGCGACTGCCGACACAGAGGTAGCTACAGCCGTGGACTACCGTACTGCGTCTGCTGCTAATATAGACTGGATGATAATGATATAAAATATATATATATATCACTACTGCAGCCGGACAGGTATATATTATATAATGACGGACCTGCTGGACACTGTCAGCAGCACTGCAGACTCCTAAAGTAAGCTACTAGTAGTATCAAGAAGATAGAAAAAAAAAACCACCACAGGTAGGTGGTATACAATTATGGATGGACGAGCGACTGCCGACACAGAGGTAGCTACAGCCGTGGACTACCGTACTGCGTCTGCTGCTAATATAGACTGGATGATAATGATATAAAAAATATATATATATCACTACTGCAGCCGGACAGGTATATATTATATAATGACGGACCTGCTGGACACTGTCAGCAGCACTGGAGACTCCTAAAGTAAGCTACTAGTAGTATCAAGAAGATAGAAAAAAAAACCACCACAGTTAGGTGGTATACAATTATGGATGGACGAGCGACTGCCGACACAGAGGTAGCTACAGCCGTGGACTACCGTACTGCGTCTGCTGCTAATATAGACTGGATGATAATGATATAAAAAATATATATATATCACTACTGCAGCCGGACAGGTATATATTATATAATGACGGACCTGCTGGACCTGTCAGCACTGCAGACTCCTAAAGTAAGCTACTAGTATCAAGAAGATAGAAAAAAAAAACACCACAGGTAGGTGGTATACAATTATGGATGGACGAGCGACTGCCGACACAGAGGTAGCTACAGCCGTGGACTACCGTACTGCGTCTGCTGCTAATATAGACTGGATGATAATGATATAAAATATATATATCACTACTGCAGCCGGACAGGTATATATTATAAAATGACGGACCTGCTGGACACTGTCAGCACTGCAGACTCCTAAAGTAAGCTACTAGTATCAAGAAGATAGAAAGAAAAAAAAACACCACAGGTAGGTGGTATACAATTATGGATGGATGAGCGACTGCCGACACAGAGGTAGCCACAGCCGTGGACTACCGTACTGCGTCTGCTGCTAATATAGACTGGATGATAATGATATCAAAAATATATATATATCACTACTGCAGCCGGACAGTTATATATTATATAATGACGGACCTGCTGGACACTGTCAGCACTGCAGACTCCTAAAGTAAGCTACTAGTATCAAGAAGATAGAAAAAAAAAACACAACAGGTAGGTGGTATACAATTATGGATGGACGAGCGACTGCCGACACAGAGGTAGCTACAGCCGTGGACTACCGTACTGCGTCTGCTGCTAATATAGACTGGATGATAATGATATAAAAAATATATATATATCACTACTGCAGCCGGACAGGTATATATTATATAATGACGGACCTGCTGGACACTGTCAGCAGCACTGCAGACTCCTAAAGTAAGCTACTAGTAGTATCAAGAAGATAGAAAAAAAAAACACCACAGGTAGGTGGTATACAATTATGGATGGACGAGCGACTGCCGACACAGAGGTAGCTACAGCCGTGGACTACCGTACTGCGTCTGCTGCTAATATAGACTGGATGATAATGATATAAAAATATATATATATCACTACTGCAGCCGGACAGGTATATATTATAATGACGGACCTGCTGGACACTGTCAGCACTGCAGACTCCTAAAGTAGGCTACTAGTATCAAGAAGATAGAAAAAAAAAAACACCACAGGTAGGTGGTATACAATTATGGATGGACGAGCGACTGCCGACACAGAGGTAGCTACAGCCGTGGACTACCGTACTGCGTCTGCTGCTAATATAGACTGGATGATAATGATATAAAAAATATATATATATATCACTACTGCAGCCGGACAGGTATATATTATATAATTAATGACGGACCTGCTGGACACTGTCAGCAGAATGCGTTTATAGAATAAAAACACCACACGACGAGTGTTTAACTTTTTCAGGCAGACAATCACAATATACTGGTGGTCAGACAGTGGTCACTGGTCAGTCACACTGGCAGTGGCACTCTGGCAGCAAAAGTGTGCACTGTTAAATAATATGTACTCCTGCTACTGCTCCCCAGTCTCCCCCACAATTAAGCTGTGTGAGCACTGAGCACTCAGCACAGTCAGATATACATAGATGATGCAGCACACTGAGGCTGAGCACAGATATGGTATACTGTTACTGTGTCACTGTGTATCGTTTTTTTTCAGGCAGAGAACGGATTATATTAAATAATAATATAATAAAACTGCACTGGTGGTCACTGGTCAGTCACTAGTAAACTCTGCACTCTCTGAGTACTCCTAAGCTCCAGTAAATCAAGTGTCTCACTCTCACTCTCTCTCTTCTAATCTAAATGGAGAGGACGCCAGCCACGTCCTCTCCCTATGAATCTCAATGCACGTGTGAAAATGGCGGCGGCGCGCGGCTCCTTATATAGAATCCGAGTCTCGCGATAGAATCCGAGCCTCGCGAGAATCCGACAGCGGGATGATGACGTTCGGGCGCGCTCGGGTTAGCCGAGCAAGGCGGGAAGATCCGAGTCTGCCTCGGATCCGTGTAAAAAGGCTGAAGTTCGGGGGGGTTCGGATTCCGAGGAACCGAACCCGCTCATCACTACTAGATTGTACACTAGATAGTCAAGATTGACTTGCCTGCACAGTCTATCTAGCCTTACAATACCGACCCCACGGGAGCGCGCATTGGGATCAAATCTGTATCGTAAGCTGCCTAGCACCATGAGATATGCACTAACTTTTCATAAGATTTTGACTATATAGTCAAAATCTCACAGATTTATCTCACCGTGTGTACACACCTTAGATTTGGGTGGGGTGTGTTCAATCTGCAATCTAATTTGCAGTGTAAAAATAAAGCAGCCAGTATTTACCCTGCACAGAAATAAAATAACCCACACAAATCTAACTCTCTCTGCACATGTTACATATGCCCCCCCTGCAGTGCACATGGGGGGTCATTCAGAGTTGTTCGCTCGTTATTTTTTTCTCGCAACGGAGCGATTAGTCGCTAATGCGCATGCGCAATGTCCGCAGTGCGACTGCGCCAAGTAAATTTGCTATGCAGTTAGGTATTTTACTCACGGCATTACGAGGTTTTTTCTTCGTTCTGGTGATCGTAATGTGATTGACAGGAAGTGGGTGTTTCTGGGCGGAAACTGGCCGTTTTATGGGTGTGTGCGAAAAAACGCTACCGTTTCTGGGAAAAACGCGGGAGTGGCTGGAGAAACGGAGGAGTGTCTGGGCGAACGCTGGGTGTGTTTGTGACGTCAAACCAGGAACGAAACTGACTGAACTGATCGCAGTGGCAGAGTAAGTCTGGAGCTACTCAGAAACTGCTAAGAAGTGTCTATTCGCAATTCTGCTAATCTTTCGTTCGCAATTTTGATAAGCTAAGATTCACTCCCAGTAGGCGGCGGCTTAGCGTGTGCAAAGCTGCTAAAAGCAGCTTGCGAGCGAACAACTCGGAATGACCCCCATGGTTTTGCCCAATTGCTATCAAAAATCCTGCTGCGATCAACTTGGAATTACCCCCATGGTTTTGCCCAACTGCTAACAAATTTGCTGCTGCGATCAACTCAGAATTAGGCCCATTGTGTCAGTGATCAAAAAAATTCCTGCCAGAGACTTAACAAAATGAAATATTATTAGATTAAGCACAAATTACTCTTCATTCCATCAGGGAAACCAGGTCAACCACCACACAATGTAAATGTATGTTTATTCAATTACTTAATCAAACATGATATCATTGGGATCTGATCACAATCTATATATATATAAAAGGCAAATACCACTGACTCATCACAAAATTGTCATGACTGTAGTTTTTTGAACCCGGCGTGTACGTGAAGTCTGTGCTTCACAGGGTAACTGAATGATTGTGTGTATATTTGTTGGTCTGTTGGAATCAGTCAGATGAAGAGCTCATGGAAGACTATGGACAATGAAGTAGGTACACAAAGTAAGATTTAATGGAGTAACGATAATTCACAGAGGCTGAGGTTACCCCAATGACTGAACTAAAGAATGGAGTTAATCATTGTAAAATGATGCTGTAGCACTCTGTATGAAGAACAATGACTGTGGCTGTGACTTTAAGATGAGGCTGAAGAAGAACTGAAGACTGTGGTTGTGACTTAAGATGGGACTGAAGAATACTGTGTAGCAGTCCAGTCCGGATGCCACCACGGGTGTTTGCAGGACAGGGCACAACAGTTCGTGTTCCCCGGGCTAAGGCGACCTGGGTTTAGGACTGGACCAGGAGAAAGCCCAGGGAGGTATTGGGACACAGCAGGTTGTCTCTTTAATGTTGTGTCAAAGATATCTGGCAGTTGGAATTTATACTATTGTATTGCTGTTGATACACGGAAATACCCTGCAGTTTCATACATGAGATCCCATCCATGCAGGTCCAGTACAGGTATTGGAGCAAGCGCTCCCAGCAATCAGGCACACCTGTGCCACACTTTTATAAAGCTCGTTAGGGCAAGGGCTCAGGGCTCCTGATGCCAACAAGTGGCCAGGCGATAGAGATCGGGCCAGTGGGTTAGAGACAGGGAGCTTGAGATCGTGTACATGCTGTTTGTGAGCTGGTGCCTAATTAAGGCAACCCTTGAACTTGCTGTGAAAAGTCTGTTTACTGTGCTTTGGAAGTAAATGGACTGCTTTTATTTTATGCAACTGTGCCAGCGTTTTGTCTGGTGGAAGGTCGCTTGTTACAAATGTGACTGTGTCTTTAAGACGAGACTGAAGAATACTGTGACTGTGTCTTTAAGACGAGACTGAAGAATACTGCCGCTGTGTCTTTAAGACGAGACTGATACGGGATATAACTGGTAACACAGCTGTAATCCGGACTGAGTAGCAAAAGAGCAGAGTTTTACAGGAACTAAGGTAATAGTGTTACCTCTTAGGGAGCTCAGCTACTAAGCTCACACTGAGATGTGTGAATCAAAGACCTGACAGCTTCTGTAACACATGTCTCTCTACTTATACCTCTTGGTACTTGGTAATTGGTGATTGGAGTCAGTTTATTCAGGGAGTCTCAGGCTGGCACAGGATTTGATAGCTCATGGTCAGTTGATCAGAACATGCCACGTCAGTACTCCAGGTTAGGCTCTGATGTGGAGTGAGGCCTAGCAGGCCTAAAAAACACTGAAGCCTGAACTTTTTAAAATGAACAGAGGATACTGGCTTTTAGGCCTAAACTCCAGATTGCTGAACACAGTGAAGAATCAAATGCTGCTCTCAGCTGACTACTGATTACTCAGAGGAATTCCTACTCAGGTGGCTTAATCAAGAGAGCAACACAGATTTGCAGTCTTCATGCTGAGCTGAAACAGATGAAGGTTACTGGATATGCTGAGGTAAGCCACAGAATATGAAAAATACAGTCAGGATCATGGCAAAAATCTCTTGAACCCTAAGGACTAGGAACTTGGAATTTGGACAGTAGCTTGCTTTTGTGACGTAGGCACCCACTACAGAGGGATTTTTCAAAATTCCACCCACAAAGGGGGTTAAAAGGGGTGAGATAATCCCCCCTTACAGAGGAGAGTTAAGACAGCCAACCCAGCTGGGGCTATAAAGCATGCATGGTGTCGGCGATACAAAGTCACGGAGGGGGGGAGGACACAATGCTCTGTTCCTGGACTTCCTTGCAGTGGCAGTTGCAAAGCACCCCATTATTCAAATAGGGGCCACATCAACTTCCACCAATAAACACTGTCAAACATGGCTGAGTGTGTCTCTCCTATTTAAATAATGGGCTGCTCTAAAACTGCCACTGGCAAGAAAGTGCACCCTTATGGTTCAGGAGATTTTGTGATGAGTCAGTGGTATTTGCTTTTTATTATACAGGTTGAGTCTCCCTTATCCAAAATGCTTGGGACCAGAGGTATTTTGGTTATCGGATTTTTCCGTATTTTGGAATAATTGCATACCATAATGAGATATCATGGCGATGGGACCCAAGTCTAAGCACAGAATGCATTTATGTTTCATATACACCTTATACACACAGTCTGTAGGTCATTTTAGCCAATATTTTTTATAACTTTGTACATTAAACAAAGTGTTTGTGTACATTCACACAATTCATTTATGTTTCATATACACCTTATAAACACAGCTTGAAGGTCATTTAATACAATATTTTTAATAACTTTGTGTATTAAACAAACTTTGTGTACATTGAGTCATCAAAAAACAAAGGTTTCACTATCTCACTCTCACTCAAAAAAGTCCGTATTTCGGAATATTCCGTATTTCGGAATATTTGGATATGGGATACTCAACCTGTATATAGATTTCAGATCTAAGTACTTAACCAACCTATTTCCAGTGAGGAGAGGATAGTGTCTCAATTATCAGAGGTTAACCTGTTACTTGAACTAAATATTGCCGAACCTCTCAGAGAGCAATAGGAGGAACGGAGACATAGATATTTTGACTAGTGATGAGCGGGTTCGGTTTCTCGGAAACCGAACCCCCCCGAACTTCACCCATTTTACACGGGTCCGAGGCAGGTTCGAACCTTCCCGCCTTGCTCGACTAACCCGAGCGCGCCCGAACGTCATCATCCCGCTGTCGGATTCTCGCGAGATTCGGATTCTATATAAGCAGCCACGCGTCGCCGCCATTTTCACTCGTGCATTGGAGATGATAGGGAGAGGACGTGGCTGGCGTCCTCTCCGTTTATTGTTGAACTTGATTGCTTTATTACTTAATTGTGGGGAGGACTGGGGAGCAGCTGTTAGGAGGAGTACAGTGCAGAGTTTTGCTGATAAGTGACCACCAGTTTTATCCGTTCTCTGCCTGAAAAAAAACGCTCCATACCATATCTGTGCTCAGTGTGCTGCATAATATATCTGTGCTCACACTGCTTAATTGTGGGGACTGGGGAGCAGCTATATTATATAGCAGGAGTACAGTGCAGAGTTTTGCTGACAGTGACCACCAGTATACGTTGTCTGCCTGAAAAACACTCCATATCTGTGCTCAGTGTGCTGCTTTATTGTGGGGACTGGGGACCACCAGTATAACTAATATTATATAGGAGGAGTACAGTGCAGAGTTTTGCTGACACAGTGACCACCAGTATACTATATATAGCAGTACGGTAGGCCACTGCTGTACCTACCTCTGTGTCGTCATTCATTAAGTATACTATCCATCTACATTCTATACCTGTGGTGCATTTTAGTTTTGCAGTTTGCTGACACAGTGACCACCAGTATACTATATATAGCAGTACGGTAGGCCACTGCTGTACCTACCTCTGTGTCGTCATTCATTAAGTATACTATCCATCTACATTCTATACCTGTGGTGCATTTTAGTTTTGCAGTTTGCTGACACAGTGACCACCAGTATACTATATATAGCAGTACGGTAGGCCACTGCTGTACCTACCTCTGTGTCGTCATTCATTAAGTATACTATCCATCTACATTCTATACCTGTGGTGCATTTTAGTTTTGCAGTTTGCTGACACAGTGACCACCAGTATACTATATATAGCAGTACGGTACGGAAGGCCACTGCTGTACCTACCTCTGTGTCGTCATTCATTAAGTATACTATCCATCTACATTCTATACCTGTGGTGCATTTTAGTTTTGCAGTTTGCTGACACAGTGACCACCAGTATACTATATATAGCAGTACGGTACGGAAGGCCACTGCTGTACCTACCTCTGTGTCGTCATTCATTAAGTATACTATCCATCTACATTCTATACCTGTGGTGCATTTTAGTTTTGCAGTTTGCTGACACAGTGACCACCAGTATACTATATATAGCAGTACGGTACGGAAGGCCACTGCTGTACCTACCTCTGTGTCGTCATTCATTAAGTATACTATCCATCTACATTCTATACCTGTGGTGCATTTTAGTTTTGCAGTTTGCTGACACAGTGACCACCAGTATACTATATATAGCAGTACGGAAGGCCACTGCTGTACCTACCTCTGTGTCGTCATTCATTAAGTATACTATCCATCTACATTCTATACCTGTGGTGCATTTTAGTTTTGCAGTTTGCTGACACAGTGACCACCAGTATACTATATATATCAGTGCGGTACGGAAGGCCACTGCTGTACCTACCTCTGTGTCATCATTAAGTATACTATCCATCTACATTCTATACCTGTGGTGCGCCTCTTTTTTTCTTTGCATCATGTGCTGTTTGGGGACAATTTTTTTGAAGTGCCATCCTGTCTTGACACTGCAGTGCCACTCCTAGATGGGCCAGGTGTTTGTGTCGGCCACTTGTGTCGCTTAGCTTAGTCACACAGCGACCTTGGTGCGCCTCTTTTTTTCTTTGCATCATGTGCTGTTTGGGGACAATTTTTTTGAAGTGCCATCCTGTCTTGACACTGCAGTGCCACTCCTAGATGGGCCAGGTGTTTGTGTCGGCCACTTGTGTCGCTTAGCTTAGTCACACAGCGACCTTGGTGCGCCTCTTTTTTTCTTTGCATCATGTGCTGTTTGGGGACAATTTTTTTGAAGTGCCATCCTGTCTTGACACTGCAGTGCCACTCCTAGATGGGCCAGGTGTTTGTGTCGGCCACTTGTGTCGCTTAGCTTAGCCATCCAGCGACCTCGGTGCAAATTGTAGGACTAAAAATAATATTGTGAGGTGTGAGGTGTTCAGAATAGACTGGAAATGAGTGGAAATTATGGTAATTGAGGTTAATAATACTATGGGATCAAAATGACCCCCAAATTCTATGATTTAAGCTGTTTTTTAGGTTTTTTTGAAAAAAACACCCAAATCCAAAACACACCCGAATCCGACAAAAAAATTTCGGTGAGGTTTTGCCAAAACGCGTCCGAATCCAAAACACGGCCGCGGAACCGAATCCAAAACCAAAACACAAAACCCGAAAAATGTCCGGTGCACATCACTAATTTTGACTCTTAAACGCATTAAAGGAAAGCTTGATAGTCAGCAACTGCTTATCTGCTGTGTATAGGGTAGCGACACATCTCCCAGTGACCTTAAGTGTTGTGCGAAAATCTTTACCTTTTTACCTCAAAAGAGGAGCCCTAAGGAGAGCGAGAAGCTAAGCAAGAGGACCTAGGACCTTTTGGAATAGAGTCAGCCTATCCCTGATATCCAAGTATACCAGGAATTCCCCTTCCTCCAGGCCTGAGACCCCCGCTCTCAGAGATTCCATCTTGAACTTGAACAATGATTTGAGGTTTAGTATATGCCTCACCGACCCGTCCGGTTTCGGTACCATAAACAAAATGGAATAATATCCTCTGTTCTGGAGTCAAGGTGGAACTGGAACAATGACCTGTGTCAGTAACAATTTTTGAATAGCTTCCTGCAAGGTTACCCTTGATTCTTGTGAAACTGGTAAGCCTGACCTGAAGAATTTGTGAGGTGGGAGCGTTTGAAATTCCAAACGGTAGCCCTGAAGAATCAGATCTTTTACCCAGGGATCCTGGCAAGAATTTGCCCATATGCGACCAAAATACTTGAGGCGAGCTTCCATGTGTAAGTCCCCCATAATTCGGGGCCAACCATCATGCTGAAGGCTTAGAGGAGGCTGAGCCTGAGTGCTGCTCCTGTGAACCAGTAGCTGCTGGTTTGCGAGGATTACCTCAGTTTCCTCTAGCTGCATTAAAAGAACCTCTGGCCTTACCTTTGAACCTGGTGATCCGAAAGGACTGCAGAGTGGGGCCTGTGTAAACGCGTCTAGCTGGCAGAGCTGCAGCCGGGGATAAGTGGAATTCCCAGCTGTTGCCTGAGAAATCCACTTGTTCAGTTCTTCACCAAATAAGGCCCCTCCCGTGAAAGGAAAGCTCTCAACCCTTTTCTTGGAGTCGGCATCCGCTGACCACTGTCACAGCCATAATGCCCTGCGTGCTGACACTGCCATAGCTGATGAACATGCATTGATCAGTCCTATTTCCTTGATCGATTCGCACAGAATAGTTGCAGAATCCTGTATATGTTGTCCTGTATATGCGTGATAATCTCCACTTGAGGCATAGTGTCCACACCGTCCAGCATATTACTAGACCATTTAACAATGGCCCTCGCAATCCATACACCAGCAATTGTGGGCCTCTGAGCCACCCCCACTGCTGTATAGATGGATTTGAGAGTAGTCTCAATTTTCCTATCAGGCAGTACCATCTTCCGTGACAGCCTGGACACTGCAGGTGGAGTTTCCCACACCTTCCTATCCACCAGGGTAAAAGGAAAGGATGAAAGCAACCGCTTAAGCACCTGAAACTTCTTGTCAGGGTTAACCCACTGCTCTTTAAAAGTGTGTTTAATTCCTTTGAGCCCGGAAATATAACAGTAGATTTTGGTTTTACATTAAAACACAACTCCTCCACTGTCTGTTTCTGTCTCCTTATCAGGGATATTAAGGACCTCCCTAACAGAGCATATAAGAGCTTCCACTCCCCCATATCCACATCCACAACCCCCCCCCCTCTTCCAAATCTGGCATTTTGTCCCCAGAGTCAGATTGGAGTACCTGGGGTAATGTACGTGTCTGTGAAATAAATACAGGATGCTGAGAGGCTGGCCTGCGGTCTGAATCTTTACTCATGAAATCTGCCATAGACTTGTCCAAGTCCTGCCTCTCTTGTCTGGCTGTAGCCAGTTCGGATGAGATATCTGTTATCATCCCTTTAATGGATGTCAGCCACCCCGGATCTGGGGTGCTGCTTTCCTGTGAGGGAACACTACACTGTGTGATTGTGAAAACCTTGTTTTGCAGGATTGACACTGTCATACTTATCAGGAATCACACACAGTGGAAAACAGGATTCAAACACAAGTTCACCCACCCAAGCAGCAGGATAGAGACAGAAAGGGAGAAACCAGCACACTAAACCAGTCCCTGAAGTGCCCAATCAGCCCTGTTAGTCCGGAGCTGTGCGCCCGCAGAGCCCTAATGCTAACCGGGACCCTGGTTCTGGACTCACCACTCTTCTGTCTTCTGCATGTTATGGGTGGTGGCATGCTGCGGAGGTGGGCGCCCCCCCCCCCCCCCCCGCTATGGGGTGGGCAAAATGGCACCCTCAGGAGCTATGTCCTATCAGCGGGGGTACAGACTACTAGCTATATGTGGTCTGAGCTGCAGCCCATGGGCAGCAGCAGCCACTGCCCAGGAAGCTCATGGATTGGGACAAAACCTCCTGGACTGCCAGTAGAGCAGCCATTTTCTCGAATACAAGTGACTTATATGCTGGGGACCTGTTGTAATGACGTGATTCATGTTATCAAGTCCCTTCCATCCCTATGAATATTGGGATGGAAGCAGATTTGACTGCAATTGTGCTGTAAATCGTAAGAGCGGTATGCATTCATTAAAAAAAAAACATAACTGCATAGTGAGAGATATGTGCCCAGAGGCGGATTGGCCATAGGGTTCACAGGGAAGATTCCTGGTGGGCCGACGCACCCGTGGGGCCTGTTTTGTTTGAAGACATATGGTCCTTTTTATAGACATAATGAATAAGATGCAAAATAATTTGCATATATGAAAATTACTTTGCCACTTAGCCTGTGATTGCAGATGATCTAGTGTATGCTCTGTCTGCCTGCTTGGCTGACATATAAGATTGAGTGAATAGACCCGGATACGTTGGATAGATGCTGGAGAGGATGTGGCGCGGAGGGCTCTTTCCTACACATCTGGTGGTCATGTCCTAAAATTGTGCATATGTGGAGGGAAGTGATTAACTTTATATCTAGCTTGCTGCAGATCTCTATTCCTTCTGACCCCAAATAAATTCTTCTCCCCTTAAACCTACCAACACTAACCAAATTTCAAAATAAATTGTTACGTCATATAGTATCCGCAACAACAGGTCAACTAGCTGCAGATTGGAAAAACCCTGTCCCGCCTTCCATGCAATCTATAATTGCCCGTATTGGTACGTTTATTGCATGGACTATATGACTAGCATCATAAACTGCTCTCCTACGTCATTCGAGAACATTTGGAGCCCATGGCTGGCTACCCAGCATGCCCCTTCACCCTTTACTCTGTGATACCCTGCACCCTATTTAATGAGACCCTCCCGGGGATTCTACTCTATTCTTTTCTGTCCATTTTTCTTCTTTTTTATTTTCTTCCCTGTCTTTTTTCTCTTTGACCTTCTTCTACTCTTACTTCTTAATGTTAGTCAGGTAGTTGCGCTACTGACTGGCCCCCTTTTTCTATTTTACACTACCCGCTCTCTGGGTTAAAAATGGGTCACTGTTTTTCCCCCCCAATCATCTGTATAACCACCAAATGTTACGTTATTCCTTCAATGTACCTTGTTGAAACCATTACCTGTTGGTATCTGATTGTATTTGTGATCCCATGAATAAAAATTATTGGAAAAAAAAAAAAGATTCAGTGAATAGTGATTGGGATACGCGGTTGGTGTAATAAGCAAGAAAATATATATTTCTAAAGAATGATATAGTTTCCTAAATTCTGAAGGTGTATCATATAATGTGCTCATAATATTTAATTTTAATTTTATTTAACTTTCCCCTTGATGCTGGACATGCCCACTATCTGGAAAGTCTTGGGGGGAGGGTGCTGCTGCCATGGCCCATGGCTAGACCTTACACCTCTGATGCTGCCCATGTGGGGCCACTAGTACAAATTTTTCCAGGGCCGCTTTTTGTTCCCAATCCGCCCCTGTATGTGCCAGTTGGCAAAATTATCATATGCGTCTGGTTTATGCCAGGCAAATGCCACTTACACCCATGTTTTTAACCATTTCTTTTTTTGCAACGAATGCTTTGCCAAGAAACAACTTCCCAACTGTTATACAAATGTTTTCTCTAACGTCCTAAGTGGATGCTGGGGACTCCGTAAGGACCATGGGGAATAGCGGCTCCGCAGGAGACTGGGCACATCTAAAGAAAGCTTTAGGACTATCTGGTGTGCACTGGCTCCTCCCCCTATGACCCTCCTCCAAGCCTCAGTTAGATCTCTGTGCCCGAACGAGAAGGGTGCACACTAGGGGCTCTCCTGAGCTTCTTAGTGAAAGTTTTAGTTTAGGTTTTTTATTTTCAGTGAGACCTGCTGGCAACAGGCTCACTGCATCGAGGGACTAAGGGGAGAAGAAGCGAACTCACCTGCGTGCAGAGTGGATTGGGCTTCTTAGGCTACTGGACATTAGCTCCAGAGGGACGATCACAGGCCCAGCTTGGATGGGTCCCAGAGCCGCGCCGCCGGCCCCCTTACAGAGCCAGAAGGCAGAAGAGGTCCGGAAAATCGGCGGCAGAAGACGTCCTGTCTTCAACAAGGTAGCGCACAGCACTGCAGCTGTGCGCCATTGCTCTCAGCACACTTCACACTTCGGTCACTGAGGGTGCAGGGCGCTGGGGGGGGGGCGCCCTGAGACGCAATAAAAACACCTTGGATGGCAAAAAAAATGCATCACATATAGCTCCTGGGCTATATGGATGCATTTAACCCCTGCCAGAATACATAGAAAAACGGGAGATAAGGCCGCCGATAAGGGGGCGGAGCCTATCTCCTCAGCACACTGGCGCCATTTTCCCTCACAGCTCCGTTGGAGGGAAGCTCCCTGGCTCTCCCCTGCAGTCACTACACTACAGAAAGGGTTAAAAAAAGAGAGGGGGGCACTAATTATGCGCAGTATTAACTATACAGCAGCTATAAGGGGAAAAACACTTATATAAGGTTATCCCTGTATATATATAGCGCTCTGGTGTGTGCTGGCAAACTCTCCCTCTGTCTCCCCAAAGGGCTAGTGGGGTCCTGTCCTCTATCAGAGCATTCCCTGTGTGTGTGCTGTATGTCGGTACTTTTATGTCGACATGTATGAGGAGAAAAATAATGTGGAGACGGAGCAGATTGCCTGTAATAGTGATGTCAACCCCTAGGGGGTCGACACCTGAGTGGATGAACTGTTGGAAGAAATTACTTGACAGTGTCAGCTCTGTATAAAAGACAGTGGTTGACATGAGACAGCCGGCTACTCAGCTTGTGCCTGTCCAGACGTCTCATAGGCCGTCAGGGGCTCTAAAGCGCCCGTTACCTCAGATGGCAGATATAGACGCCGACACGGATACTGACTCCAGTGTCGACGGTGAAGAGACAAATGTGACTTCCAGTAGGGCCACACGTTACATGATTGAGGCGATGAAAAATGTTTTACACATTTCTGATAATACGAGTACCACCAAAAAGGGGTATTATGTTCGGTGAGGAAAAACTACCTGTAGTTTTCCTGAATCTGAGAAATTAAATGAGGTGTGTGAGGATGCGTGGGTTTCCCCCGATAACAACTGATAATTTCTAAAATGTTATTGGCATTATATCCTTTCCCGCCAGAGGTTAGGGTGCGTTGGGAAACACCCCCTAGGGTGGATAAAGCGCTCACACGCTTGTAAGGGCTCTACCCTCGCCTGAGATGGCCGCCCTTAAGGATCCTGCTGATAGAAAGCAGGAGGGTATCCTAAAAGGTATTTACACACATACTGGTGTTATACTGCGACCAGCAATCGCCTCAGCCTGGATGTGCAGTGCTGGGTTGGCGTGGTCGGATTCCCTGACTGAAAATATTGATACCCTAGATAGGGACAGTATATTTTTGCCTATAGAGCATTTAAAAGATGCATTTCTATATATGCGTGATGCACAGCGGAATATTTGCCGACTGGCATCAAGTCTAAGTGCGTTGTCCATTTCTACCAGTAGAGGGTTATGGACACGTCAGTGGTCAGGTGATGCGTATTCCAAACGGCATTTGGAAGTATTGCTTTATTAAGGGGAGGAGTTATTTGGGGTCGGTCTTTCAGACCTGGTGGCCACGGCAACAGCTGGGAAATCCACGTTTGTACCCCAGGTCGCCTCTCAACATGAGAAGACACCGTATTATCAGGCGCAGTCTTTTCGTGGACAAGCGGGCAAAAGGTTCCTCATTTCTGCCCCGTGACAGAGGGAGAGGAAAAAGGCTGCAGAAATCAGCCAGTTCACAGGAACAAAAACCCTCTCCCGCCTCTGCCAAGCCCTCAGTATACGCTGGGGCTTTACAAGCAGAATCAGGCACGGTGGGGGGCCCGTCTCAATTAATTTCAGCGCGCAATGGGCTCACTCGCAAGTAGACCCCTGGATCCTTCAGGTGATATCTCAGGGGTACAAATTAGAATTCGAGACGTCTCCCTCTCGCCGTTTCCTAAAGTCGGCTTTACCGATGTCTCCTTCTGACAGGGAGACAGTTTTGGAAGCCATTCACAAGCTGTATTCCCAGCAGGTGATAATCAAGATACCCCTCCTGCAACAGGGAACGGGGTATTATTCCACACTGTTGTGGTACCGAAGCCGGACGGCTCGATGAGACCGATTCTAAATCTAAAATCTTTGAACACTTACATACAGAGGTTCAAATTCAAGATTGAGTCACTCAGAGCAGTGATTGCGAACCTGGAAGAAGGGGACTACATGATGTCTCGGGACATCAAGGATGCTTACCTTCATGTCAAAATTTACCCTTCTCACCAAGGGTACCTCAGGTTTATGGTACAAAACTGTCACTATCAGTTCAGACGCTGCCGTATGGATGGTCCACGGCACCCCGGGTCTTTACCAAGGTAATGGCCGAAATGATGATATTCCTTCGAAGGAAGGGAATTTTAGTTATCCCTTACTTGGACAATTCCCTGATAAGGGTAAGATCCAGGGAACAGTTGGAGGTCGGTGTAGCACTATCTCAGGTAGTGTTGCGGCAGCACGATAGGATTCTCAATATTCCAAAATCGCAGCTGGTTCCGACGACGTGTCTTCTGTTCCTAGGGATGATCCTGGACACAGTCCAGAAAAAGGTGTTTCTCCCGGAGGAGAAAGCCAGGGAGTTATCCGAGCTAGTCAGGAACCTCCTAAAACCGAGCCAAGTCTCAGTGCATCAATGCACAAGGGTTCTGGGTAAAATGGTGGCTTCCTACGAAGCAATCCCATTCGGTAGATTCCACGCAAGAACTTTCCAGTGGGACCTGCTGGACAAATGGTCCGGGTCGCATCTTCAGATGCATCAGCGGATAACCCTGTCACCAAGGACAAGGGTGTCCCTCCTGTGGTGGTTGCAGAGTGCTCATCTTCTAGAGGGCCGCAGATTAGGCATTCAGGACTGGGTCCTGGTGACCACGGATGCCAGCCTGCGAGGCTGAGGAGCAGTCACACAGGGAAGGAATATCCAGGGCTTATGGTCAAGCCTGGAGACATCACTTCACATAAATATCCTGAAGCTAAGGGACATTTACAATGCTCTAAGCTTAGCAAGACCTCTGCTTCAAGGTCAGCCGGTGTTGATCCAGTCGGACAACATCACGGCAGTCACCCACGTAAACAGACAGGGTGGCACAAGAAGCAGGAGGGCAATGGCAGAAGCTGCAAGGATTCTTCGCTGGGCGGAAAATCATGTGATAGCACTGTCAGCAGTATTCATTCCGGGAGTGGACAACTGGGAAGCAGACTTCCTCAGCACGACCTCCACCTGGGAGAGTGGGGACTTCACCCAGAAGTCTTCCACATGATTAAAAACTCGACAGGTATTGCGCCAGGTCCAGGGACCCTCAGGCAATAAGCTGTAGACGCTCTGGTAGCACCGTGGGTGTACCAGTCAGGGTATGTGTTCCCTCCTCTGCCTCTCATACCCAAGGTACTGAGATTGATAAGATGGAGAGGAGTAAGCACTATATTCGTGGTTCCGGATTGGCCAAGAAGGACTTGGTAACCGGAACTTCAAGAGATGCTCACGGAGGATCCGTGGCCTCTACCTCTAAGAAGGGACCTGCTCCAGCAAGGACCCTGTCTGTTCCAAGACTTACCGCGGCTGCGTTTGACGGCATGGCGGTTGAACGCCGGATCCTGAAGGAAAAAAGGCATTCCGGATGAAGTCATCCCTATCCTGATCAAAGCCAGGAAGGATGTAACCGCAAAAACATTATCACCGCAATGGGCGAAAATATGTTGCGTGATGCGAGGCCAGTAAGGACCGACGGAGGAAATTCAACTGGGTCGATTCCTACATTTCCTGCAAACAGGAGTGTCTATGGGCCTGAAATTGGGGTCCATTAAGGTTCAAATTTCGGCCCTGTCAATTTTCTTCCAAAAAGAACTAGCTTCAGTCCCTGAAGTTCAGACGTTTGTAAAAGGGGTACTGCATATACAGCCTCCTTTTGTGCCTCCAGTGGCACTTTGGGATCTCAATGTAGTTTTGGGTTCCAAAAGTCACATTGGTTTGAACCACTTAAATCTGTGGAGTTAAAATATCTCACATGGAAAGTGGTCATGCTGTTGGCCCTGGCCTGGGCCAGGCGCGTGTCAGAATTGGCGGCTTTATCCTGAAAAAGCCCTTATCTGATTTTCCATTCGGACAGGGCGGAATTGAGGACTCGTCCTCAGTTTCTCCCTAAGGTGGTTTCAGCGTTTCACGTGAACCAACCTATTTGTGGTGCCTGCGGCTACTAGGGACTTGGAGGACTCCAAGTTGCTAGACGTTGTCAGGGCCCTGAAAATATATGTTTCCAGGACGGCTGGAGTCAGGAAATCTGACTCGCTGTTTATCCTGTATGCACCCAACAAGCTGGGTGACTATTGCTCGTTGGATTTGTAGTACAATTCAGCTTGCACATTCTGTGGCAGGCCTGCCACAGCCAAAAATCTGTAAATGCCCACTCCACAAAAATCGGGTTATTATTGTTGTGAGCCATCTTTCAGAGGCTCCTCTGTTATCATGCTGTTAACTGGGTTCAGATCACAGGTTATACGGTGTGATTGGTGTGGCTGGTATGAGTCTTACTCGGGATTCAAAATCCTTCCTTATTGTGTACGCTCGTCCGGGCACAGTATCCTAACTGAGGCTTGGAGGAGGGTCATAGGGGGAGGAGCCAGTGCACACCAGATAGTCCTAAAGCTTTCTTTAGATGTGCCCAGTCTCCTGCGGAGCCGCTATTCCCCATGGTCCTTACGGAGTCCCCAGCATCCACTACGGACTATGAGAAATAGAATTATCGGTAAGTAAATTCTTATTTTTGTTTATACACATTTCCAAAGCATAATATATACCAGAGTAACAAAGAAATCCCCAGTCAGCAGAAAACTGTCAAACAACCAATTGCAAGCATCTCAATTGTACTTGAAACCATCACCATCATACCACACCTCCCAACTGGCCCGATTTTCGCGGGACAGTCCTGTTTTTGGGACTGTCCTGATGTTCCACCGGTGGGCAGCAGTGTCCCGCCATGTATGTGTGTGTGTGTGTGTGGGGGGGTGCGCAGTTGGGAGGCTCCTGTCACCAGGGCCGGCAACAGAATTCTTGGGGCCTGGTAGACTGATATCTCTGGGGTCCCCTCAATTCCCCATGACCCCCACACAAACACACATACACTTTTAACATGTGTATACTGTACATGTTGTAAATGCACACAGATATGCATATACAGTACATATAAGTACACATACATATAAAAATATTTACACACACACGTAGATAGATAGATAGATAGATAGATAGATAGATAGATAGATAGATAGATAGATAGATAGGGAAGGCACAGCGTCATGCTGGCAACGCTTCACAAACCACTGGAACAAGACCAAGTTACGGAGTAACTATCAGGGTAAGTATCAGGGAATGGGTCACGGCTAGGGGCATGTACACTCACTACAGCCAGCTTCCCCAGCTCTTTAGTAGTCACCCGGAGGCTTTCAGAGGACAAACCACCTCCTTGCACACATCCGCTCCCCTCAGAGAGACTGTCCAGGCTGCCCACTGCCTGTCCTTTTACCAATTTTAATTGCCTTCAATGTCAATTAACTTGAGAAAAGATCTTCACCAGCCCCTGGCTTTCCTCTCACAGTGACTGTGGGTCCAACTCCGCCTCCCGGCCTATCCAACATAAGGGAGCGTCACCACAGAACCACCTCTTTCCAATTGTGGGCACCACATAAAGGCCGCAGTCTGGCTTAAAGTTCTGCCTCCATCAGTCCCGGTAACTCAGCGTCTCTGAGTCGCAGCTTTACACAGCCGCCTATGCCCTGATCATTGGGGCCGCCTTGAACTTCGGGGCCCGGCACAGGTGTCTCTTTTGACCCCCCCTGTTGCCTGGCCTGCCTGTCACTCACTGGCTGCTCTGCTTAGTGCAGAGAAGAGCAGCGGTGAATAGACACTGTGCGCATGCAGAGGGACTGAAGGAATGCCAGCAGCTCACAGAGTGCTGGCCATGGCCCCACAGTTTAAGAAAATGGGAGGCATGGCTCACGAACGCTGCATGCCCATGAAGCCACACCCCCTTTCTACAGGCCACACCGCTTTACAAGGTGCCAATGTTGGGAGGTATGATCATACTTATCAGCTATTTACCCATGGCCACAAGCAATATGGATTTACTAGTACACAAATAAAGCAATACACTGTGAAATTTCACACAGTTTGCTTTATATAGTTTTTTTTCCCTAATCCACATTGTTGTTTAATGCCCTTCTTTTAAATATTTCAGTGGGAATTTTATTAATACTCAAATAAATGTAAAATTTGATAATGTTCATCTATAGATGACTTTTCTTTCTTGTGCGCCACTGTAAGAGCAATCCTTTTCTCTCTTGAATCGTCAGACCACTAAACCCAAAAGATGGCATTTTTGTATATGAACCATGAAGTTAAAATAAGATTTTACTCACCGGTAAATCTATTTCTCGTAGTCCGTAGTGGATGCTGGGAACTCCGAAAGGACCATGGGGAATAGCGGCTCCGCAGGAGACTGGGCACAACTAAAGAAAGCTTTTAGGTCACCTGGTGTGCACTGGCTCCTCCCACTATGACCCTCCTCCAAGCCTCAGTTAGGACACTGTGCCCGGACGAGCTGACATAATAAGGAAGGATTTTGAATCCCGGGTAAGACTCTTACCAGCCACACCAATCACACTGTATAACTCGTGATACTATACCCAGTTTAACAGTATGAAAAACAACTGAGCCTCTCAACAGATGGCTCAACAATAACCCTTTAGTTAACAGTAACTATGTACAAGTTTTGCAGACAATCCGCACTTGGGACGGGCGTCCAGCATCCACTACGGACTACGAGAAATAGATTTACCGGTGAGTAAAATCTTATTTTCTCTGACGTCCTAGTGGATGCTGGGAACTCCGAAAGGACCATGGGGATTATACCAAAGCTCCCAAACGGGCGGGAGAGTGCGGATGACTCTGCAGCACCGAATGAGAGAACTCAAGGTCCTCCTCAGCCAGGGTATCAAATCTGCAGAATTTTGCAAACGTGTTTGCCCCTGACCAAGTAGCAGCTCGGCAAAGTTGTAAAGCCGAGACCCCTCGGGCAGCCGCCCAAGATGAGCCCACCTTCCTTGTGGAATGGGCTTTTACTGATTTAGGATGCGGCAGTCCAGCCGCAGAATGCGCCTGCTGAATTGTGCTACAAATCCAGCGAGCAATAGTCTGCTTAGAAGCAGGAGCACCCAGCTTGTTGGGTGCATACAGGATAAATAGCGAGTCAGTTTTCCTGACTCCAGCCGTCCTGGAAACATAAATTTTCAAGGCCCTGACTACGTCCAGCAACTTGGAATCCTCCAAGTCCCTAGTAGCCGCAGGCACCACAATAGGTTGGTTCAAGTGAAAAGCTGATACCACCTTAGGGAGAAACTGAGGACGAGTCCTCAATTCTGCCCTATCCATATGGAAAATCAGATAAGGGCTTTTACATGACAAAGCTGCCAATTCTGACACACGCCTGGCCGAAGCCAAGGCCAATAACATGACCACTTTCCACGTGAGATATTTTAGATCCACGGTTTTAAGTGGCTCAAACCAATGTGATTTTAAGAAACTCAACACCACGTTGAGATCCCAAGGTGCCACTGGAGGCACAAACGGGGGCTGAATATGCAGCACTCCCTTCACAAACGTCTGAACTTCAGGTAGTGAAGCCAGTTCTTTCTGGAAGAAAATCGACAGAGCCGAGATCTGTACCTTAATGGAGCCTAATTTCAGGCCCATAGTCACTCCTGCTTGTAGGAAATGCAGAAATCGACCTAGTTGAAATTCCTCTGTTGGGGCCTTTTTGGCCTCACACCAAGCAACATATTTCCGCCATATGCGGTGATAATGCTTTGCAGTTACATCTTTCCTGGCTTTAATCAGCGTAGGAATGACTTCCTCCGGAATGCCCTTTTCCTTCAGGATCCGGCGTTCAACCGCCATGCCGTCAAACGCAGCCGCGGTAAGTCTTGGAACAGACAGGGCCCCTGCTGCAGCAGGTCCTGTCTGAGCGGCAGAGGCCATGGGTCCTCTGAGATCATCTCTTGAAGTTCCGGGTACCACGCTCGTCTTGGCCAATCCGGAACCACGAGTATTGTTCTTACTCCTCGTTTTCTTATTATTCTCAGTACCCTTGGTATGAGAGGCAGAGGAGGGAACACATAAACTGACTGGTACACCCACGGTGTCACCAGAGCGTCCACAGCTATCGCCTGAGGGTCCCTTGACCTGGCGCAATATCTCTCTAGTTTTTTGTTTAGGCGGGACGCCATCATGTCCACTTGTGGACGTTCTCATCGATTTACAATCAGCGTGAAGACTTCTGGATGAAGTCCCCACTCTCCCGGGTGGAGGTCGTGCCTGCTGAGAAAGTCTGCTTCCCAGTTGTCCACTCCCGGAATGAACACTGCTGACAGTGCTAGTACGTGATTTTCCGCCCATCGGAGAATCCTTGTGGCTTCTGCCATTGCCATCCTGCTTCTTGTGCCGCCCTGTCGATTTACATGGGCGACTGCCGTGATGTTGTCTGACTGGATCAGTACTGGCTGGTGTAGAAGCAGGGATTTTGCCTGACTTAGGGCGTTGTAAATGGTCCTTAGTTCCAGAATATTTATGTGTAGGGAAGTCTCCTGACTCGACCATAGTCCTTGGAAGTTTCTTCCCTGTGTGACTGCCCCCCAGCCCTGAAGGCTGGCATCCGTGGTCACCAGGACCCAGTCCTGTATGCCGAATCTGCGGCCCTCTAGAAGATGAGCACTCTGCAGCCACCACAGCAGAGACACCCTGGTTCTTGGAGACAGGGTTATTAGGCGATGCATCTGAAGATGCGATCCGGACCATTGGTCCAACAGGTCCCACTGAAAGATTCTGGCATGGAACCTGCCGAAAGGAATTGCTTCGTAAGAAGCCACCATCTTTCCCAGGACCCGCGTGCAGTGATGCACCGATACCTGTTTCGGTTTCAGGAGGTCTCTGACTAGAGATGACAGCTCCTTGGCTTTCTCCTCCGGGAGAAACACTTTTTTCTGGACTGTGTCCAGGATCATACCCAGGAACAGTAGACGTGTCGTCGGAACCAGCTGTGATTTTGGAATATTCAGAATCCAACCGTGCTGGTGTAGCACCTCCTGAGATAGTGCTACTCCCACCAACAACTGCTCCTTGGACCTCGCCTTTATTAGGAGATCGTCCAAAGTACGGGATAATTAAAACTCCCTTTCTTCGAAGGAGTATCATCATTTCCGCCATTACTTTGGTAAACACCCTCGGTGCCGTGGAGAGTCCAAACGGCAGCGTCTGGAATTGGTAATGGCAATCCTGTACCACAAATCTGAGGTACTCCTGGTGAGGATAGTAAATGGGGACATGCAGGTAAGCATCCTTGATGTCCAGGGATACCATATAATCCCCCTCGTCCAGGCTTGCAATAACCGCCCTGAGCGATTCCATCTTGAACTTGAATTTTTTTATGTATGTGTTCAAGGATTTCAAATTTAAAATGGGTCTCACCGAACCGTCCGGTTTCGGTACCACAAACAGTGTGGAATAGTAACCCCGTCCTTGTTGAAGTAGGGGCACCTTGACTATCACCTGCTGGGAATACAGCTTGTGAATTGCCTCTAGCACAGCCTCCCTGCCTGAGGGAGTAGTCGGCAAGGCAGATTTTAGGAACCGGTGGGGTGGAGATGCCTCGAATTCCAGTTTGTACCCTTGAGATACTATTTGCAGGATCCAGGGATCCACCTGTGAGCGAGCCCACTGATCGCTGAAATTTTTGAGGCGGCCCCCCACCGTACCTGGCTCCGCCTGTGGAGCCCCACCGTCATGCGGCGGACTTGGAAGAAGCGGGGGAGGATTTTTGCTCCTGGGAACCTGCTGTTTGTTGCAGCCTTTTTCCCCTACCTCTGCCTCTGGACAGAAAGGACCCACCTTTTCCACGCCTGTTTTTCTGAGTCCGAAAGGACTGTACCTGATAAAACGGCGCCTTTTTAGGCTGTGAGGGAACATGGGGTAAAAATGCTGACTTCCCAGCAGTTGCTGTGGAAACTAGGTCCGAGAGACCATCCCCGAATAACTCCTCACCCTTATAAGGCAAAACTTCCATGTGCCTTTTTGAATCTGCATCCCCTGTCCACTGGCGAGTCCATAAGCCTCTCCTAGCAGAAATGGACAGTGCACTTATTTTAGATGCCAGCCGGCAGATCTCCCTCTGTGCATCTTTTAATTCTTTTGATGGGGGAAAGACTACGGGTAGTTTTTTCTCCCCAAACATAATACCCTTTTTAGTGGTACCTGGGTTTATATCAGAAATTTGTAACACCTCTTTCATTGCTTCAATCATGCAACGAATGGCCTTAGTGGACATTAGACTAGACTCATCGTCGTCGACACTGGTGTCAGTATCCGTGTCGACATCCGCGTCTGCCATCTGAGGTAGCGGGCGTTTTAGAGCCCCCGATGGCCTTTGAGACGCCTGAACAGGCACGAGCTGAGAAGCCGGCTGTCCCGCATTTGGCATGTCGTCAAATTTCTTGTGTAAGGAGTCGACACGTGCACGCAATTCCTTCCATAAGTCCATCCACTCAGGTGTCTGCCCCGCAGGGGGTGACATCCCTTCTATAGGCATCTGCTCCGCCTCCACATCATTATCCTCATCAAACATGTCGACACAGCCGTACCGACACACCGCACACACACAGGGAATGCTCTAACAGAGGACAGGACCCACAAAAGCCCTTTGGGGAGACAGAGTGAGAGTATGCCAGCACACACCAGAGCGCTATATAATGCAGGGACTAACTGAATTATGTCCCCTATAGCTGCTGTTATATATACTGCGCCTAAATTTAGTGCCCCCCCTCTCTTTTTTACCCTTTTCTGTAGTGTAGACTGCAGGGGAGAGCCAGGGAGCTTCCTTCCAGCGGAGCTGTGAGGAAGAAATGGCGCCAGTGTGCTGAAGGAGATAGCTCCGCCCCTTTTTCGCGGACTATTCTCCCGCTTTTTTATGGATTCTGGCAGGGGTAATTATCACATATATAGCCTCTGGGGCTATATATTGTGGTATTTTTGCCAGCCAAGGTCTTTTTATTGCTGCTCAGGGCGCCCCCCCCTAGCGCCCTGCACCCTCAGTGACCGGAGTGTGAAGTGTGTATGAGGAGCAATGGCGCACAGCTGCAGTGCTGTGCGCTACCTTGGTGAAGACTGATGTCTTCTGCCGCCGATTTTCCGGACCTCTTCTTACTTCTGGCTCTGTAAGGGGGGCGGCGGCGCGGCTCCGGGACCGAACACCAAGGCCAGTTCCATGCGGTCGGTCCCTCTGGAGCTAAAGTGTCCAGTAGCCTAAGAAGCCCAAGCTAGCTGCAAGCAGGTAGGTTCGCTTCTTCTCCCCTTAGTCCCTCGCTGCAGTGAGCCTGTTGCCAGCAGGTCTCACTGTAAAATCAAAAACCTAATTATATACTTTCTTTCTAGAAGCTCAGGAGAGCCCCTAGTGTGCATCCAACCTCGGCCGGGCACAAAATCTAACTGAGGCTTGGAGGAGGGTCATAGTGGGAGGATCCAGTGCACACCAGGTGACCTAAAAGCTTTCTTTAGTTGTGCCCAGTCTCCTGCGGAGCCGCTATTCCCCATGGTCCTTTCGGAGTTCCCAGCATCCACTAGGACGTCAGAGAAAATACATTGTTCAGTACGACTTGCAGGTAGTAAAGATACACTTCTGCAGTTCTACAGAGTCCTGTGGTGATTTGCACATAAACTACTTTACATCCCCTCTGAATTACAGCCAGGTAAATCCCCTTACCAGGTAAAACCCCTTCTACATATTAAGAAATAGGGGTATATTCAATAAAAGTCGGATACATTCCAACATGCATTTGTCGGAATGAATCCGACAAGCACTATTCAATGAGCGGCCAAATCGACTGTTGGATTTGGCCGTTCCCGGTGTCCCGTCCGAGCTGCTGCTGCTTTAAGGGAGCCGCACTCAGCTGTGTAGAACAGTGCCGGCCGGGGAGCGCTGCCGGGAGAGAGGAGCCTGACCAGGGGGACGCCCGTCATAGAGGTACCTGTCTGCTCTACTGCCCCGCTCTCCCATCTCATCTCCTCAATCCAACATTTTTTAAAGTCGAATTGAGATTGTTGGAAACGGGGCTAAGAGCTGTAGAATTTGGCCCCGTTAACGACAGAAGCACGCAGATCCACGTGCTTTCCGACAAGTCGAAATGCCTGACTTGTTGGAAAAGAAAGGAGTATATTGAATAGGTCGGAACCCCTTCCACCCTAAAAAAGTTGACTGTAAGTGTTTTGATGGTACCTGATATTGGTGAAAGAGTTGATTCTTCAGGCATTTCAGTTACTGTGACTTTAACTCATCCACAAAGCATTACAGCAAACAATACTGTTGTTGATAAGTGTCTGCTTTGAAACAGTAACACTGCCAGTAAATCACTAAGGTTTAACTTAACTATTTTGTCTTCTTAGTGGAACTGCAAACACAGAAATGAAACAGACTTGGTGATGATGCATGGGCTGCCTATAGGCATGCCTCCCAAGTGTTCAGATTTTATTGGGTCAGCCCCGACTAGCCGATCTAAAAAAAAGTGTCAGCGTTTAAGCCAAGAGTGGGCGTTTCTGGTCAGATCATACAGAGTTGGGCGGAGAGGCTGGCAGTGAGGCTGGCACAGAGGAAGGGAAGCAGAGCTGGTGCAGACAGAGGATGGGCAGAAAGGCTGCTGCAGACCGAGGATGCTGCAGACAGAGGATGACCAGAGAGGCTGGTGCAGACAGATGATAGTCAGAGAGGCTGGCAGAGGAAGGGAAGAAAAGCAAGTGCAGACAGAGGATGGGCAGAAAGACTGTCAGCGAAAGAAGATGGGCAGAGAGGCTGGCAAAAAGAGGAAAAAGGCAGAATGCTGGCATAGGCGAGAAAAGGGCTGAGAGGCTGACATATGCAAGAACAGATAGAGGAGAATGATTAAATAAAGCAACAAAAAAAAAGAGAGAAAGAAACTTACCTGTTGTAGGAGGAGGTGACATGGGATCAGGGACAGGCCGCAAACTATGTGGTACTGTACTTCAAAATGGGCCTGCCAAAGGCATTGGATTTCTTGATGAACAGTTCGTCACTGGTCGCCGAGCCATGCTCTAGCCTGGCCTGGGAGGGGTGGTGTCAGTGCCCATGAGAGAGAGAGAGATCCCACAGAAGAAGACAAGCCTTGGCCACTGGATGGCTACTGTAGCAGGAACAAAAGGCTGAAGTGCCTTGTCACTGCTGCTCTGCTGCTGCGTGTCACACAATGTGACAGGCTCAGCAGCAGTAGACAGCAGCAGAGCAGGGAGAATGCCTGGCATCTCCCTGCAATGCTTACCAGGCTTACCGCATTGCGCTAGCCCTGAATACTTCCACGCAACTACTATACATGTGCAATATGAGTTATTAGCAGCGCAGGGATATTTATTTACTGTTTTATAGATGTTTAAGCAATATAAATCCATTCTTTAATTTGGAGGTATGTTAATTGGAGTGTCAGGGGATCTGATATTTCTCACATAGGGGGTCATTCCGAGTTGTTCGCTCGTTTTTTTTTCCCGCTACGGAGCAATTAGTCGCAAACTGCGCATGCGCAATGTACGCAGAGCGCCTGCGCCAAGTAAATTAGCACAAAAGTTTGGTCATTTACTCACGGCGTAACAACGTTTTTTCATCGCTCTGCTGATCGTAGTGTGATTGACAGGAAGTGGGTGTTTCTGGGCGGAAACTGGCCGTTTTATGGGAGTGTGCGGAAAAACGCAGGCGTTCGAGTTGCAAAACGCAGGAGTGGCTGGAGAAACGGGGGAGTGGTTGGGCAAACGCTGGGTGTGTTTGTGACGTCAAACCAGGAACGAAATGGACCGAGCTGGTCGCAACGGCTGAGTAATTCTGGAGCTACTCAGAAACTGCGGGGTAATCGTTACGAGAAAATTAGCAAAGCTTTCGTTAGCAAATCTGCTAAGCTAAGATACACTCCCAGTAGGCGTAGGCTTAGCGTGTGCAATGCTGCTAAAAGCAGCTAACGAGCGAACAACTCGGAATGACCCCCTTACTGTAGTTCAGAAAATTAATATTAAGCAAAATCCGCCAAATTATACGAGACTCATTTGAATTAATCGGGAGGAAAATGCAGCAACATTTCCCAATCTAGGAAAGTTATGCTTTATACCAAGTTTGTTCCATAAATTAGCATAAACTGTATAGTGTGTATGGAGTATGCAGAGGCTGGCTAAATTGCTTCGCTGGACTGCATAGTAAATTTGCTCAAAAGTGGGTCAGCACAAACATGTAGGCTTAAGGGCCCTACACACTGGGCGACTCGCCGCTGGGCTGCCCGACAGTCGATACGGCCGTCCAGCAACCCAGCGGCGGGGGGGGGAGGTGACGGGTGGAGTGAAGTTTCTTTACTCCCCCGTCACCCAGCTCCATAGCAGTGCATGCTAATATGGACGAGATTGTCCTTATTGGGTTGCATGCATAAGCGACCCAGCACCGACGATGAACGAGCGCAGTACCGCGTATCGTTCATCGTTGGTGCCTACACACTGAACAATATGGGTGGAATTCAATTGTTTGAAAAGTCGGTTGGGTGTCTGTTTTTTCCCTGTCTATTAGATGGGAAAAAAGAAACTCCAAACTGACTTTTCAAACAATTGAATATCCCCTTATGAACGAGTTCTCGTTCATTAATGAACGAGAACGTTCATATTGTTCATTGAAATCTTTAAGTGTGTAGGGCCAAATACATTTATTACAGAGTATATGAATTGTTTTAAGGAGTAATCCCTGGACCAGCGCACATAGGGAAATATGTAATAGCCTGCGGGGCACAAGCTGTTTGGGAATTCCGGCAAGTCTGCCCATATTTTTTAAAGCGGCGATCACTTACAAGGCAAAATTAGGTCAGTTCTTCCTTGTAATGACTGCCGCTCTAAAAATACAGTCAGACTCGCCAGAATCTTTCCCGCGCCCCACCTCTCCACTTACATGTCAGCTGCAGCCTCTTTCTCCAGCCCAGCACACGTTGCTGTGTGCTGAGCTGCTGTGGTCCAGGAAGGCTGCTGCTGCTAAGTGCAGCAGTCTCCTCTAGCTGGAAGGGGGTGGGGGTGGGTGAGCGATCACACTGATTGCACCCCCTTCTTGGATCTGTCCCCAGCTGAGGGGCACTTGGAGTCCCCCACCGCAGGTTGGCGGAGCATAAAAAGTATTCTCTGCACTTATGTTGGCCACATTTCTGCGATTAGGCCACACCTACTTACATTTCCAGGGCCTGGGAATCCTTTCTACAGCACTGCTAGCGGTCACAACACTGCATTTACACTCTGAATCACACTCACAAGGGTACATATGCAGTGGGACATGGCCTGCGATCGCCAGCATCCGAATGCCATCTTGTGCATGTGCAAATAAAGTTTGTCAAATCATATGACTTCTGCTAAAGACATAACGTGACATATTCGATACATTATTTTAGATTTGTCTGTTTATATATTTTTTGCATTGTTTTTGGTGTTTTGTATATTTTATTCTTTTATATATGTCTTTATGCATTTTGTATCTTTTAATTGTAAACTGGAAGCCGGGTGTTTTCGCCAAAGTTCACTAGTGGGTTACCCTTTAAATTGATTCATTTATATAGTTTCCGTAGTAACGATGAAAGTATATTTTATGTTTATACAAATAGCTTTATTTAGGTCCGTTCTGTTTTGTAGTTCCATGCCATGTGACTGAGAGGTCAGGCGCTTGAATAACTTTACCACCAGGATTTGCCTTTAGCAGATGTCCTGTGATTTGAATAATTTTATGTTCACATGCACAAGATGGTGCTCGGACACTTGGGATGTGAGTGGGATTCAGGGTGTGTATGCGGTGCTTTGACTGCCAGTGATGGCTCTAAATTTCTATTTATATATTTGTAATATAACAGCAATTGGCAGACATCCACTTATGGCCAGGCACTTCGGGTTCTAGGGGATGTCTCCCCCCTCATCACTCCAACTTAGGGGCCTATTCACGAAGCAGTGAAAAGTGTGGAGATGTGAGCCTTTGGAGAAGTTGCCCATGGCAACCAATCAGCTGCTCTGTACAATTCTATAGTATGCAAATTATAAATGTTACTTCAATGCTGATTGGTTGCCATGGGCAACTTCTCCACTGGTGCACTTCTCCACACTTTTTACTGCTTCATGAATAGACCCCCTAGTGTCAAAACATGTCAGAGGAGTGACCAGGGTGTCACTGGCCTAGACTGAGGGTGTTGTGAACTCGGGGATTCTTCCGATGGTCGGGAAGAGGAACCACAACTTAGTTGGAGAAGGGAGGGCCTGATATAGGATCTCCTCATACAGGACGCTGATAGTGGGGTTCGATGAAATAAGAAAGAGCTTTATTGAAAAAGAAAACAACTTAAAGTCAAATGCCAACGGAATAAATGAAGGGAAAGTCCAGACCCACTGGAGGGTTAAGTGAGCAGTAATGGGGATGCTGGTAATTGAAGAAACTGTAGGTGATGTTGAAAGTCACTGATAACCTGTGGACCTTATGAGTGATGATTATTAGCATAGATGGTTGAAGAACTTGTGAATGGTGACAAAGACGCTGATGATGTGAGAAACTGAAGTGCAGGGGTTTCAGACGCTTTGAATTTGTAGAACTTGAGAATGGAGACTGAGATGCTGAGGATGTGAAGGATTGGAGTGCAGGGGTTTTAGACGCTGTGGATCTGTAGAACTTGTGAACGGAGACTGAGACGCTGATGATGTGAGGATTTGGAATGAAGGGGTTTTTGACGCTGTGGATCTGTAGAACTTGTGAACGGAGACTGAGACGCTGATGAAGTGAGGAATTGAAGTGCAGGGGGTTCTGACGCTGTGGATCTGTAGAACTTGAGAACGGAGACTGAGACGCTGATGAAGTGAGGAATTGAAGTGCAGGGGTTTCTGACGCTGTGGATCTGTAGAACTTGAGAACGGAGACTGAGACGCTGATGAAGTGAAGAATTAAAGTGCAGGGGTTTGAGACGCTGTTGGACTATGGAACTTGTGAACGGAGACTTGAGACGCCGATTCCCAGGAGCAATGATGACTGGAACGCAGGAAGGTTGCTGGCCGCTGAATACACCGAAGCCGGAGCAGTGAACTGGCAACTGGAAATGCCGAGGGCACTGGGGTATGACTGCAGGAATCCTTGCCGGAAACAGGAGCACTGGCATCTACGTCAGGGAAAGACGATACTCAGGCACTGAAGCTCTGTCTGGCGTCTGACTTTGAATCTCCCGCCAGCGCTGGATTGGCAGAGCAGTCTGATCACGTCACCTGCCCCCGTCCACGTGACGCCGGGTGTCATGGCGGCGCCCATGCCCCGGAGAACCGCCGGTAGCCGCGCCAACCAGACGCCGGAGGCCGCAACACCAACCAGCAGACACGCAGGGGTAAGCGCGGCGAACGCCGCCTCTGGTGTGTGACAGTACCCCCTCCTCCAGGAGTGGCCCCTGGACACTTTCCAGGTTTTGTTGGATGTCCGGAATGGAACATCCGCACCAGTCGAGGAGCCGAAACTTCAGTAGCTTTGACCCAGCTCCTTTCCTCTGGGCCAAAACCTTTCCATTCCACCAAATACTGTAGATTCTTGTGAAGATAGCGGGAATCAAGAATAGCTTTGATCTCGAAGTCCGTACCCTCCTCAGCCTCTGCAGAGGTTGGCCTTGGGGACTTGGAATGAAACCGGTTCAAAACAAGAGGCCGAAGAAGAAAGACATGGAAGGCATTTGGTATCCGGAGATGGGAAGGCAACCCCAGTTTGCAGACAACCGGATTCAAGACTTGCAACACGGGATAAGGACCGATGAACCTTGGAGCGAACTTCATAGTGGGCACCTTTAAACGAAGATTGCGGGTAGAGAGCCATACCCTGTCACCAACCTTGTATTGAGGAGCTGCCCGTCGCTTCCTATCCGCAAAGAACTTATAGCGACCGGAAACTCTCTTGAGATTGGCATGAACTCGACTCCAGATTTGGCTGAAATGCCGGAGAGTAGAGGCTGCAGCAGGAACTTCTTCTGGAGGACAAATGGGTAATTCCGGAACTTGGGGATGAAATCCGTAATTAATAAAAAATGGAGACTCACCAGACGAAGAGTGATATAGATGGTTATGGGCGAACTCGGCCCAAGGCAACAACTCCACCCAGTTATCTTGTGAAGGAGAGAGGTAAACACGGAGAAAAGTCTCTAAATCTTGATTGACGTGTTCAGTTTGCCCATTGGTTTGCGGATGATAAGCAGATGAAAACTTGAGTTTTATTTGTAGAGCCGAGCAGAGGGCTCTCCAGAATCTTGCCGTAAACTGTACCCCTCGATCCGAGACTATTTCTAAAGGTAACCCGTGCAGGCGGAAGTGCTCCCGAATAAATAACAAAGCCAACTTAGAAGCTGATGGTAATCCGGTCAACGGAACGAAATGTGCCATCTTAGAGAATCGGTCGATAATCACCCAGACGGTGTTATGACCCTTGGAGAGAGGCAGTTCAGTAACAAAGTCCATAGAGATATGGGTCCAAGGCCTTTTAGGAATGGACAATGGGTGCAACAATCCCACAGGCGGCAGACATAGAGTTTTGTGCTGAGCACATTGAGGACACGAGTTGACATACTCTTGGACGTCCTTCTTCATAGTGTCCCACCAGTAAGATCTTCGCAGAAATTCCCACATCTTTTAAACTCCCGGATGGCCAGAAAACTTGGAAATGTGAGCCCACTGCAACAGTCTTGGTCGAAATTTAGCTGGCACAGACATTCTTCCAGGAGGAGGACCCAACTCAGTGGGAGCCGCAGAGATAGAAACGGGACTGAGGATCAATGCTTTTTCGACTGTATTCTCCTCATCCGAAGCCATTACGGAACGGGATAGGGCATCCGCCTTGGTGTTAAGAGTTCCAGCCCGGTACTTAGTGATAAACGAAAATCTAGCAAAGAAGAGCGCCCATCTTGCTTGACGGGGATTCAAGCACTGGGCCGTCTTGAGATACAGTAAATTCTTGTGATCCGTAAAAATTGTAATTAAGTGTTTAGCACCCTCCAGAAGATATCTCCATTCTTCTAAGGCAGATTTAATTGCCAGCAGCTCTTTATCTCCAATGGTGTAATTTAATTCAGCAGGGGAGAACTTGCGGGAATGGAAACCACACGGATGTAACTTCCCCTCTGGGGCGTACTGCGAAAGTACGGCACCTATGCCTACCGTAGAAGCATCAACGTCCAGGAAAAATGGTTTTAGGAAATCTGGCTGCTGAAGTACCGGGGCGGACATAAAGGCTGCCTTCAGCTGTGCGAACGCTGCTACTGCTTCAGAGGACCAAAGGCTTGGGTCAGCCCCTTTCTTGGTTAGGGCAGTAATAGGCGCCACAATAGTAGAGAAACCCCTTGTAAATTTCCAGTAGTAATTTGCGAATCCTAGAAATCGTTGCACTGCTTTCAGGGAAAGAGGTTGAGTCCAGTCCCGAATGGCAGAAAGTTTCTCCGAATCCATACGCAACTCTGTTCCAGAAATAATGTAGCCCAAAAATGGAATAGATGGGACCTCAAAGGTGCACTTGGAAATTTTGCCATAAAGATGGTTCTCACGCAACCGAAGGAGTACTTCCTTAACTTGTAATCTGTGCTCAGAGAGATTCTTCGAAAATATCAGGATGTCGTCCAAATATACCACCACATTCAGGTACAACATGTCCCGGAAAACTTCATTAATGAATCCCTGGAAGACGGCGGGGGCGTTGCTGAGGCCAAACGGCATTACCAGGTACTCATAATGCCCATCCCTAGTATTGAAGGTCGTCTTCCATTCGTCCCCTTGTCGGATACGTATTAAGTTATATGCTCCCCTCAAGTCGAGCTTAGTAAAGACTCGAGCTCCACGAACTCTATCAAAAAGCTCTGTGATGAGCGGCAAAGGATACTTGTTCTTAATGGTAACTTCATTTAGACCACGATAATCGATACATGGCCTCAGGCCTCCATCTTTTTTCTTCACGAAGAAGAAGCCTGCTCCCGCTGGGGAAGTGGAGGGTCGGATGAATCCCTTCTGCAGATTAGACTTAATATATTCTGTCATGGCTTGAGTCTCAGGAACTGACAAGGGATAGGTACGACCTCGAGGTGGCATTTTCCCCGGAATAAGCTCAATAGGACAATCCCAGGGTCTATGCGGAGGTAATTTATCGGCCGCTTGTTCCGAGAAGACATCTGTAAACTCTCGATAAGCCTCTGGAATAGACTCCACGTCCGACTTAGCCGATGCACGAAGTGGAAAGACAGGAGTAAGACAATTCGAGTGACAGAAAGGACTCCAAGAAATTATTTGTGTCGACCTCCAGTCGACATGAGGGTTGTGAAGCTTGAGCCAGGGAAGACCAAGGACGAGATCGTGAGACATCTCCTGAATCACAAGGAACTCCAGTTGTTCTTGGTGCAAAGCTCCCACTTGCAGCTTAATTGGCATAGTCTGACTTGTAATCAAAGCATTAGTAATTTGGACACCGTTAATAGCAGTTATCGTAATAGGTCGTTCGACCGACTGTAACGTCAAGCCCAAACTCTGGGCGCAGGAAAGAGAAATAAAGTTCCCCGCAGCTCCTGAGTCCAACAGAGCCTTAACGGTTTTGACTTCTGATTCAGAAAACAAAGACACTGAAAGTAAACAATCCACTGCCGGAGAAGATTGAGAAACCACCCCTAGCTTGACTTCTCCGGAACAGGCTAGGACTGCCCGTTTCCCGGGCGAGACTTGCAAGACTTGAGGAAATGATCCGCGGCTCCACAGTAGAGGCAAAGTCTACCCTCACGCCGACGCTGACGCTCCTCTGGGGATAGCCGAGACCGATTAATCTGCATGGGTTCGTCTGGACTGGAATTAACTGTCTGCTTAGAAGGAAGAGATCGGAGCCTCGACCGGTCAGACCGACTACGTTCACCAGCTCGTTCCTGCATACGGAGATCCACTTTTACACAGAGTGAGATCAACTGTTCCAAGGAATCTGGCAAATCTCTAGTAATCAATTCGTCTTTTAAACGATCCGAGAGCCCGTTCCAAAAAGCAACCCGAAGGGCATCATTATTCCAGCTCAGTTCAGAAGCTATAGTTTGAAAGTGAATTACATACTGTCCCACAGTACGAGAGCCTTGTCGAACTCGGAGCAAGTCAGCTGAGGCAGCAGTCGTCCTGCCAGGCTCATCAAAGATCCTTCGGAACGAGGCCAAGAAGTTGGTATAACTGGAAACTAACGGATCAGAACGCTCCCATAACGGTGACACCCACTCCAACGCTGAACCTTCAAGTAATGAGATAATGTATGCCACTTTAGACCGATCAGTAGGGAAGTTGTGTGAGAGGAGTTCGAAATGTACCTCACACTGATTGAGGAATCCACGGCAATTCTTTGGATTCCCGTTATAACGAGGAGGAGTGGGAAGCTGAAGGCGTGACCTGGTTCCGGACAAGGAGGAAACATTGCCAGAGACAACTACTGGAGCGGAAACTGGAACTGGAGCTGGAACCACCGAAGCCAGCGAAGTCTGAATTTGATCCAGCCGACCAGATAATTCTTGGAGATAATGCATCACCTGATTCTGTGCTGCCTCCTGACTCTGCACTCGGGAAACTAGGTCCTGCATGGCGCTTGCCTCTGGGTTACGATTCCCCGGGTCCATGTGGCCTGAGTATACTGTCACTGGCCTAGACTGAGGGTGTTGTGAACTCGGGGATTCTTCCGATGGTCGGGAAGAGGAACCACAACTGAGTTGGAGAAGGTAGGGCCTGATATAGGATCTCCTCATACAGGACGCTGACAGTGGGGTTCGATGAAATAAGAAAGAGCTTTATTGAAAAAGAAAAAACTTAAAGTCAAATGCCAACGGAATAAATGAAGGTAAAGTCCAGACCCACTGGAGGGTTAAGTGAGCAGTAATGGGGATGCTGGTAATTGAAGAAACTGTAGGTGATGTTGAAAGTCACTGATAACCTGTGGACCTTATGAGTGATGATTATTAGCATAGATGGTTGAAGAACTTGTAAATGGTGACAGAGACGCTGATGATGTGAGAAACTGAAGTGCAGGGGTTTCAGACGCTTTGAATTTGTAGAACTTGAGAATGGAGACTGAGATGCTGAGGATGTGAAGGATTGGAGTGCAGGGGTTTTAGACGCTGTGGATCTGTAGAACTTGTGAACAGAGACTGAGACGCTGATGATGTGAGGATTTGGAATGAAGGGGTTTTTGACGCTGTGGATCTGTAGAACTTGTGAACGGAGACTGAGACGCTGATGAAGTGAGGAATTGAAGTGCAGGGGTTTCTGACGCTGTGGATCTGTAGAACTTGAGAATGGAGACTGAGACGCTGATGAAGTGAGGAATTGAAGTGCAGGGGTTTCTGACGCTGTGGATCTGTAGAACTTGAGAACGGACACTGAGACGCTGATGAAGTGAAGAATTAAAGTGCAGGGGTTTGAGACGCTGTTGGACTATGGAACTTGTGAACGGAGACTTGAGACGCCGATTCCCAGGAGCACGGATGACTGGAACGCAGGAAGGTTGCCGGCCGCTGAATACACTGAAGCCGGAGTAGTGAACTGGCAACTGGAAATGCCGAGGGCACTGGGGTACGACTGCAGGAATCCTTGCCGGAAACAGGAGCACTGGCATCTACGTCAGGGAAAGACGATACTCAGGCACTGAAGCTCTGTCTGGCGTCTGACTTTGAATCTCCCGCCAGCGCTGGATTGGCAGAGCAGTCTGATGACGTCACCTGCCCCCCGTCCACGTGACGCCGGGTGTCATGGTGGCGCCCATGCCCCGGAGAACCGCCGGTAGCCGCGCCAACCAGACGCTGGAGCCCGTGGCCCACCGAAGGCAGAGGCCGCAACACCAACCAGCAGACACGCAGGGGTAAGCGTGGCGAACGCCGCCTCTGGTGTGTGACAGTACCCCCTCCTCCAGGAGTGGCCCCTGGACACTTTCCAGGTTTTGTTGGATGTCTGGAATGGAACATCCGCACCAGTCGAGGAGCCGAAACTTCAGTAGCTTTGACCCAGCTCCTTTCCTCTGGGCCAAAACCTTTCCATTCCACCAAATACTGTAGATTCTTGTGAAGATAGCGGGAATCAAGAATAGCTTTGATCTCGAAGTCCGTACCCTCCTCAGCCTCTGCCGAGGTTGGCCTTGGGGACTTGGAATGAAACCGGTTCAAAACAAGAGGCCGAAGAAGAGAGACATGGAAGGCATTTGGTATCCGGTGATGGGAAGGCAACCCCAATTTGCAGACAACCGGATTCAAGACCGATGAACCTTGGAGCGAACTTCATAGTGGGCACCTTTAAACGAAGATTGCGGGTAGAGAGCCATACCCTGTCACCAACCTTGTATTGAGGAGCTGCCCGTCGCTTCCTATCCGCAAAGAACTTATAGCGACCGGAAACTCTCTTGAGATTGGCATGAACTCGACTCCAGATTTGGCTGAAATGCCGGAGAGTAGAGGCTGCAGCAGGAACTTCTTCTGGAGGACAAATGGGTAATTCCGGAACTTGGGGATGAAATCCGTAATTAATAAAAAATGGAGACTCACCAGACGAAGAGTGATATAGATGGTTATGGGCGAACTCGGCCCAAGGCAACAACTCCACCCAGTTATCTTGTGAAGGAGAGAGGTAAACACGGAGAAAAGTCTCTAAATCTTGATTGACGCGTTCAGTTTGCCCATTGGTTTGCGGATGATAAGCAGATGAAAACTTGAGTTTTATTTGTAGAGCCGAGCAGAGGGCTCTCCAGAATCTTGCCGTAAACTGTACCCCTCGATCCGAGACTATTTCTAAAGGTAACCCGTGCAGGCGGAAGTGCTCCCGAATAAATAACAAAGCCAACTTAGAAGCTGATGGTAATCCGGTCAACGGAACGAAATGTGCCATCTTAGAGAATCGGTCGATAATCACCCAGATGGTGTTATGACCCTTGGAGAGAGGCAGTTCAGTAACAAAGTCCATAGAGATATGGGTCCAAGGCCTTTTAGGAATGGACAATGGGTGCAACAATCCCACAGGCGGCAGACATAGAGTTTTGTGCTGAGCACATTGAGGACACGAGTTGACATACTCTTGGACGTCCTTCTTCATAGTGTCCCACCAGTAAGATCTTCGCAGAAATTCCCACATCTTTTAAACTCCCGGATGGCCAGAAAACTTGGAAATGTGAGCCCACTGCAACAGTCTTGGTCGAAATTTAGCTGGCACAGACATTCTTCCAGGAGGAGGACCCAACTCAATGGGAGCCGCAGAGATAGAAACGGGACTGAGGATCAATGCTTTTTCGACTGTATTCTCCTCATCCGAAGCCATTACGGAACGGGATAGGGCATCCGCCTTGGTGTTAAGAGTTCCAGCCCGGTACTTAGTGATAAACGAAAATCTAGCAGAGAAGAGCGCCCATCTTGCTTGACGGGGATTCAAGCACTGGGCCGTCTGAGATACAGTAAATTCTTGTGATCCGTAAAAATTGTAATTAAGTGTTTAGCACCCTCCAGAAGATATCTCCATTCTTCTAAGGCAGATTTAATTGCCAGCAGCTCTTTATCTCCAATGGTGTAATTTAATTCAGCAGGGGAGAACTTGCGGGAATGGAAACCACACGGATGTAACTTCCCCTCTGGGGCGTACTGCGAAAGTACGGCACCTATGCCTACCGTAGAAGCATCAACCTCCAGGAAAAATAGTTTTAGGAAATCTGGCTGCTGAAGTACCGGGGCGGACATAAAGGCTGCCTTCAGCTGTGCGAACGCTGCTACTGCTTCAGAGGACCAAAGGCTTGGGTCAGCCCCTTTCTTGGTTAGGGCAGTAATAGGCGCCACAATAGTAGAGAAACCCCTTGTAAATTTCCGGTAGTAATTTGCGAATCCTAGAAATCGTTGCACTGCTTTCAGGGAAAGAGGTTGAGTCCAGTCCCGAATGGCAGAAAGTTTCTCCGGATCCATACGCAACTCTGTTCCAGAAATAATGTAGCCCAAAAATGGAATAGATGGGACGTCAAAGGTGCACTTGGAAATTTTGCCATAAAGATGGTTCTCACGCAACCGAAGGAGTACTTCCTTAACTTGTAATCTGTGCTCAGAGAGATTCTTCGAAAATATCAGGATGTCGTCCAAATATACCACCACATTCAGGTACAACATGTCCCGGAAAACTTCATTAATGAATCCCTGGAAGACGGCGGGGGCGTTGCTGAGGCCAAACGGCATTACCAGGTACTCATAATGCCCGTCCCTAGTATTGAAGGTCGTCTTCCATTCGTCCCCTTGTCGGATACGTATTAAGTTATATGCTCCCCTCAAGTCGAGCTTAGTAAAGACTCGAGCTCCACGAACTCTATCAAAAAGCTCTGTGATGAGCGGCAAAGGATACTTGTTCTTAATGGTAACTTCATTTAGACCACGATAATCGATACATGGCCTCAGGCCTCCATCTTTTTTCTTCACGAAGAAGAAGCCTGCTCCCGCTGGGGAAGTGGGGGGTCGGATGAATCCCTTCTGCAGATTAGACTTAATATATTCTGTCATGGCTTGAGTCTCAGGAACTGACAAGGGATAGGTACGACCTCGAGGTGGCATTTTCCCCGGAATAAGCTCAATAGGACAATCCCAGGGTCTATGCGGAGGTAATTTATCGGCCGCCTGTTCCGAGAAGACATCTGTAAACTCTCGATAAGCCTCTGGAATAGACTCCACGTCCGACTTAGCCGATGCACGAAGTGGAAAGACAGGAGTAAGACAATTCGAGTGACAGAAAGGACTCCAAGAAATTATTTGTGTCGACCTCCAGTCGACATGAGGGTTGTGAAGCTAGAGCCAGGGAAGACCAAGGACGAGATCGTGAGACATCTCCTGAATCACAAGGAACTCCAGTTGTTCTTGGTGCAAAGCTCCCACTTGCAGCTTAATTGGCATAGTCTGACTTGTAATCAAAGCATTAGTAATTTGGACACCGTTAATAGCAGTTATCGTAATAGGTCGTTCGACCGACTGTAACGTCAAGCCCAAACTCTGGGCGCAGGAAAGAGAAATAAAGTTCCCCGCAGCTCCTGAGTCCAACAGAGCCTTAACGGTTTTGACTTCTGATTCAGAAAACAAAGACACTGAAAGTAAACAATCCACTGCCGGAGAAGATTGAGAAACCACCCCTAGCTTGACTTCTCCGGAACAGGCTAGGACTGCCCGTTTCCCGGGCGAGACTTGCAAGACTTGAGGAAATGATCCGCGGCTCCACAGTAGAGGCAAAGTCTACCCTCACGCCGACGCTGACGCTCCTCTGGGGATAGCCGAGACCGATTAATCTGCATGGGTTCGTCTGGACTGGAATTAACTGTCTGCTTAGAAGGAAGAGATCGGAGCCTCGACCGGTCAGACCGACTACGTTCCTGCATACGGAGATCCACTTTTACACAGAGTGAGATCAACTGTTCCAAGGAATCTGGCAAATCTCTAGTAATCAATTCGTCTTTTAAACGATCCGAGAGCCCGTTCCAAAAAGCAGCCCGAAGGGCATCATTATTCCAGCTCAGTTCAGAAGCTATAGTTTGAAAGTGAATTACATACTGTCCCACAGTACGAGAGCCTTGTCGAACTCGGAGCAAGTCAGCTGAGGCAGCAGTCGTCCTGCCAGGCTCATCAAAGATCCTTCGGAACGAGGCCAAGAAGTTGGTATAACTGGAAACTAACGGATCAGAACGCTCCCATAACGGTGACACCCACTCCAACGCTGAACCTTCAAGTAATGAGATAATGTATGCCACTTTAGACCGATCAGTAGGGAAGTTGTGTGAGAGGAGTTCGAAATGTACCTCACACTGATTGAGGAATCCACGGCAATTCTTTGGATTCCCGTTATAACGAGGAGGAGTGGGAAGCTGAAGGCGTGACCTGGTTCCGGACAAGGAGGAAACATTGCCAGAGACAACTACTGGAGCGGAAACTGGAACTGGAGCTGGAACCACCGAAGCCAGCGAAGTCTGAATTTGATCCAGCCGACCAGATAATTCTTGGAGATAATGCATCACCTGATTCTGTGCTGCCTCCTGACTCTGCACTCGGGAAACTAGGTCCTGCATGGCGCTTGCCTCTGGGTTACGATTCCCCAGGTCCATGTGGCCTGAGTATACTGTCACTGGCCTAGACTGAGGGTGTTGTGAACTCGGGGATTCTTCCGATGGTCGGGAAGAGGAACCACAACTGAGTTGGAGAAGGTAGGGCCTGATATAGGATCTCCTCATACAGGACGCTGACAGTGGGGTTCGATGAAATAAGAAAGAGCTTTATTGAAAAAGAAAAAACTTAAAGTCAAATGCCAACGGAATAAATGAAGGTAAAGTCCAGACCCACTGGAGGGTTAAGTGAGCAGTAATGGGGATGCTGGTAATTGAAGAAACTGTAGGTGATGTTGAAAGTCACTGATAACCTGTGGACCTTATGAGTGATGATTATTAGCATAGATGGTTGAAGAACTTGTAAATGGTGACAGAGACGCTGATGATGTGAGAAACTGAAGTGCAGGGGTTTCAGACGCTTTGAATTTGTAGAACTTGAGAATGGAGACTGAGATGCTGAGGATGTGAAGGATTGGAGTGCAGGGGTTTTAGACGCTGTGGATCTGTAGAACTTGTGAACAGAGACTGAGACGCTGATGATGTGAGGATTTGGAATGAAGGGGTTTTTGACGCTGTGGATCTGTAGAACTTGTGAACGGAGACTGAGACGCTGATGAAGTGAGGAATTGAAGTGCAGGGGTTTCTGACGCTGTGGATCTGTAGAACTTGAGAATGGAGACTGAGACGCTGATGAAGTGAGGAATTGAAGTGCAGGGGTTTCTGACGCTGTGGATCTGTAGAACTTGAGAACGGACACTGAGACGCTGATGAAGTGAAGAATTAAAGTGCAGGGGTTTGAGACGCTGTTGGACTATGGAACTTGTGAACGGAGACTTGAGACGCCGATTCCCAGGAGCACGGATGACTGGAACGCAGGAAGGTTGCCGGCCGCTGAATACACTGAAGCCGGAGTAGTGAACTGGCAACTGGAAATGCCGAGGGCACTGGGGTACGACTGCAGGAATCCTTGCCGGAAACAGGAGCACTGGCATCTACGTCAGGGAAAGACGATACTCAGGCACTGAAGCTCTGTCTGGCGTCTGACTTTGAATCTCCCGCCAGCGCTGGATTGGCAGAGCAGTCTGATGAAGTCACCTGCCCCCCGTCCACGTGACGCCGGGTGTCATGGTGGCGCCCATGCCCCGGAGAACCGCCGGTAGCCGCGCCAACCAGACGCCGGAGCCCGTGGCCCACCGAAGGCAGAGGCCGCAACACCAACCAGCAGACACGCAGGGGTAAGCGCGGCGAACGCCGCCTCTGGTGTGTGACAGTACCCCCTCCTCCAGGAGTGGCCCCTGGACACTTTCCAGGTTTTGTTGGATGTCTGGAATGGAACATCCGCACCAGTCGAGGAGCCGAAACTTCAGTAGCTTTGACCCAGCTCCTTTCCTCTGGGCCAAAACCTTTCCATTCCACCAAATACTGTAGATTCTTGTGAAGATAGCGGGAATCAAGAATAGCTTTGATCTCGAAGTCCGTACCCTCCTCAGCCTCTGCAGAGGTTGGCCTTGGGGACTTGGAATGAAACCGGTTCAAAACAAGAGGCCGAAGAAGAGAGACATGGAAGGCATTTGGTATCCGGAGATGGGAAGGCAACCCCAATTTGCAGACAACCGGATTCAAGACCGATGAACCTTGGAGCGAACTTCATAGTGGGCACCTTTAAACGAAGATTGCGGGTAGAGAGCCATACCCTGTCACCAACCTTGTATTGAGGAGCTGCCCGTCGCTTCCTATCCGCAAAGAACTTATAGCGACTGGAAACTCTCTTGAGATTGGCATGAACTCGACTCCAGATTTGGCTGAAATGCCGGAGAGTAGAGGCTGCAGCAGGAACTTCTTCTGGAGGACAAATGGGTAATTCCGGAACTTGGGGATGAAATCCGTAATTAATAAAAAATGGAGACTCACCAGACGAAGAGTGATATAGATGGTTATGGGCGAACTCGGCCCAAGGCAACAACTCCACCCAGTTATCTTGTGAAGGAGAGAGGTAAACACGGAGAAAAGTCTCTAAATCTTGATTGACGCGTTCAGTTTGCCCATTGGTTTGCGGATGATAAGCAGATGAAAACTTGAGTTTTATTTGTAGAGCCGAGCAGAGGGCTCTCCAGAATCTTGCCGTAAACTGTACCCCTCGATCCGAGACTATTTCTAAAGGTAACCCGTGCAGGCGGAAGTGCTCCCGAATAAATAACAAAGCCAACTTAGAAGCTGATGGTAATCCGGTCAACGGAACGAAATGTGCCATCTTAGAGAATCGGTCGATAATCACCCAGACGGTGTTATGACCCTTGGAGAGAGGCAGTTCAGTAACAAAGTCCATAGAGATATGGGTCCAAGGCCTTTTAGGAATGGACAATGGGTGCAACAATCCCACAGGCGGCAGACATAGAGTTTTGTGCTGAGCACATTGAGGACACGAGTTGACATACTCTTGGACGTCCTTCTTCATAGTGTCCCACCAGTAAGATCTTCGCAGAAATTCCCACATCTTTTAAACTCCCGGATGGCCAGAAAACTTGGAAATGTGAGCCCACTGCAACAGTCTTGGTCGAAATTTAGCTGGCACAGACATTCTTCCAGGAGGAGGACCCAACTCAGTGGGAGCCGCAGAGATAGAAACGGGACTGAGGATCAATGCTTTTTCGACTGTATTCTCCTCATCCGAAGCCATTACGGAACGGGATAGGGCATCCGCCTTGGTGTTAAGAGTTCCAGCCCGGTACTTAGTGATAAACGAAAATCTAGCAGAGAAGAGCGCCCATCTTGCTTGACGGGGATTCAAGCACTGGGCCGTCTGAGATACAGTAAATTCTTGTGATCCGTAAAAATTGTAATTAAGTGTTTAGCACCCTCCAGAAGATATCTCCATTCTTCTAAGGCAGATTTAATTGCCAGCAGCTCTTTATCTCCAATGGTGTAATTTAATTCAGCAGGGGAGAACTTGCGGGAATGGAAACCACACGGATGTAACTTCCCCTCTGGGGCGTACTGCGAAAGTACGGCACCTATGCCTACCGTAGAAGCATCAACCTCCAGGAAAAATGGTTTTAGGAAATCTGGCTGCTGAAGTACCGGGGCGGACATAAAGGCTGCCTTCAGCTGTGCGAACGCTGCTACTGCTTCAGAGGACCAAAGGCTTGGGTCAGCCCCTTTCTTGGTTAGGGCAGTAATAGGCGCCACAATAGTAGAGAAACCCCTTGTAAATTTCCGGTAGTAATTTGCGAATCCTAGAAATCGTTGCACTGCTTTCAGGGAAAGAGGTTGAGTCCAGTCCCGAATGGCAGAAAGTTTCTCCGGATCCATACGCAACTCTGTTCCAGAAATAATGTAGCCCAAAAATGGAATAGATGGGACCTCAAAGGTGCACTTGGAAATTTTGCCATAAAGATGGTTCTCACGCAACCGAAGGAGTACTTCCTTAACTTGTAATCTGTGCTCAGAGAGATTCTTCGAAAATATCAGGATGTCGTCCAAATATACCACCACATTCAGGTACAACATGTCCCGGAAAACTTCATTAATGAATCCCTGGAAGACGGCGGGGGCGTTGCTGAGGCCAAACGGCATTACCAGGTACTCATAATGCCCGTCCCTAGTATTGAAGGTCGTCTTCCATTCGTCCCCTTGTCGGATACGTATTAAGTTATATGCTCCCCTCAAGTCGAGCTTAGTAAAGACTCGAGCTCCACGAACTCTATCAAAAAGCTCTGTGATGAGCGGCAAAGGATACTTGTTCTTAATGGTAACTTCATTTAGACCACGATAATCGATACATGGCCTCAGGCCTCCATCTTTTTTCTTCACGAAGAAGAAGCCTGCTCCCGCTGGGGAAGTGGGGGGTCGGATGAATCCCTTCTGCAGATTAGACTTAATATATTCTGTCATGGCTTGAGTCTCAGGAACTGACAAGGGATAGGTACGACCTCGAGGTGGCATTTTCCCCGGAATAAGCTCAATAGGACAATCCCAGGGTCTATGCGGAGGTAATTTATCGGCCGCCTGTTCCGAGAAGACATCTGTAAACTCTCGATAAGCCTCTGGAATAGACTCCACGTCCGACTTAGCCGATGCACGAAGTGGAAAGACAGGAGTAAGACAATTCGAGTGACAGAAAGGACTCCAAGAAATTATTTGTGTCGACCTCCAGTCGACATGAGGGTTGTGAAGCTAGAGCCAGGGAAGACCAAGGACGAGATCGTGAGACATCTCCTGAATCACAAGGAACTCCAGTTGTTCTTGGTGCAAAGCTCCCACTTGCAGCTTAATTGGCATAGTCTGACTTGTAATCAAAGCATTAGTAATTTGGACACCGTTAATAGCAGTTATCGTAATAGGTCGTTCGACCAACTGTAACGTCAAGCCCAAACTCTGGGCGCAGGAAAGAGAAATAAAGTTCCCCGCAGCTCCTGAGTCCAACAGAGCCTTAACGGTTTTGACTTCTGATTCAGAAAACAAAGACACTGAAAGTAAACAATCCACTGCCGGAGAAGATTGAGAAACCACCCCTAGCTTGACTTCTCCGGAACAGGCTAGGACTGCCCGTTTCCCGGGCGAGACTTGCAAGACTTGAGGAAATGATCCGCGGCTCCACAGTAGAGGCAAAGTCTACCCTCACGCCGACGCTGACGCTCCTCTGGGGATAGCCGAGACCGATTAATCTGCATGGGTTCGTCTGGACTGGAATTAACTGTCTGCTTAGAAGGAAGAGATCGGAGCCTCGACCGGTCAGACCGACTACGTTCCTGCATACGGAGATCCACTTTTACACAGAGTGAGATCAACTGTTCCAAGGAATCTGGCAAATCTCTAGTAATCAATTCGTCTTTTAAACGATCCGAGAGCCCGTTCCAAAAAGCAGCCCGAAGGGCATCATTATTCCAGCTCAGTTCAGAAGCTATAGTTTGAAAGTGAATTACATACTGTCCCACAGTACGAGAGCCTTGTCGAACTCGGAGCAAGTCAGCTGAGGCAGCAGTCGTCCTGCCAGGCTCATCAAAGATCCTTCGGAACGAGGCCAAGAAGTTGGTATAACTGGAAACTAACGGATCAGAACGCTCCCATAACGGTGACACCCACTCCAACGCTGAACCTTCAAGTAATGAGATAATGTATGCCACTTTAGACCGATCAGTAGGGAAGTTGTGTGAGAGGAGTTCGAAATGTACCTCACACTGATTGAGGAATCCACGGCAATTCTTTGGATTCCCGTTATAACGAGGAGGAGTGGGAAGCTGAAGGCGTGACCTGGTTCCGGACAAGGAGGAAACATTGCCAGAGACAACTACTGGAGCGGAAACTGGAACTGGAGCTGGAACCACCGAAGCCAGCGAAGTCTGAATTTGATCCAGCCGACCAGATAATTCTTGGAGATAATGCATCACCTGATTCTGTGCTGCCTCCTGACTCTGCACTCGGGAAACTAGGTCCTGCATGGCGCTTGCCTCTGGGTTACGATTCCCCGGGTCCATGTGGCCTGAGTATAGACTGGCCTAGACTGAGGGTGTTGTGAACTCGGGGATTCTTCCGATGGTCGGGAAGAGGAACCACAACTGAGTTGGAGAAGGTAGGGCCTGATATAGGATCTCCTCATACAGGACGCTGACAGTGGGGTTCGATGAAATAAGAAAGAGCTTTATTGAAAAAGAAAAAACTTAAAGTCAAATGCCAACGGAATAAATGAAGGTAAAGTCCAGACCCACTGGAGGGTTAAGTGAGCAGTAATGGGGATGCTGGTAATTGAAGAAACTGTAGGTGATGTTGAAAGTCACTGATAACCTGTGGACCTTATGAGTGATGATTATTAGCATAGATGGTTGAAGAACTTGTAAATGGTGACAGAGACGCTGATGATGTGAGAAACTGAAGTGCAGGGGTTTCAGACGCTTTGAATTTGTAGAACTTGAGAATGGAGACTGAGATGCTGAGGATGTGAAGGATTGGAGTGCAGGGGTTTTAGACGCTGTGGATCTGTAGAACTTGTGAACAGAGACTGAGACGCTGATGATGTGAGGATTTGGAATGAAGGGGTTTTTGACGCTGTGGATCTGTAGAACTTGTGAACGGAGACTGAGACGCTGATGAAGTGAGGAATTGAAGTGCAGGGGTTTCTGACGCTGTGGATCTGTAGAACTTGAGAATGGAGACTGAGACGCTGATGAAGTGAGGAATTGAAGTGCAGGGGTTTCTGACGCTGTGGATCTGTAGAACTTGAGAACGGACACTGAGACGCTGATGAAGTGAAGAATTAAAGTGCAGGGGTTTGAGACGCTGTTGGACTATGGAACTTGTGAACGGAGACTTGAGACGCCGATTCCCAGGAGCACGGATGACTGGAACGCAGGAAGGTTGCCGGCCGCTGAATACACTGAAGCCGGAGTAGTGAACTGGCAACTGGAAATGCCGAGGGCACTGGGGTACGACTGCAGGAATCCTTGCCGGAAACAGGAGCACTGGCATCTACGTCAGGGAAAGACGATACTCAGGCACTGAAGCTCTGTCTGGCGTCTGACTTTGAATCTCCCGCCAGCGCTGGATTGGCAGAGCAGTCTGATGAAGTCACCTGCCCCCCGTCCACGTGACGCCGGGTGTCATGGTGGCGCCCATGCCCCGGAGAACCGCCGGTAGCCGCGCCAACCAGACGCCGGAGCCCGTGGCCCACCGAAGGCAGAGGCCGCAACACCAACCAGCAGACACGCAGGGGTAAGCGCGGCGAACGCCGCCTCTGGTGTGTGACAGTACCCCCTCCTCCAGGAGTGGCCCCTGGACACTTTCCAGGTTTTGTTGGATGTCTGGAATGGAACATCCGCACCAGTCGAGGAGCCGAAACTTCAGTAGCTTTGACCCAGCTCCTTTCCTCTGGGCCAAAACCTTTCCATTCCACCAAATACTGTAGATTCTTGTGAAGATAGCGGGAATCAAGAATAGCTTTGATCTCGAAGTCCGTACCCTCCTCAGCCTCTGCAGAGGTTGGCCTTGGGGACTTGGAATGAAACCGGTTCAAAACAAGAGGCCGAAGAAGAGAGACATGGAAGGCATTTGGTATCCGGAGATGGGAAGGCAACCCCAATTTGCAGACAACCGGATTCAAGACCGATGAACCTTGGAGCGAACTTCATAGTGGGCACCTTTAAACGAAGATTGCGGGTAGAGAGCCATACCCTGTCACCAACCTTGTATTGAGGAGCTGCCCGTCGCTTCCTATCCGCAAAGAACTTATAGCGACTGGAAACTCTCTTGAGATTGGCATGAACTCGACTCCAGATTTGGCTGAAATGCCGGAGAGTAGAGGCTGCAGCAGGAACTTCTTCTGGAGGACAAATGGGTAATTCCGGAACTTGGGGATGAAATCCGTAATTAATAAAAAATGGAGACTCACCAGACGAAGAGTGATATAGATGGTTATGGGCGAACTCGGCCCAAGGCAACAACTCCACCCAGTTATCTTGTGAAGGAGAGAGGTAAACACGGAGAAAAGTCTCTAAATCTTGATTGACGCGTTCAGTTTGCCCATTGGTTTGCGGATGATAAGCAGATGAAAACTTGAGTTTTATTTGTAGAGCCGAGCAGAGGGCTCTCCAGAATCTTGCCGTAAACTGTACCCCTCGATCCGAGACTATTTCTAAAGGTAACCCGTGCAGGCGGAAGTGCTCCCGAATAAATAACAAAGCCAACTTAGAAGCTGATGGTAATCCGGTCAACGGAACGAAATGTGCCATCTTAGAGAATCGGTCGATAATCACCCAGACGGTGTTATGACCCTTGGAGAGAGGCAGTTCAGTAACAAAGTCCATAGAGATATGGGTCCAAGGCCTTTTAGGAATGGACAATGGGTGCAACAATCCCACAGGCGGCAGACATAGAGTTTTGTGCTGAGCACATTGAGGACACGAGTTGACATACTCTTGGACGTCCTTCTTCATAGTGTCCCACCAGTAAGATCTTCGCAGAAATTCCCACATCTTTTAAACTCCCGGATGGCCAGAAAACTTGGAAATGTGAGCCCACTGCAACAGTCTTGGTCGAAATTTAGCTGGCACAGACATTCTTCCAGGAGGAGGACCCAACTCAGTGGGAGCCGCAGAGATAGAAACGGGACTGAGGATCAATGCTTTTTCGACTGTATTCTCCTCATCCGAAGCCATTACGGAACGGGATAGGGCATCCGCCTTGGTGTTAAGAGTTCCAGCCCGGTACTTAGTGATAAACGAAAATCTAGCAGAGAAGAGCGCCCATCTTGCTTGACGGGGATTCAAGCACTGGGCCGTCTGAGATACAGTAAATTCTTGTGATCCGTAAAAATTGTAATTAAGTGTTTAGCACCCTCCAGAAGATATCTCCATTCTTCTAAGGCAGATTTAATTGCCAGCAGCTCTTTATCTCCAATGGTGTAATTTAATTCAGCAGGGGAGAACTTGCGGGAATGGAAACCACACGGATGTAACTTCCCCTCTGGGGCGTACTGCGAAAGTACGGCACCTATGCCTACCGTAGAAGCATCAACCTCCAGGAAAAATGGTTTTAGGAAATCTGGCTGCTGAAGTACCGGGGTGGACATAAAGGCTGCCTTCAGCTGTGCGAACGCTGCTACTGCTTCAGAGGACCAAAGGCTTGGGTCAGCCCCTTTCTTGGTTAGGGCAGTAATAGGCGCCACAATAGTAGAGAAACCCCTTGTAAATTTCCGGTAGTAATTTGCGAATCCTAGAAATCGTTGCACTGCTTTCAGGGAAAGAGGTTGAGTCCAGTCCCGAATGGCAGAAAGTTTCTCCGGATCCATACGCAACTCTGTTCCAGAAATAATGTAGCCCAAAAATGGAATAGATGGGACGTCAAAGGTGCACTTGGAAATTTTGCCATAAAGATGGTTCTCACGCAACCGAAGGAGTACTTCCTTAACTTGTAATCTGTGCTCAGAGAGATTCTTCGAAAATATCAGGATGTCGTCCAAATATACCACCACATTCAGGTACAACATGTCCCGGAAAACTTCATTAATGAATCCCTGGAAGACGGCGGGGGCGTTGCTGAGGCCAAACGGCATTACCAGGTACTCATAATGCCCGTCCCTAGTATTGAAGGTCGTCTTCCATTCGTCCCCTTGTCGGATACGTATTAAGTTATATGCTCCCCTCAAGTCGAGCTTAGTAAAGACTCGAGCTCCACGAACTCTATCAAAAAGCTCTGTGATGAGCGGCAAAGGATACTTGTTCTTAATGGTAACTTCATTTAGACCACGATAATCGATACATGGCCTCAGGCCTCCATCTTTTTTCTTCACGAAGAAGAAGCCTGCTCCCGCTGGGGAAGTGGGGGGTCGGATGAATCCCTTCTGCAGATTAGACTTAATATATTCTGTCATGGCTTGAGTCTCAGGAACTGACAAGGGATAGGTACGACCTCGAGGTGGCATTTTCCCCGGAATAAGCTCAATAGGACAATCCCAGGGTCTATGCGGAGGTAATTTATCGGCCGCCTGTTCCGAGAAGACATCTGTAAACTCTCGATAAGCCTCTGGAATAGACTCCACGTCCGACTTAGCCGATGCACGAAGTGGAAAGACAGGAGTAAGACAATTCGAGTGACAGAAAGGACTCCAAGAAATTATTTGTGTCGACCTCCAGTCGACATGAGGGTTGTGAAGCTAGAGCCAGGGAAGACCAAGGACGAGATCGTGAGACATCTCCTGAATCACAAGGAACTCCAGTTGTTCTTGGTGCAAAGCTCCCACTTGCAGCTTAATTGGCATAGTCTGACTTGTAATCAAAGCATTAGTAATTTGGACACCGTTAATAGCAGTTATCGTAATAGGTCGTTCGACCGACTGTAACGTCAAGCCCAAACTCTGGGCGCAGGAAAGAGAAATAAAGTTCCCCGCAGCTCCTGAGTCCAACAGAGCCTTAACGGTTTTGACTTCTGATTCAGAAAACAAAGACACTGAAAGTAAACAATCCACTGCCGGAGAAGATTGAGAAACCACCCCTAGCTTGACTTCTCCGGAACAGGCTAGGACTGCCCGTTTCCCGGGCGAGACTTGCAAGACTTGAGGAAATGATCCGCGGCTCCACAGTAGAGGCAAAGTCTACCCTCACGCCGACGCTGACGCTCCTCTGGGGATAGCCGAGACCGATTAATCTGCATGGGTTCGTCTGGACTGGAATTAACTGTCTGCTTAGAAGGAAGAGATCGGAGCCTCGACCGGTCAGACCGACTACGTTCCTGCATACGGAGATCCACTTTTACACAGAGTGAGATCAACTGTTCCAAGGAATCTGGCAAATCTCTAGTAATCAATTCGTCTTTTAAACGATCCGAGAGCCCGTTCCAAAAAGCAGCCCGAAGGGCATCATTATTCCAGCTCAGTTCAGAAGCTATAGTTTGAAAGTGAATTACATACTGTCCCACAGTACGAGAGCCTTGTCGAACTCGGAGCAAGTCAGCTGAGGCAGCAGTCGTCCTGCCAGGCTCATCAAAGATCCTTCGGAACGAGGCCAAGAAGTTGGTATAACTGGAAACTAACGGATCAGAACGCTCCCATAACGGTGACACCCACTCCAACGCTGAACCTTCAAGTAATGAGATAATGTATGCCACTTTAGACCGATCAGTAGGGAAGTTGTGTGAGAGGAGTTCGAAATGTACCTCACACTGATTGAGGAATCCACGGCAATTCTTTGGATTCCCGTTATAACGAGGAGGAGTGGGAAGCTGAAGGCGTGACCTGGTTCCGGACAAGGAAGAAACATTGCCAGAGACAACTACTGGAGCGGAAACTGGAACTGGAGCTGGAACCACCGAAGCCAGCGAAGTCTGAATTTGATCCAGCCGACCAGATAATTCTTGGAGATAATGCATCACCTGATTCTGTGCTGCCTCCTGACTCTGCACTCGGGAAACTAGGTCCTGCATGGCGCTTGCCTCTGGGTTACGATTCCCCGGGTCCATGTGGCCTGAGTATAGACTGGCCTAGACTGAGGGTGTTGTGAACTCGGGGATTCTTCCGATGGTCGGGAAGAGGAACCACAACTGAGTTGGAGAAGGTAGGGCCTGATATAGGATCTCCTCATACAGGACGCTGACAGTGGGGTTCGATGAAATAAGAAAGAGCTTTATTGAAAAAGAAAAAACTTAAAGTCAAATGCCAACGGAATAAATGAAGGTAAAGTCCAGACCCACTGGAGGGTTAAGTGAGCAGTAATGGGGATGCTGGTAATTGAAGAAACTGTAGGTGATGTTGAAAGTCACTGATAACCTGTGGACCTTATGAGTGATGATTATTAGCATAGATGGTTGAAGAACTTGTAAATGGTGACAGAGACGCTGATGATGTGAGAAACTGAAGTGCAGGGGTTTCAGACGCTTTGAATTTGTAGAACTTGAGAATGGAGACTGAGATGCTGAGGATGTGAAGGATTGGAGTGCAGGGGTTTTAGACGCTGTGGATCTGTAGAACTTGTGAACAGAGACTGAGACGCTGATGATGTGAGGATTTGGAATGAAGGGGTTTTTGACGCTGTGGATCTGTAGAACTTGTGAACGGAGACTGAGACGCTGATGAAGTGAGGAATTGAAGTGCAGGGGTTTCTGACGCTGTGGATCTGTAGAACTTGAGAATGGAGACTGAGACGCTGATGAAGTGAGGAATTGAAGTGCAGGGGTTTCTGACGCTGTGGATCTGTAGAACTTGAGAACGGACACTGAGACGCTGATGAAGTGAAGAATTAAAGTGCAGGGGTTTGAGACGCTGTTGGACTATGGAACTTGTGAACGGAGACTTGAGACGCCGATTCCCAGGAGCACGGATGACTGGAACGCAGGAAGGTTGCCGGCCGCTGAATACACTGAAGCCGGAGTAGTGAACTGGCAACTGGAAATGCCGAGGGCACTGGGGTACGACTGCAGGAATCCTTGCCGGAAACAGGAGCACTGGCATCTACGTCAGGGAAAGACGATACTCAGGCACTGAAGCTCTGTCTGGCGTCTGACTTTGAATCTCCCGCCAGCGCTGGATTGGCAGAGCAGTCTGATGAAGTCACCTGCCCCCCGTCCACGTGACGCCGGGTGTCATGGTGGCGCCCATGCCCCGGAGAACCGCCGGTAGCCGCGCCAACCAGACGCCGGAGCCCGTGGCCCACCGAAGGCAGAGGCCGCAACACCAACCAGCAGACACGCAGGGGTAAGCGCGGCGAACGCCGCCTCTGGTGTGTGACAGTACCCCCTCCTCCAGGAGTGGCCCCTGGACACTTTCCAGGTTTTGTTGGATGTCTGGAATGGAACATCCGCACCAGTCGAGGAGCCGAAACTTCAGTAGCTTTGACCCAGCTCCTTTCCTCTGGGCCAAAACCTTTCCATTCCACCAAATACTGTAGATTCTTGTGAAGATAGCGGGAATCAAGAATAGCTTTGATCTCGAAGTCCGTACCCTCCTCAGCCTCTGCAGAGGTTGGCCTTGGGGACTTGGAATGAAACCGGTTCAAAACAAGAGGCCGAAGAAGAGAGACATGGAAGGCATTTGGTATCCGGAGATGGGAAGGCAACCCCAATTTGCAGACAACCGGATTCAAGACCGATGAACCTTGGAGCGAACTTCATAGTGGGCACCTTTAAACGAAGATTGCGGGTAGAGAGCCATACCCTGTCACCAACCTTGTATTGAGGAGCTGCCCGTCGCTTCCTATCCGCAAAGAACTTATAGCGACTGGAAACTCTCTTGAGATTGGCATGAACTCGACTCCAGATTTGGCTGAAATGCCGGAGAGTAGAGGCTGCAGCAGGAACTTCTTCTGGAGGACAAATGGGTAATTCCGGAACTTGGGGATGAAATCCGTAATTAATAAAAAATGGAGACTCACCAGACGAAGAGTGATATAGATGGTTATGGGCGAACTCGGCCCAAGGCAACAACTCCACCCAGTTATCTTGTGAAGGAGAGAGGTAAACACGGAGAAAAGTCTCTAAATCTTGATTGACGCGTTCAGTTTGCCCATTGGTTTGCGGATGATAAGCAGATGAAAACTTGAGTTTTATTTGTAGAGCCGAGCAGAGGGCTCTCCAGAATCTTGCCGTAAACTGTACCCCTCGATCCGAGACTATTTCTAAAGGTAACCCGTGCAGGCGGAAGTGCTCCCGAATAAATAACAAAGCCAACTTAGAAGCTGATGGTAATCCGGTCAACGGAACGAAATGTGCCATCTTAGAGAATCGGTCGATAATCACCCAGACGGTGTTATGACCCTTGGAGAGAGGCAGTTCAGTAACAAAGTCCATAGAGATATGGGTCCAAGGCCTTTTAGGAATGGACAATGGGTGCAACAATCCCACAGGCGGCAGACATAGAGTTTTGTGCTGAGCACATTGAGGACACGAGTTGACATACTCTTGGACGTCCTTCTTCATAGTGTCCCACCAGTAAGATCTTCGCAGAAATTCCCACATCTTTTAAACTCCCGGATGGCCAGAAAACTTGGAAATGTGAGCCCACTGCAACAGTCTTGGTCGAAATTTAGCTGGCACAGACATTCTTCCAGGAGGAGGACCCAACTCAGTGGGAGCCGCAGAGATAGAAACGGGACTGAGGATCAATGCTTTTTCGACTGTATTCTCCTCATCCGAAGCCATTACGGAACGGGATAGGGCATCCGCCTTGGTGTTAAGAGTTCCAGCCCGGTACTTAGTGATAAACGAAAATCTAGCAGAGAAGAGCGCCCATCTTGCTTGACGGGGATTCAAGCACTGGGCCGTCTGAGATACAGTAAATTCTTGTGATCCGTAAAAATTGTAATTAAGTGTTTAGCACCCTCCAGAAGATATCTCCATTCTTCTAAGGCAGATTTAATTGCCAGCAGCTCTTTATCTCCAATGGTGTAATTTAATTCAGCAGGGGAGAACTTGCGGGAATGGAAACCACACGGATGTAACTTCCCCTCTGGGGCGTACTGCGAAAGTACGGCACCTATGCCTACCGTAGAAGCATCAACCTCCAGGAAAAATGGTTTTAGGAAATCTGGCTGCTGAAGTACCGGGGCGGACATAAAGGCTGCCTTCAGCTGTGCGAATGCTGCTACTGCTTCAGAGGACCAAAGGCTTGGGTCAGCCCCTTTCTTGGTTAGGGCAGTAATAGGCGCCACAATAGTAGAGAAACCCCTTGTAAATTTCCGGTAGTAATTTGCGAATCCTAGAAATCGTTGCACTGCTTTCAGGGAAAGAGGTTGAGTCCAGTCCCGAATGGCAGAAAGTTTCTCCGGATCCATACGCAACTCTGTTCCAGAAATAATGTAGCCCAAAAATGGAATAGATGGGACGTCAAAGGTGCACTTGGAAATTTTGCCATAAAGATGGTTCTCACGCAACCGAAGGAGTACTTCCTTAACTTGTAATCTGTGCTCAGAGAGATTCTTCGAAAATATCAGGATGTCGTCCAAATATACCACCACATTCAGGTACAACATGTCCCGGAAAACTTCATTAATGAATCCCTGGAAGACGGCGGGGGCGTTGCTGAGGCCAAACGGCATTACCAGGTACTCATAATGCCCGTCCCTAGTATTGAAGGTCGTCTTCCATTCGTCCCCTTGTCGGATACGTATTAAGTTATATGCTCCCCTCAAGTCGAGCTTAGTAAAGACTCGAGCTCCACGAACTCTATCAAAAAGCTCTGTGATGAGCGGCAAAGGATACTTGTTCTTAATGGTAACTTCATTTAGACCACGATAATCGATACATGGCCTCAGGCCTCCATCTTTTTTCTTCACGAAGAAGAAGCCTGCTCCCGCTGGGGAAGTGGGGGGTCGGATGAATCCCTTCTGCAGATTAGACTTAATATATTCTGTCATGGCTTGAGTCTCAGGAACTGACAAGGGATAGGTACGACCTCGAGGTGGCATTTTCCCCGGAATAAGCTCAATAGGACAATCCCAGGGTCTATGCGGAGGTAATTTATCGGCCGCCTGTTCCGAGAAGACATCTGTAAACTCTCGATAAGCCTCTGGAATAGACTCCACGTCCGACTTAGCCGATGCACGAAGTGGAAAGACAGGAGTAAGACAATTCGAGTGACAGAAAGGACTCCAAGAAATTATTTGTGTCGACCTCCAGTCGACATGAGGGTTGTGAAGCTAGAGCCAGGGAAGACCAAGGACGAGATCGTGAGACATCTCCTGAATCACAAGGAACTCCAGTTGTTCTTGGTGCAAAGCTCCCACTTGCAGCTTAATTGGCATAGTCTGACTTGTAATCAAAGCATTAGTAATTTGGACACCGTTAATAGCAGTTATCGTAATAGGTCGTTCGACCGACTGTAACGTCAAGCCCAAACTCTGGGCGCAGGAAAGAGAAATAAAGTTCCCCGCAGCTCCTGAGTCCAACAGAGCCTTAACGGTTTTGACTTCTGATTCAGAAAACAAAGACACTGAAAGTAAACAATCCACTGCCGGAGAAGATTGAGAAACCACCCCTAGCTTGACTTCTCCGGAACAGGCTAGGACTGCCCGTTTCCCGGGCGAGACTTGCAAGACTTGAGGAAATGATCCGCGGCTCCACAGTAGAGGCAAAGTCTACCCTCACGCCGACGCTGACGCTCCTCTGGGGATAGCCGAGACCGATTAATCTGCATGGGTTCGTCTGGACTGGAATTAACTGTCTGCTTAGAAGGAAGAGATCGGAGCCTCGACCGGTCAGACCGACTACGTTCCTGCATACGGAGATCCACTTTTACACAGAGTGAGATCAACTGTTCCAAGGAATCTGGCAAATCTCTAGTAATCAATTCGTCTTTTAAACGATCCGAGAGCCCGTTCCAAAAAGCAGCCCGAAGGGCATCATTATTCCAGCTCAGTTCAGAAGCTATAGTTTGAAAGTGAATTACATACTGTCCCACAGTACGAGAGCCTTGTCGAACTCGGAGCAAGTCAGCTGAGGCAGCAGTCGTCCTGCCAGGCTCATCAAAGATCCTTCGGAACGAGGCCAAGAAGTTGGTATAACTGGAAACTAACGGATCAGAACGCTCCCATAACGGTGACACCCACTCCAACGCTGAACCTTCAAGTAATGAGATAATGTATGCCACTTTAGACCGATCAGTAGGGAAGTTGTGTGAGAGGAGTTCGAAATGTACCTCACACTGATTGAGGAATCCACGGCAATTCTTTGGATTCCCGTTATAACGAGGAGGAGTGGGAAGCTGAAGGCGTGACCTGGTTCCGGACAAGGAAGAAACATTGCCAGAGACAACTACTGGAGCGGAAACTGGAACTGGAGCTGGAACCACCGAAGCCAGCGAAGTCTGAATTTGATCCAGCCGACCAGATAATTCTTGGAGATAATGCATCACCTGATTCTGTGCTGCCTCCTGACTCTGCACTCGGGAAACTAGGTCCTGCATGGCGCTTGCCTCTGGGTTACGATTCCCCGGGTCCATGTGGCCTGAGTATAGACTGGCCTAGACTGAGGGTGTTGTGAACTCGGGGATTCTTCCGATGGTCGGGAAGAGGAACCACAACTGAGTTGGAGAAGGTAGGGCCTGATATAGGATCTCCTCATACAGGACGCTGACAGTGGGGTTCGATGAAATAAGAAAGAGCTTTATTGAAAAAGAAAAAACTTAAAGTCAAATGCCAACGGAATAAATGAAGGTAAAGTCCAGACCCACTGGAGGGTTAAGTGAGCAGTAATGGGGATGCTGGTAATTGAAGAAACTGTAGGTGATGTTGAAAGTCACTGATAACCTGTGGACCTTATGAGTGATGATTATTAGCATAGATGGTTGAAGAACTTGTAAATGGTGACAGAGACGCTGATGATGTGAGAAACTGAAGTGCAGGGGTTTCAGACGCTTTGAATTTGTAGAACTTGAGAATGGAGACTGAGATGCTGAGGATGTGAAGGATTGGAGTGCAGGGGTTTTAGACGCTGTGGATCTGTAGAACTTGTGAACAGAGACTGAGACGCTGATGATGTGAGGATTTGGAATGAAGGGGTTTTTGACGCTGTGGATCTGTAGAACTTGTGAACGGAGACTGAGACGCTGATGAAGTGAGGAATTGAAGTGCAGGGGTTTCTGACGCTGTGGATCTGTAGAACTTGAGAATGGAGACTGAGACGCTGATGAAGTGAGGAATTGAAGTGCAGGGGTTTCTGACGCTGTGGATCTGTAGAACTTGAGAACGGACACTGAGACGCTGATGAAGTGAAGAATTAAAGTGCAGGGGTTTGAGACGCTGTTGGACTATGGAACTTGTGAACGGAGACTTGAGACGCCGATTCCCAGGAGCACGGATGACTGGAACGCAGGAAGGTTGCCGGCCGCTGAATACACTGAAGCCGGAGTAGTGAACTGGCAACTGGAAATGCCGAGGGCACTGGGGTACGACTGCAGGAATCCTTGCCGGAAACAGGAGCACTGGCATCTACGTCAGGGAAAGACGATACTCAGGCACTGAAGCTCTGTCTGGCATCTGACTTTGAATCTCCCGCCAGCGCTGGATTGGCAGAGCAGTCTGATGAAGTCACCTGCCCCCCGTCCACGTGACGCCGGGTGTCATGGTGGCGCCCATGCCCCGGAGAACCGCCGGTAGCCGCGCCAACCAGACGCCGGAGCCCGTGGCCCACCGAAGGCAGAGGCCGCAACACCAACCAGCAGACACGCAGGGGTAAGCGCGGCGAACGCCGCCTCTGGTGTGTGACAGTACCCCCTCCTCCAGGAGTGGCCCCTGGACACTTTCCAGGTTTTGTTGGATGTCTGGAATGGAACATCCGCACCAGTCGAGGAGCCGAAACTTCAGTAGCTTTGACCCAGCTCCTTTCCTCTGGGCCAAAACCTTTCCATTCCACCAAATACTGTAGATTCTTGTGAAGATAGCGGGAATCAAGAATAGCTTTGATCTCGAAGTCCGTACCCTCCTCAGCCTCTGCAGAGGTTGGCCTTGGGGACTTGGAATGAAACCGGTTCAAAACAAGAGGCCGAAGAAGAGAGACATGGAAGGCATTTGGTATCCGGAGATGGGAAGGCAACCCCAATTTGCAGACAACCGGATTCAAGACCGATGAACCTTGGAGCGAACTTCATAGTGGGCACCTTTAAACGAAGATTGCGGGTAGAGAGCCATACCCTGTCACCAACCTTGTATTGAGGAGCTGCCCGTCGCTTCCTATCCGCAAAGAACTTATAGCGACTGGAAACTCTCTTGAGATTGGCATGAACTCGACTCCAGATTTGGCTGAAATGCCGGAGAGTAGAGGCTGCAGCAGGAACTTCTTCTGGAGGACAAATGGGTAATTCCGGAACTTGGGGATGAAATCCGTAATTAATAAAAAATGGAGACTCACCAGACGAAGAGTGATATAGATGGTTATGGGCGAACTCGGCCCAAGGCAACAACTCCACCCAGTTATCTTGTGAAGGAGAGAGGTAAACACGGAGAAAAGTCTCTAAATCTTGATTGACGCGTTCAGTTTGCCCATTGGTTTGCGGATGATAAGCAGATGAAAACTTGAGTTTTATTTGTAGAGCCGAGCAGAGGGCTCTCCAGAATCTTGCCGTAAACTGTACCCCTCGATCCGAGACTATTTCTAAAGGTAACCCGTGCAGGCGGAAGTGCTCCCGAATAAATAACAAAGCCAACTTAGAAGCTGATGGTAATCCGGTCAACGGAACGAAATGTGCCATCTTAGAGAATCGGTCGATAATCACCCAGACGGTGTTATGACCCTTGGAGAGAGGCAGTTCAGTAACAAAGTCCATAGAGATATGGGTCCAAGGCCTTTTAGGAATGGACAATGGGTGCAACAATCCCACAGGCGGCAGACATAGAGTTTTGTGCTGAGCACATTGAGGACACGAGTTGACATACTCTTGGACGTCCTTCTTCATAGTGTCCCACCAGTAAGATCTTCGCAGAAATTCCCACATCTTTTAAACTCCCGGATGGCCAGAAAACTTGGAAATGTGAGCCCACTGCAACAGTCTTGGTCGAAATTTAGCTGGCACAGACATTCTTCCAGGAGGAGGACCCAACTCAGTGGGAGCCGCAGAGATAGAAACGGGACTGAGGATCAATGCTTTTTCGACTGTATTCTCCTCATCCGAAGCCATTACGGAACGGGATAGGGCATCCGCCTTGGTGTTAAGAGTTCCAGCCCGGTACTTAGTGATAAACGAAAATCTAGCAGAGAAGAGCGCCCATCTTGCTTGACGGGGATTCAAGCACTGGGCCGTCTGAGATACAGTAAATTCTTGTGATCCGTAAAAATTGTAATTAAGTGTTTAGCACCCTCCAGAAGATATCTCCATTCTTCTAAGGCAGATTTAATTGCCAGCAGCTCTTTATCTCCAATGGTGTAATTTAATTCAGCAGGGGAGAACTTGCGGGAATGGAAACCACACGGATGTAACTTCCCCTCTGGGGCGTACTGCGAAAGTACGGCACCTATGCCTACCGTAGAAGCATCAACCTCCAGGAAAAATGGTTTTAGGAAATCTGGCTGCTGAAGTACCGGGGCGGACATAAAGGCTGCCTTCAGCTGTGCGAACGCTGCTACTGCTTCAGAGGACCAAAGGCTTGGGTCAGCCCCTTTCTTGGTTAGGGCAGTAATAGGCGCCACAATAGTAGAGAAACCCCTTGTAAATTTCCGGTAGTAATTTGCGAATCCTAGAAATCGTTGCACTGCTTTCAGGGAAAGAGGTTGAGTCCAGTCCCGAATGGCAGAAAGTTTCTCCGGATCCATACGCAACTCTGTTCCAGAAATAATGTAGCCCAAAAATGGAATAGATGGGACGTCAAAGGTGCACTTGGAAATTTTGCCATAAAGATGGTTCTCACGCAACCGAAGGAGTACTTCCTTAACTTGTAATCTGTGCTCAGAGAGATTCTTCGAAAATATCAGGATGTCGTCCAAATATACCACCACATTCAGGTACAACATGTCCCGGAAAACTTCATTAATGAATCCCTGGAAGACGGCGGGGGCGTTGCTGAGGCCAAACGGCATTACCAGGTACTCATAATGCCCGTCCCTAGTATTGAAGGTCGTCTTCCATTCGTCCCCTTGTCGGATACGTATTAAGTTATATGCTCCCCTCAAGTCGAGCTTAGTAAAGACTCGAGCTCCACGAACTCTATCAAAAAGCTCTGTGATGAGCGGCAAAGGATACTTGTTCTTAATGGTAACTTCATTTAGACCACGATAATCGATACATGGCCTCAGGCCTCCATCTTTTTTCTTCACGAAGAAGAAGCCTGCTCCCGCTGGGGAAGTGGGGGGTCGGATGAATCCCTTCTGCAGATTAGACTTAATATATTCTGTCATGGCTTGAGTCTCAGGAACTGACAAGGGATAGGTACGACCTCGAGGTGGCATTTTCCCCGGAATAAGCTCAATAGGACAATCCCAGGGTCTATGCGGAGGTAATTTATCGGCCGCCTGTTCCGAGAAGACATCTGTAAACTCTCGATAAGCCTCTGGAATAGACTCCACGTCCGACTTAGCCGATGCACGAAGTGGAAAGACAGGAGTAAGACAATTCGAGTGACAGAAAGGACTCCAAGAAATTATTTGTGTCGACCTCCAGTCGACATGAGGGTTGTGAAGCTAGAGCCAGGGAAGACCAAGGACGAGATCGTGAGACATCTCCTGAATCACAAGGAACTCCAGTTGTTCTTGGTGCAAAGCTCCCACTTGCAGCTTAATTGGCATAGTCTGACTTGTAATCAAAGCATTAGTAATTTGGACACCGTTAATAGCAGTTATCGTAATAGGTCGTTCGACCGACTGTAACGTCAAGCCCAAACTCTGGGCGCAGGAAAGAGAAATAAAGTTCCCCGCAGCTCCTGAGTCCAACAGAGCCTTAACGGTTTTGACTTCTGATTCAGAAAACAAAGACACTGAAAGTAAACAATCCACTGCCGGAGAAGATTGAGAAACCACCCCTAGCTTGACTTCTCCGGAACAGGCTAGGACTGCCCGTTTCCCGGGCGAGACTTGCAAGACTTGAGGAAATGATCCGCGGCTCCACAGTAGAGGCAAAGTCTACCCTCACGCCGACGCTGACGCTCCTCTGGGGATAGCCGAGACCGATTAATCTGCATGGGTTCGTCTGGACTGGAATTAACTGTCTGCTTAGAAGGAAGAGATCGGAGCCTCGACCGGTCAGACCGACTACGTTCCTGCATACGGAGATCCACTTTTACACAGAGTGAGATCAACTGTTCCAAGGAATCTGGCAAATCTCTAGTAATCAATTCGTCTTTTAAACGATCCGAGAGCCCGTTCCAAAAAGCAGCCCGAAGGGCATCATTATTCCAGCTCAGTTCAGAAGCTATAGTTTGAAAGTGAATTACATACTGTCCCACAGTACGAGAGCCTTGTCGAACTCGGAGCAAGTCAGCTGAGGCAGCAGTCGTCCTGCCAGGCTCATCAAAGATCCTTCGGAACGAGGCCAAGAAGTTGGTATAACTGGAAACTAACGGATCAGAACGCTCCCATAACGGTGACACCCACTCCAACGCTGAACCTTCAAGTAATGAGATAATGTATGCCACTTTAGACCGATCAGTAGGGAAGTTGTGTGAGAGGAGTTCGAAATGTACCTCACACTGATTGAGGAATCCACGGCAATTCTTTGGATTCCCGTTATAACGAGGAGGAGTGGGAAGCTGAAGGCGTGACCTGGTTCCGGACAAGGAGGAAACATTGCCAGAGACAACTACTGGAGCGGAAACTGGAACTGGAGCTGGAACCACCGAAGCCAGCGAAGTCTGAATTTGATCCAGCCGACCAGATAATTCTTGTAGATAATGCATCACCTGATTCTGTGCTGCCTCCTGACTCTGCACTCGGGAAACTAGGTCCTGCATGGCGCTTGCCTCTGGGTTACGATTCCCCGGGTCCATGTGGCCTGAGTATAGACTGGCCTAGACTGAGGGTGTTGTGAACTCGGGGATTCTTCCGATGGTCGGGAAGAGGAACCACAACTGAGTTGGAGAAGGTAGGGCCTGATATAGGATCTCCTCATACAGGACGCTGACAGTGGGGTTCGATGAAATAAGAAAGAGCTTTATTGAAAAAGAAAAAACTTAAAGTCAAATGCCAACGGAATAAATGAAGGTAAAGTCCAGACCCACTGGAGGGTTAAGTGAGCAGTAATGGGGATGCTGGTAATTGAAGAAACTGTAGGTGATGTTGAAAGTCACTGATAACCTGTGGACCTTATGAGTGATGATTATTAGCATAGATGGTTGAAGAACTTGTAAATGGTGACAGAGACGCTGATGATGTGAGAAACTGAAGTGCAGGGGTTTCAGACGCTTTGAATTTGTAGAACTTGAGAATGGAGACTGAGATGCTGAGGATGTGAAGGATTGGAGTGCAGGGGTTTTAGACGCTGTGGATCTGTAGAACTTGTGAACAGAGACTGAGACGCTGATGATGTGAGGATTTGGAATGAAGGGGTTTTTGACGCTGTGGATCTGTAGAACTTGTGAACGGAGACTGAGACGCTGATGAAGTGAGGAATTGAAGTGCAGGGGTTTCTGACGCTGTGGATCTGTAGAACTTGAGAATGGAGACTGAGACGCTGATGAAGTGAGGAATTGAAGTGCAGGGGTTTCTGACGCTGTGGATCTGTAGAACTTGAGAACGGACACTGAGACGCTGATGAAGTGAAGAATTAAAGTGCAGGGGTTTGAGACGCTGTTGGACTATGGAACTTGTGAACGGAGACTTGAGACGCCGATTCCCAGGAGCACGGATGACTGGAACGCAGGAAGGTTGCCGGCCGCTGAATACACTGAAGCCGGAGTAGTGAACTGGCAACTGGAAATGCCGAGGGCACTGGGGTACGACTGCAGGAATCCTTGCCGGAAACAGGAGCACTGGCATCTACGTCAGGGAAAGACGATACTCAGGCACTGAAGCTCTGTCTGGCGTCTGACTTTGAATCTCCCGCCAGCGCTGGATTGGCAGAGCAGTCTGATGACGTCACCTGCCCCCCGTCCACGTGACGCCGGGTGTCATGGTGGCGCCCATGCCCCGGAGAACCGCCGGTAGCCGCGCCAACCAGACGCCGGAGCCCGTGGCCCACCGAAGGCAGAGGCCGCAACACCAACCAGCAGACACGCAGGGGTAAGCGCGGCGAACGCCGCCTCTGGTGTGTGACAGTACCCCCTCCTCCAGGAGTGGCCCCTGGACACTTTCCAGGTTTTGTTGGATGTCTGGAATGGAACATCCGCACCAGTCGAGGAGCCGAAACTTCAGTAGCTTTGACCCAGCTCCTTTCCTCTGGGCCAAAACCTTTCCATTCCACCAAATACTGTAGATTCTTGTGAAGATAGCGGGAATCAAGAATAGCTTTGATCTCGAAGTCCGTACCCTCCTCAGCCTCTGCAGAGGTTGGCCTTGGGGACTTGGAATGAAACCGGTTCAAAACAAGAGGCCGAAGAAGAGAGACATGGAAGGCATTTGGTATCCGGAGATGGGAAGGCAACCCCAATTTGCAGACAACCGGATTCAAGACCGATGAACCTTGGAGCGAACTTCATAGTGGGCACCTTTAAACGAAGATTGCGGGTAGAGAGCCATACCCTGTCACCAACCTTGTATTGAGGAGCTGCCCGTCGCTTCCTATCCGCAAAGAACTTATAGCGACCGGAAACTCTCTTGAGATTGGCATGAACTCGACTCCAGATTTGGCTGAAATGCCGGAGAGTAGAGGCTGCAGCAGGAACTTCTTCTGGAGGACAAATGGGTAATTCCGGAACTTGGGGATGAAATCCGTAATTAATAAAAAATGGAGACTCACCAGACGAAGAGTGATATAGATGGTTATGGGCGAACTCGGCCCAAGGCAACAACTCCACCCAGTTATCTTGTGAAGGAGAGAGGTAAACACGGAGAAAAGTCTCTAAATCTTGATTGACGCGTTCAGTTTGCCCATTGGTTTGCGGATGATAAGCAGATGAAAACTTGAGTTTTATTTGTAGAGCCGAGCAGAGGGCTCTCCAGAATCTTGCCGTAAACTGTACCCCTCGATCCGAGACTATTTCTAAAGGTAACCCGTGCAGGCGGAAGTGCTCCCGAATAAATAACAAAGCCAACTTAGAAGCTGATGGTAATCCGGTCAACGGAACGAAATGTGCCATCTTAGAGAATCGGTCGATAATCACCCAGACGGTGTTATGACCCTTGGAGAGAGGCAGTTCAGTAACAAAGTCCATAGAGATATGGGTCCAAGGCCTTTTAGGAATGGACAATGGGTGCAACAATCCCACAGGCGGCAGACATAGAGTTTTGTGCTGAGCACATTGAGGACACGAGTTGACATACTCTTGGACGTCCTTCTTCATAGTGTCCCACCAGTAAGATCTTCGCAGAAATTCCCACATCTTTTAAACTCCCGGATGGCCAGAAAACTTGGAAATGTGAGCCCACTGCAACAGTCTTGGTCGAAATTTAGCTGGCACAGACATTCTTCCAGGAGGAGGACCCAACTCAATGGGAGCCGCAGAGATAGAAACGGGACTGAGGATCAATGCTTTTTCGACTGTATTCTCCTCATCCGAAGCCATTACGGAACGGGATAGGGCATCCGCCTTGGTGTTAAGAGTTCCAGCCCGGTACTTAGTGATAAACGAAAATCTAGCAGAGAAGAGCGCCCATCTTGCTTGACGGGGATTCAAGCACTGGGCCGTCTGAGATACAGTAAATTCTTGTGATCCGTAAAAATTGTAATTAAGTGTTTAGCACCCTCCAGAAGATATCTCCATTCTTCTAAGGCAGATTTAATTGCCAGCAGCTCTTTATCTCCAATGGTGTAATTTAATTCAGCAGGGGAGAACTTGTGGGAATGGAAACCACACGGATGTAACTTCCCCTCTGGGGCGTACTGCGAAAGTACGGCACCTATGCCTACCGTAGAAGCATCAACCTCCAGGAAAAATGGTTTTAGGAAATCTGGCTGCTGAAGTACCGGGGCGGACATAAAGGCTGCCTTCAGCTGTGCGAACGCTGCTACTGCTTCAGAGGACCAAAGGCTTGGGTCAGCCCCTTTCTTGGTTAGGGCAGTAATAGGCGCCACAATAGTAGAGAAACCCCTTGTAAATTTCCGGTAGTAATTTGCGAATCCTAGAAATCGTTGCACTGCTTTCAGGGAAAGAGGTTGAGTCCAGTCCCGAATGGCAGAAAGTTTCTCCGGATCCATACGCAACTCTGTTCCAGAAATAATGTAGCCCAAAAATGGAATAGATGGGACCTCAAAGGTGCACTTGGAAATTTTGCCATAAAGATGGTTCTCACGCAACCGAAGGAGTACTTCCTTAACTTGTAATCTGTGCTCAGAGAGATTCTTCGAAAATATCAGGATGTCGTCCAAATATACCACCACATTCAGGTACAACATGTCCCGGAAAACTTCATTAATGAATCCCTGGAAGACGGCGGGGGCGTTGCTGAGGCCAAACGGCATTACCAGGTACTCATAATGCCCGTCCCTAGTATTGAAGGTCGTCTTCCATTCGTCCCCTTGTCGGATACGTATTAAGTTATATGCTCCCCTCAAGTCGAGCTTAGTAAAGACTCGAGCTCCACGAACTCTATCAAAAAGCTCTGTGATGAGCGGCAAAGGATACTTGTTCTTAATGGTAACTTCATTTAGACCACGATAATCGATACATGGCCTCAGGCCTCCATCTTTTTTCTTCACGAAGAAGAAGCCTGCTCCCGCTGGGGAAGTGGGGGGTTGGATGAATCCCTTCTGCAGATTAGACTTAATATATTCTGTCATGGCTTGAGTCTCAGGAACTGACAAGGGATAGGTACGACCTCGAGGTGGCATTTTCCCCGGAATAAGCTCAATAGGACAATCCCAGGGTCTATGCGGAGGTAATTTATCGGCCGCCTGTTCCGAGAAGACATCTGTAAACTCTCGATAAGCCTCTGGAATAGACTCCACGTCCGACTTAGCCGATGCACGAAGTGGAAAGACAGGAGTAAGACAATTCGAGTGACAGAAAGGACTCCAAGAAATTATTTGTGTCGACCTCCAGTCGACATGAGGGTTGTGAAGCTAGAGCCAGGGAAGACCAAGGACGAGATCGTGAGACATCTCCTGAATCACAAGGAACTCCAGTTGTTCTTGGTGCAAAGCTCCCACTTGCAGCTTAATTGGCATAGTCTGACTTGTAATCAAAGCATTAGTAATTTGGACACCGTTAATAGCAGTTATCGTAATAGGTCGTTCGACCGACTGTAACGTCAAGCCCAAACTCTGGGCGCAGGAAAGAGAAATAAAGTTCCCCGCAGCTCCTGAGTCCAACAGAGCCTTAACGGTTTTGACTTCTGATTCAGAAAACAAAGACACTGAAAGTAAACAATCCACTGCCGGAGAAGATTGAGAAACCACCCCTAGCTTGACTTCTCCGGAACAGGCTAGGACTGCCCGTTTCCCGGGCGAGACTTGCAAGACTTGAGGAAATGATCCGCGGCTCCACAGTAGAGGCAAAGTCTACCCTCACGCCGACGCTGACGCTCCTCTGGGGATAGCCGAGACCGATTAATCTGCATGGGTTCGTCTGGACTGGAATTAACTGTCTGCTTAGAAGGAAGAGATCGGAGCCTCGACCGGTCAGACCGACTACGTTCACCAGCTCGTTCCTGCATACGGAGATCCACTTTTACACAGAGTGAGATCAACTGTTCCAAGGAATCTGGCAAATCTCTAGTAATCAATTCGTCTTTTAAACGATCCGAGAGCCCGTTCCAAAAAGCAGCCCGAAGGGCATCATTATTCCAGCTCAGTTCAGAAGCTATAGTTTGAAAGTGAATTACATACTGTCCCACAGTACGAGAGCCTTGTCGAACTCGGAGCAAGTCAGCTGAGGCAGCAGTCGTCCTGCCAGGCTCATCAAAGATCCTTCGGAACGAGGCCAAGAAGTTGGTATAACTGGAAACTAACGGATCAGAACGCTCCCATAACGGTGACACCCACTCCAACGCTGAACCTTCAAGTAATGAGATAATGTATGCCACTTTAGACCGATCAGTAGGGAAGTTGTGTGAGAGGAGTTCGAAATGTACCTCACACTGATTGAGGAATCCACGGCAATTCTTTGGATTCCCGTTATAATGAGGAGGAGTGGGAAGCTGAAGGCGTGACCTGGTTCCGGACAAGGAGGAAACATTGCCAGAGACAACTACTGGAGCGGAAACTGGAACTGGAGCTGGAACCACCGAAGCCAGCAAAGTCTGAATTTGATCCAGCCGACCAGATAATTCTTGGAGATAATGCATCACCTGATTCTGTGCTGCCTCCTGACTCTGCACTCGGGAAACTAGGTCCTGCATGGCGCTTGCCTCTGGGTTACGATTCCCCGGGTCCATGTGGCCTGAGTATACTGTCACTAGCCTAGACTGAGGGTGTTGTGAACTCGGGGATTCTTCCGATGGTCGGGAAGAGGAACCACAACTGAGTTGGAGAAGGTAGGGCCTGATATAGGATCTCCTCATACAGGACGCTGACAGTGGGGTTCGATGAAATAAGAAAGAGCTTTATTGAAAAAGAAAAAACTTAAAGTCAAATGCCAACGGAATAAATGAAGGTAAAGTCCAGACCCACTGGAGGGTTAAGTGAGCAGTAATGGGGATGCTGGTAATTGAAGAAACTGTAGGTGATGTTGAAAGTCACTGATAACCTGTGGACCTTATGAGTGATGATTATTAGCATAGATGGTTGAAGAACTTGTAAATGGTGACAGAGACGCTGATGATGTGAGAAACTGAAGTGCAGGGGTTTCAGACGCTTTGAATTTGTAGAACTTGAGAATGGAGACTGAGATGCTGAGGATGTGAAGGATTGGAGTGCAGGGGTTTTAGACGCTGTGGATCTGTAGAACTTGTGAACAGAGACTGAGACGCTGATGATGTGAGGATTTGGAATGAAGGGGTTTTTGACGCTGTGGATCTGTAGAACTTGTGAACGGAGACTGAGACGCTGATGAAGTGAGGAATTGAAGTGCAGGGGTTTCTGACGCTGTGGATCTGTAGAACTTGAGAATGGAGACTGAGACGCTGATGAAGTGAGGAATTGAAGTGCAGGGGTTTCTGACGCTGTGGATCTGTAGAACTTGAGAACGGACACTGAGACGCTGATGAAGTGAAGAATTAAAGTGCAGGGGTTTGAGACGCTGTTGGACTATGGAACTTGTGAACGGAGACTTGAGACGCCGATTCCCAGGAGCACGGATGACTGGAACGCAGGAAGGTTGCCGGCCGCTGAATACACTGAAGCCGGAGTAGTGAACTGGCAACTGGAAATGCCGAGGGCACTGGGGTACGACTGCAGGAATCCTTGCCGGAAACAGGAGCACTGGCATCTACGTCAGGGAAAGACGATACTCAGGCACTGAAGCTCTGTCTGGCGTCTGACTTTGAATCTCCCGCCAGCGCTGGATTGGCAGAGCAGTCTGATGACGTCACCTGCCCCCCGTCCACGTGACGCCGGGTGTCATGGTGGCGCCCATGCCCCGGAGAACCGCCGGTAGCCGCGCCAACCAGACGCCGGAGCCCGTGGCCCACCGAAGGCAGAGGCCGCAACACCAACCAGCAGACACGCAGGGGTAAGCGCGGCGAACGCCGCCTCTGGTGTGTGACAGTACCCCCTCCTCCAGGAGTGGCCCCTGGACACTTTCCAGGTTTTGTTGGATGTCTGGAATGGAACATCCGCACCAGTCGAGGAGCCGAAACTTCAGTAGCTTTGACCCAGCTCCTTTCCTCTGGGCCAAAACCTTTCCATTCCACCAAATACTGTAGATTCTTGTGAAGATAGCGGGAATCAAGAATAGCTTTGATCTCGAAGTCCGTACCCTCCTCAGCCTCTGCAGAGGTTGGCCTTGGGGACTTGGAATGAAACCGGTTCAAAACAAGAGGCCGAAGAAGAGAGACATGGAAGGCATTTGGTATCCGGAGATGGGAAGGCAACCCCAATTTGCAGACAACCGGATTCAAGACCGATGAACCTTGGAGCGAACTTCATAGTGGGCACCTTTAAACGAAGATTGCGGGTAGAGAGCCATACCCTGTCACCAACCTTGTATTGAGGAGCTGCCCGTCGCTTCCTATCCGCAAAGAACTTATAGCGACCGGAAACTCTCTTGAGATTGGCATGAACTCGACTCCAGATTTGGCTGAAATGCCGGAGAGTAGAGGCTGCAGCAGGAACTTCTTCTGGAGGACAAATGGGTAATTCCGGAACTTGGGGATGAAATCCGTAATTAATAAAAAATGGAGACTCACCAGACGAAGAGTGATATAGATGGTTATGGGCGAACTCGGCCCAAGGCAACAACTCCACCCAGTTATCTTGTGAAGGAGAGAGGTAAACACGGAGAAAAGTCTCTAAATCTTGATTGACGCGTTCAGTTTGCCCATTGGTTTGCGGATGATAAGCAGATGAAAACTTGAGTTTTATTTGTAGAGCCGAGCAGAGGGCTCTCCAGAATCTTGCCGTAAACTGTACCCCTCGATCCGAGACTATTTCTAAAGGTAACCCGTGCAGGCGGAAGTGCTCCCGAATAAATAACAAAGCCAACTTAGAAGCTGATGGTAATCCGGTCAACGGAACGAAATGTGCCATCTTAGAGAATCGGTCGATAATCACCCAGACGGTGTTATGACCCTTGGAGAGAGGCAGTTCAGTAACAAAGTCCATAGAGATATGGGTCCAAGGCCTTTTAGGAATGGACAATGGGTGCAACAATCCCACAGGCGGCAGACATAGAGTTTTGTGCTGAGCACATTGAGGACACGAGTTGACATACTCTTGGACGTCCTTCTTCATAGTGTCCCACCAGTAAGATCTTCGCAGAAATTCCCACATCTTTTAAACTCCCGGATGGCCAGAAAACTTGGAAATGTGAGCCCACTGCAACAGTCTTGGTCGAAATTTAGCTGGCACAGACATTCTTCCAGGAGGAGGACCCAACTCAATGGGAGCCGCAGAGATAGAAACGGGACTGAGGATCAATGCTTTTTCGACTGTATTCTCCTCATCCGAAGCCATTACGGAACGGGATAGGGCATCCGCCTTGGTGTTAAGAGTTCCAGCCCGGTACTTAGTGATAAACGAAAATCTAGCAGAGAAGAGCGCCCATCTTGCTTGACGGGGATTCAAGCACTGGGCCGTCTGAGATACAGTAAATTCTTGTGATCCGTAAAAATTGTAATTAAGTGTTTAGCACCCTCCAGAAGATATCTCCATTCTTCTAAGGCAGATTTAATTGCCAGCAGCTCTTTATCTCCAATGGTGTAATTTAATTCAGCAGGGGAGAACTTGCGGGAATGGAAACCACACGGATGTAACTTCCCCTCTGGGGCGTACTGCGAAAGTACGGCACCTATGCCTACCGTAGAAGCATCAACCTCCAGGAAAAATGGTTTTAGGAAATCTGGCTGCTGAAGTACCGGGGCGGACATAAAGGCTGCCTTCAGCTGTGCGAACGCTGCTACTGCTTCAGAGGACCAAAGGCTTGGGTCAGCCCCTTTCTTGGTTAGGGCAGTAATAGGCGCCACAATAGTAGAGAAACCCCTTGTAAATTTCCGGTAGTAATTTGCGAATCCTAGAAATCGTTGCACTGCTTTCAGGGAAAGAGGTTGAGTCCAGTCCCGAATGGCAGAAAGTTTCTCCGGATCCATACGCAACTCTGTTCCAGAAATAATGTAGCCCAAAAATGGAATAGATGGGACCTCAAAGGTGCACTTGGAAATTTTGCCATAAAGATGGTTCTCACGCAACCGAAGGAGTACTTCCTTAACTTGTAATCTGTGCTCAGAGAGATTCTTCGAAAATATCAGGATGTCGTCCAAATATACCACCACATTCAGGTACAACATGTCCCGGAAAACTTCATTAATGAATCCCTGGAAGACGGCGGGGGCGTTGCTGAGGCCAAACGGCATTACCAGGTACTCATAATGCCCGTCCCTAGTATTGAAGGTCGTCTTCCATTCGTCCCCTTGTCGGATACGTATTAAGTTATATGCTCCCCTCAAGTCGAGCTTAGTAAAGACTCGAGCTCCACGAACTCTATCAAAAAGCTCTGTGATGAGCGGCAAAGGATACTTGTTCTTAATGGTAACTTCATTTAGACCACGATAATCGATACATGGCCTCAGGCCTCCATCTTTTTTCTTCACGAAGAAGAAGCCTGCTCCCGCTGGGGAAGTGGGGGGTCGGATGAATCCCTTCTGCAGATTAGACTTAATATATTCTGTCATGGCTTGAGTCTCAGGAACTGACAAGGGATAGGTACGACCTCGAGGTGGCATTTTCCCCAGAATAAGCTCAATAGGACAATCCCAGGGTCTATGCGGAGGTAATTTATCGGCCGCCTGTTCCGAGAAGACATCTGTAAACTCTCGATAAGCCTCTGGAATAGACTCCACGTCCGACTTAGCCGATGCACGAAGTGGAAAGACAGGAGTAAGACAATTCGAGTGACAGAAAGGACTCCAAGAAATTATTTGTGTCGACCTCCAGTCGACATGAGGGTTGTGAAGCTAGAGCCAGGGAAGACCAAGGACGAGATCGTGAGACATCTCCTGAATCACAAGGAACTCCAGTTGTTCTTGGTGCAAAGCTCCCACTTGCAGCTTAATTGGCATAGTCTGACTTGTAATCAAAGCATTAGTAATTTGGACACCGTTAATAGCAGTTATCGTAATAGGTCGTTCGACCGACTGTAACGTCAAGCCCAAACTCTGGGCGCAGGAAAGAGAAATAAAGTTCCCCGCAGCTCCTGAGTCCAACAGAGCCTTAACGGTTTTGACTTCTGATTCAGAAAACAAAGACACTGAAAGTAAACAATCCACTGCCGGAGAAGATTGAGAAACCACCCCTAGCTTGACTTCTCCGGAACAGGCTAGGACTGCCCGTTTCCCGGGCGAGACTTGCAAGACTTGAGGAAATGATCCGCGGCTCCACAGTAGAGGCAAAGTCTACCCTCACGCCGACGCTGACGCTCCTCTGGGGATAGCCGAGACCGATTAATCTGCATGGGTTCGTCTGGACTGGAATTAACTGTCTGCTTAGAAGGAAGAGATCGGAGCCTCGACCGGTCAGACCGACTACGTTCCTGCATACGGAGATCCACTTTTACACAGAGTGAGATCAACTGTTCCAAGGAATCTGGCAAATCTCTAGTAATCAATTCGTCTTTTAAACGATCCGAGAGCCCGTTCCAAAAAGCAGCCCGAAGGGCATCATTATTCCAGCTCAGTTCAGAAGCTATAGTTTGAAAGTGAATTACATACTGTCCCACAGTACGAGAGCCTTGTCGAACTCGGAGCAAGTCAGCTGAGGCAGCAGTCGTCCTGCCAGGCTCATCAAAGATCCTTCGGAACGAGGCCAAGAAGTTGGTATAACTGGAAACTAACGGATCAGAACGCTCCCATAACGGTGACACCCACTCCAACGCTGAACCTTCAAGTAATGAGATAATGTATGCCACTTTAGACCGATCAGTAGGGAAGTTGTGTGAGAGGAGTTCGAAATGTACCTCACACTGATTGAGGAATCCACGGCAATTCTTTGGATTCCCGTTATAACGAGGAGGAGTGGGAAGCTGAAGGCGTGACCTGGTTCCGGACAAGGAGGAAACATTGCCAGAGACAACTACTGGAGCGGAAACTGGAACTGGAGCTGGAACCACCGAAGCCAGCGAAGTCTGAATTTGATCCAGCCGACCAGATAATTCTTGGAGATAATGCATCACCTGATTCTGTGCTGCCTCCTGACTCTGCACTCGGGAAACTAGGTCCTGCATGGCGCTTGCCTCTGGGTTCCGATTCCCCGGGTCCATGTGGCCTGAGTATACTGTCACTGGCCTAGACTGAGGGTGTTGTGAACTCGGGGATTCTTCCGATGGTCGGGAAGAGGAACCACAACTGAGTTGGAGAAGGTAGGGCCTGATATAGGATCTCCTCATACAGGACGCTGACAGTGGGGTTCGATGAAATAAGAAAGAGCTTTATTGAAAAAGAAAAAACTTAAAGTCAAATGCCAACGGAATAAATGAAGGTAAAGTCCAGACCCACTGGAGGGTTAAGTGAGCAGTAATGGGGATGCTGGTAATTGAAGAAACTGTAGGTGATGTTGAAAGTCACTGATAACCTGTGGACCTTATGAGTGATGATTATTAGCATAGATGGTTGAAGAACTTGTAAATGGTGACAGAGACGCTGATGATGTGAGAAACTGAAGTGCAGGGGTTTCAGACGCTTTGAATTTGTAGAACTTGAGAATGGAGACTGAGATGCTGAGGATGTGAAGGATTGGAGTGCAGGGGTTTTAGACGCTGTGGATCTGTAGAACTTGTGAACAGAGACTGAGACGCTGATGATGTGAGGATTTGGAATGAAGGGGTTTTTGACGCTGTGGATCTGTAGAACTTGTGAACGGAGACTGAGACGCTGATGAAGTGAGGAATTGAAGTGCAGGGGTTTCTGACGCTGTGGATCTGTAGAACTTGAGAATGGAGACTGAGACGCTGATGAAGTGAGGAATTGAAGTGCAGGGGTTTCTGACGCTGTGGATCTGTAGAACTTGAGAACGGACACTGAGACGCTGATGAAGTGAAGAATTAAAGTGCAGGGGTTTGAGACGCTGTTGGACTATGGAACTTGTGAACGGAGACTTGAGACGCCGATTCCCAGGAGCACGGATGACTGGAACGCAGGAAGGTTGCCGGCCGCTGAATACACTGAAGCCGGAGTAGTGAACTGGCAACTGGAAATGCCGAGGGCACTGGGGTACGACTGCAGGAATCCTTGCCGGAAACAGGAGCACTGGCATCTACGTCAGGGAAAGACGATACTCAGGCACTGAAGCTCTGTCTGGCGTCTGACTTTGAATCTCCCGCCAGCGCTGGATTGGCAGAGCAGTCTGATGAAGTCACCTGCCCCCCGTCCACGTGACGCCGGGTGTCATGGTGGCGCCCATGCCCCGGAGAACCGCCGGTAGCCGCGCCAACCAGACGCCGGAGCCCGTGGCCCACCGAAGGCAGAGGCCGCAACACCAACCAGCAGACACGCAGGGGTAAGCGCGGCGAACGCCGCCTCTGGTGTGTGACAGTACCCCCTCCTCCAGGAGTGGCCCCTGGACACTTTCCAGGTTTTGTTGGATGTCTGGAATGGAACATCCGCACCAGTCGAGGAGCCGAAACTTCAGTAGCTTTGACCCAGCTCCTTTCCTCTGGGCCAAAACCTTTCCATTCCACCAAATACTGTAGATTCTTGTGAAGATAGCGGGAATCAAGAATAGCTTTGATCTCGAAGTCCGTACCCTCCTCAGCCTCTGCAGAGGTTGGCCTTGGGGACTTGGAATGAAACCGGTGCAAAACAAGAGGCCGAAGAAGAGAGACATGGAAGGCATTTGGTATCCGGAGATGGGAAGGCAACCCCAATTTGCAGACAACCGGATTCAAGACCGATGAACCTTGGAGCGAACTTCATAGTGGGCACCTTTAAACGAAGATTGCGGGTAGAGAGCCATACCCTGTCACCAACCTTGTATTGAGGAGCTGCCCGTCGCTTCCTATCCGCAAAGAACTTATAGCGACTGGAAACTCTCTTGAGATTGGCATGAACTCGACTCCAGATTTGGCTGAAATGCCGGAGAGTAGAGGCTGCAGCAGGAACTTCTTCTGGAGGACAAATGGGTAATTCCGGAACTTGGGGATGAAATCCGTAATTAATAAAAAATGGAGACTCACCAGACGAAGAGTGATATAGATGGTTATGGGCGAACTCGGCCCAAGGCAACAACTCCACCCAGTTATCTTGTGAAGGAGAGAGGTAAACACGGAGAAAAGTCTCTAAATCTTGATTGACGCGTTCAGTTTGCCCATTGGTTTGCGGATGATAAGCAGATGAAAACTTGAGTTTTATTTGTAGAGCCGAGCAGAGGGCTCTCCAGAATCTTGCCGTAAACTGTACCCCTCGATCCGAGACTATTTCTAAAGGTAACCCGTGCAGGCAGAAGTGCTCCCGAATAAATAACAAAGCCAACTTAGAAGCTGATGGTAATCCGGTCAACGGAACGAAATGTGCCATCTTAGAGAATCGGTCGATAATCACCCAGACGGTGTTATGACCCTTGGAGAGAGGCAGTTCAGTAACAAAGTCCATAGAGATATGGGTCCAAGGCCTTTTAGGAATGGACAATGGGTGCAACAATCCCACAGGCGGCAGACATAGAGTTTTGTGCTGAGCACATTGAGGACACGAGTTGACATACTCTTGGACGTCCTTCTTCATAGTGTCCCACCAGTAAGATCTTCGCAGAAATTCCCACATCTTTTAAACTCCCGGATGGCCAGAAAACTTGGAAATGTGAGCCCACTGCAACAGTCTTGGTCGAAATTTAGCTGGCACAGACATTCTTCCAGGAGGAGGACCCAACTCAATGGGAGCCGCAGAGATAGAAACGGGACTGAGGATCAATGCTTTTTCGACTGTATTCTCCTCATCCGAAGCCATTACGGAACGGGATAGGGCATCCGCCTTGGTGTTAAGAGTTCCAGCCCGGTACTTAGTGATAAACGAAAATCTAGCAGAGAAGAGCGCCCATCTTGCTTGACGGGGATTCAAGCACTGGGCCGTCTGAGATACAGTAAATTCTTGTGATCCGTAAAAATTGTAATTAAGTGTTTAGCACCCTCCAGAAGATATCTCCATTCTTCTAAGGCAGATTTAATTGCCAGCAGCTCTTTATCTCCAATGGTGTAATTTAATTCAGCAGGGGAGAACTTGCGGGAATGGAAACCACACGGATGTAACTTCCCCTCTGGGGCGTACTGCGAAAGTACGGCACCTATGCCTACCGTAGAAGCATCAACCTCCAGGAAAAATGGTTTTAGGAAATCTGGCTGCTGAAGTACCGGGGCGGACATAAAGGCTGCCTTCAGCTGTGCGAACGCTGCTACTGCTTCAGAGGACCAAAGGCTTGGGTCAGCCCCTTTCTTGGTTAGGGCAGTAATAGGCGCCACAATAGTAGAGAAACCCCTTGTAAATTTCCGGTAGTAATTTGCGAATCCTAGAAATCGTTGCACTGCTTTCAGGGAAAGAGGTTGAGTCCAGTCCCGAATGGCAGAAAGTTTCTCCGGATCCATACGCAACTCTGTTCCAGAAATAATGTAGCCCAAAAATGGAATAGATGGGACCTCAAAGGTGCACTTGGAAATTTTGCCATAAAGATGGTTCTCACGCAACCGAAGGAGTACTTCCTTAACTTGTAATCTGTGCTCAGAGAGATTCTTCGAAAATATCAGGATGTCGTCCAAATATACCACCACATTCAGGTACAACATGTCCCGGAAAACTTCATTAATGAATCCCTGGAAGACGGCGGGGGCGTTGCTGAGGCCAAACGGCATTACCAGGTACTCATAATGCCCGTCCCTAGTATTGAAGGTCGTCTTCCATTCGTCCCCTTGTCGGATACGTATTAAGTTATATGCTCCCCTCAAGTCGAGCTTAGTAAAGACTCGAGCTCCACGAACTCTATCAAAAAGCTCTGTGATGAGCGGCAAAGGATACTTGTTCTTAATGGTAACTTCATTTAGACCACGATAATCGATACATGGCCTCAGGCCTCCATCTTTTTTCTTCACGAAGAAGAAGCCTGCTCCCGCTGGGGAAGTGGGGGGTCGGATGAATCCCTTCTGCAGATTAGACTTAATATATTCTGTCATGGCTTGAGTCTCAGGAACTGACAAGGGATAGGTACGACCTCGAGGTGGCATTTTCCCCGGAATAAGCTCAATAGGACAATCCCAGGGTCTATGCGGAGGTAATTTATCGGCCGCCTGTTCCGAGAAGACATCTGTAAACTCTCGATAAGCCTCTGGAATAGACTCCACGTCCGACTTAGCCGATGCACGAAGTGGAAAGACAGGAGTAAGACAATTCGAGTGACAGAAAGGACTCCAAGAAATTATTTGTGTCGACCTCCAGTCGACATGAGGGTTGTGAAGCTAGAGCCAGGGAAGACCAAGGACGAGATCGTGAGACATCTCCTGAATCACAAGGAACTCCAGTTGTTCTTGGTGCAAAGCTCCCACTTGCAGCTTAATTGGCATAGTCTGACTTGTAATCAAAGCATTAGTAATTTGGACACCGTTAATAGCAGTTATCGTAATAGGTCGTTCGACCGACTGTAACGTCAAGCCCAAACTCTGGGCGCAGGAAAGAGAAATAAAGTTCCCCGCAGCTCCTGAGTCCAACAGAGCCTTAACGGTTTTGACTTCTGATTCAGAAAACAAAGACACTGAAAGTAAACAATCCACTGCCGGAGAAGATTGAGAAACCACCCCTAGCTTGACTTCTCCGGAACAGGCTAGGACTGCCCGTTTCCCGGGCGAGACTTGCAAGACTTGAGGAAATGATCCGCGGCTCCACAGTAGAGGCAAAGTCTACCCTCACGCCGACGCTGACGCTCCTCTGGGGATAGCCGAGACCGATTAATCTGCATGGGTTCGTCTGGACTGGAATTAACTGTCTGCTTAGAAGGAAGAGATCGGAGCCTCGACCGGTCAGACCGACTACGTTCACCAGCTCGTTCCTGCATACGGAGATCCACTTTTACACAGAGTGAGATCAACTGTTCCAAGGAATCTGGCAAATCTCTAGTAATCAATTCGTCTTTTAAACGATCCGAGAGCCCGTTCCAAAAAGCAGCCCGAAGGGCATCATTATTCCAGCTCAGTTCAGAAGCTATAGTTTGAAAGTGAATTACATACTGTCCCACAGTACGAGAGCCTTGTCGAACTCGGAGCAAGTCAGCTGAGGCAGCAGTCGTCCTGCCAGGCTCATCAAAGATCCTTCGGAACGAGGCCAAGAAGTTGGTATAACTGGAAACTAACGGATCAGAACGCTCCCATAACGGTGACACCCACTCCAACGCTGAACCTTCAAGTAATGAGATAATGTATGCCACTTTAGACCGATCAGTAGGGAAGTTGTGTGAGAGGAGTTCGAAATGTACCTCACACTGATTGAGGAATCCACGGCAATTCTTTGGATTCCCGTTATAACGAGGAGGAGTGGGAAGCTGAAGGCGTGACCTGGTTCCGGACAAGGAGGAAACATTGCCAGAGACAACTACTGGAGCGGAAACTGGAACTGGAGCTGGAACCACCGAAGCCAGCGAAGTCTGAATTTGATCCAGCCGACCAGATAATTCTTGGAGATAATGCATCACCTGATTCTGTGCTGCCTCCTGACTCTGCACTCGGGAAACTAGGTCCTGCATGGCGCTTGCCTCTGGGTTACGATTCCCCGGGTCCATGTGGCCTGAGTATACTGTCACTGGCCTAGACTGAGGGTGTTGTGAACTCGGGGATTCTTCCGATGGTCGGGAAGAGGAACCACAACTGAGTTGGAGAAGGTAGGGCCTGATATAGGATCTCCTCATACAGGACGCTGACAGTGGGGTTCGATGAAATAAGAAAGAGCTTTATTGAAAAAGAAAAAACTTAAAGTCAAATGCCAACGGAATAAATGAAGGTAAAGTCCAGACCCACTGGAGGGTTAAGTGAGCAGTAATGGGGATGCTGGTAATTGAAGAAACTGTAGGTGATGTTGAAAGTCACTGATAACCTGTGGACCTTATGAGTGATGATTATTAGCATAGATGGTTGAAGAACTTGTAAATGGTGACAGAGACGCTGATGATGTGAGAAACTGAAGTGCAGGGGTTTCAGACGCTTTGAATTTGTAGAACTTGAGAATGGAGACTGAGATGCTGAGGATGTGAAGGATTGGAGTGCAGGGGTTTTAGACGCTGTGGATCTGTAGAACTTGTGAACAGAGACTGAGACGCTGATGATGTGAGGATCTGGAATGAAGGGGTTTTTGACGCTGTGGATCTGTAGAACTTGTGAACGGAGACTGAGACGCTGATGAAGTGAGGAATTGAAGTGCAGGGGTTTCTGACGCTGTGGATCTGTAGAACTTGAGAATGGAGACTGAGACGCTGATGAAGTGAGGAATTGAAGTGCAGGGGTTTCTGACGCTGTGGATCTGTAGAACTTGAGAACGGACACTGAGACGCTGATGAAGTGAAGAATTAAAGTGCAGGGGTTTGAGACGCTGTTGGACTATGGAACTTGTGAACGGAGACTTGAGACGCCGATTCCCAGGAGCACGGATGACTGGAACGCAGGAAGGTTGCCGGCCGCTGAATACACTGAAGCCGGAGTAGTGAACTGGCAACTGGAAATGCCGAGGGCACTGGGGTACGACTGCAGGAATCCTTGCCGGAAACAGGAGCACTGGCATCTACGTCAGGGAAAGACGATACTCAGGCACTGAAGCTCTGTCTGGCGTCTGACTTTGAATCTCCCGCCAGCGCTGGATTGGCAGAGCAGTCTGATGACGTCACCTGCCCCCTGTCCACGTGACGCCGGGTGTCATGGTGGCGCCCATGCCCCGGAGAACCGCCGGTAGCCGCGCCAACCAGACGCCGGAGCCCGTGGCCCACCGAAGGCAGAGGCCGCAACACCAACCAGCAGACACGCAGGGGTAAGCGCGGCGAACGCCGCCTCTGGTGTGTGACAGTACCCCCTCCTCCAGGAGTGGCCCCTGGACACTTTCCAGGTTTTGTTGGATGTCTGGAATGGAACATCCGCACCAGTCGAGGAGCCGAAACTTCAGTAGCTTTGACCCAGCTCCTTTCCTCTGGGCCAAAACCTTTCCATTCCACCAAATACTGTAGATTCTTGTGAAGATAGCGGGAATCAAGAATAGCTTTGATCTCGAAGTCCGTACCCTCCTCAGCCTCTGCAGAGGTTGGCCTTGGGGACTTGGAATGAAACCGGTTCAAAACAAGAGGCCGAAGAAGAGAGACATGGAAGGCATTTGGTATCCGGAGATGGGAAGGCAACCCCAATTTGCAGACAACCGGATTCAAGACCGATGAACCTTGGAGCGAACTTCATAGTGGGCACCTTTAAACGAAGATTGCGGGTAGAGAGCCATACCCTGTCACCAACCTTGTATTGAGGAGCTGCCCGTCGCTTCCTATCCGCAAAGAACTTATAGCGACCGGAAACTCTCTTGAGATTGGCATGAACTCGACTCCAGATTTGGCTGAAATGCCGGAGAGTAGAGGCTGCAGCAGGAACTTCTTCTGGAGGACAAATGGGTAATTCCGGAACTTGGGGATGAAATCCGTAATTAATAAAAAATGGAGACTCACCAGACGAAGAGTGATATAGATGGTTATGGGCGAACTCGGCCCAAGGCAACAACTCCACCCAGTTATCTTGTGAAGGAGAGAGGTAAACACGGAGAAAAGTCTCTAAATCTTGATTGACGCGTTCAGTTTGCCCATTGGTTTGCGGATGATAAGCAGATGAAAACTTGAGTTTTATTTGTAGAGCCGAGCAGAGGGCTCTCCAGAATCTTGCCGTAAACTGTACCCCTCGATCCGAGACTATTTCTAAAGGTAACCCGTGCAGGCGGAAGTGCTCCCGAATAAATAACAAAGCCAACTTAGAAGCTGATGGTAATCCGGTCAACGGAACGAAATGTGCCATCTTAGAGAATCGGTCGATAATCACCCAGATGGTGTTATGACCCTTGGAGAGAGGCAGTTCAGTAACAAAGTCCATAGAGATATGGGTCCAAGGCCTTTTAGGAATGGACAATGGGTGCAACAATCCCACAGGCGGCAGACATAGAGTTTTGTGCTGAGCACATTGAGGACACGAGTTGACATACTCTTGGACGTCCTTCTTCATAGTGTCCCACCAGTAAGATCTTCGCAGAAATTCCCACATCTTTTAAACTCCCGGATGGCCAGAAAACTTGGAAATGTGAGCCCACTGCAACAGTCTTGGTCGAAATTTAGCTGGCACAGACATTCTTCCAGGAGGAGGACCCAACTCAATGGGAGCCGCAGAGATAGAAACGGGACTGAGGATCAATGCTTTTTCGACTGTATTCTCCTCATCCGAAGCCATTACGGAACGGGATAGGGCATCCGCCTTGGTGTTAAGAGTTCCAGCCCGGTACTTAGTGATAAACGAAAATCTAGCAGAGAAGAGCGCCCATCTTGCTTGACGGGGATTCAAGCACTGGGCCGTCTGAGATACAGTAAATTCTTGTGATCCGTAAAAATTGTAATTAAGTGTTTAGCACCCTCCAGAAGATATCTCCATTCTTCTAAGGCAGATTTAATTGCCAGCAGCTCTTTATCTCCAATGGTGTAATTTAATTCAGCAGGGGAGAACTTGCGGGAATGGAAACCACACGGATGTAACTTCCCCTCTGGGGCGTACTGCGAAAGTACGGCACCTATGCCTACCGTAGAAGCATCAACCTCCAGGAAAAATGGTTTTAGGAAATCTGGCTGCTGAAGTACCGGGGCGGACATAAAGGCTGCCTTCAGCTGTGCGAACGCTGCTACTGCTTCAGAGGACCAAAGGCTTGGGTCAGCCCCTTTCTTGGTTAGGGCAGTAATAGGCGCCACAATAGTAGAGAAACCCCTTGTAAATTTCCGGTAGTAATTTGCGAATCCTAGAAATCGTTGCACTGCTTTCAGGGAAAGAGGTTGAGTCCAGTCCCGAATGGCAGAAAGTTTCTCCGGATCCATACGCAACTCTGTTCCAGAAATAATGTAGCCCAAAAATGGAATAGATGGGACGTCAAAGGTGCACTTGGAAATTTTGCCATAAAGATGGTTCTCACGCAACCGAAGGAGTACTTCCTTAACTTGTAATCTGTGCTCAGAGAGATTCTTCGAAAATATCAGGATGTCGTCCAAATATACCACCACATTCAGGTACAACATGTCCCGGAAAACTTCATTAATGAATCCCTGGAAGACGGCGGGGGCGTTGCTGAGGCCAAACGGCATTACCAGGTACTCATAATGCCCGTCCCTAGTATTGAAGGTCGTCTTCCATTCGTCCCCTTGTCGGATACGTATTAAGTTATATGCTCCCCTCAAGTCGAGCTTAGTAAAGACTCGAGCTCCACGAACTCTATCAAAAAGCTCTGTGATGAGCGGCAAAGGATACTTGTTCTTAATGGTAACTTCATTTAGACCACGATAATCGATACATGGCCTCAGGCCTCCATCTTTTTTCTTCACGAAGAAGAAGCCTGCTCCCGCTGGGGAAGTGGGGGGTCGGATGAATCCCTTCTGCAGATTAGACTTAATATATTCTGTCATGGCTTGAGTCTCAGGAACTGACAAGGGATAGGTACGACCTCGAGGTGGCATTTTCCCCAGAATAAGCTCAATAGGACAATCCCAGGGTCTATGCGGAGGTAATTTATCGGCCGCCTGTTCCGAGAAGACATCTGTAAACTCTCGATAAGCCTCTGGAATAGACTCCACGTCCGACTTAGCCGATGCACGAAGTGGAAAGACAGGAGTAAGACAATTCGAGTGACAGAAAGGACTCCAAGAAATTATTTGTGTCGACCTCCAGTCGACATGAGGGTTGTGAAGCTAGAGCCAGGGAAGACCAAGGACGAGATCGTGAGACATCTCCTGAATCACAAGGAACTCCAGTTGTTCTTGGTGCAAAGCTCCCACTTGCAGCTTAATTGGCATAGTCTGACTTGTAATCAAAGCATTAGTAATTTGGACACCGTTAATAGCAGTTATCGTAATAGGTCGTTCGACCGACTGTAACGTCAAGCCCAAACTCTGGGCGCAGGAAAGAGAAATAAAGTTCCCCGCAGCTCCTGAGTCCAACAGAGCCTTAACGGTTTTGACTTCTGATTCAGAAAACAAAGACACTGAAAGTAAACAATCCACTGCCGGAGAAGATTGAGAAACCACCCCTAGCTTGACTTCTCCGGAACAGGCTAGGACTGCCCGTTTCCCGGGCGAGACTTGCAAGACTTGAGGAAATGATCCGCGGCTCCACAGTAGAGGCAAAGTCTACCCTCACGCCGACGCTGACGCTCCTCTGGGGATAGCCGAGACCGATTAATCTGCATGGGTTCGTCTGGACTGGAATTAACTGTCTGCTTAGAAGGAAGAGATCGGAGCCTCGACCGGTCAGACCGACTACGTTCCTGCATACGGAGATCCACTTTTACACAGAGTGAGATCAACTGTTCCAAGGAATCTGGCAAATCTCTAGTAATCAATTCGTCTTTTAAACGATCCGAGAGCCCGTTCCAAAAAGCAGCCCGAAGGGCATCATTATTCCAGCTCAGTTCAGAAGCTATAGTTTGAAAGTGAATTACATACTGTCCCACAGTACGAGAGCCTTGTCGAACTCGGAGCAAGTCAGCTGAGGCAGCAGTCGTCCTGCCAGGCTCATCAAAGATCCTTCGGAACGAGGCCAAGAAGTTGGTATAACTGGAAACTAACGGATCAGAACGCTCCCATAACGGTGACACCCACTCCAACGCTGAACCTTCAAGTAATGAGATAATGTATGCCACTTTAGACCGATCAGTAGGGAAGTTGTGTGAGAGGAGTTCGAAATGTACCTCACACTGATTGAGGAATCCACGGCAATTCTTTGGATTCCCGTTATAACGAGGAGGAGTGGGAAGCTGAAGGCGTGACCTGGTTCCGGACAAGGAGGAAACATTGCCAGAGACAACTACTGGAGCGGAAACTGGAACTGGAGCTGGAACCACCGAAGCCAGCGAAGTCTGAATTTGATCCAGCCGACCAGATAATTCTTGGAGATAATGCATCACCTGATTCTGTGCTGCCTCCTGACTCTGCACTCGGGAAACTAGGTCCTGCATGGCGCTTGCCTCTGGGTTACGATTCCCCGGGTCCATGTGGCCTGAGTATACTGTCACTGGCCTAGACTGAGGGTGTTGTGAACTCGGGGATTCTTCCGATGGTCGGGAAGAGGAACCACAACTGAGTTGGAGAAGGTAGGGCCTGATATAGGATCTCCTCATACAGGACGCTGACAGTGGGGTTCGATGAAATAAGAAAGAGCTTTATTGAAAAAGAAAAAACTTAAAGTCAAATGCCAACGGAATAAATGAAGGTAAAGTCCAGACCCACTGGAGGGTTAAGTGAGCAGTAATGGGGATGCTGGTAATTGAAGAAACTGTAGGTGATGTTGAAAGTCACTGATAACCTGTGGACCTTATGAGTGATGATTATTAGCATAGATGGTTGAAGAACTTGTAAATGGTGACAGAGACGCTGATGATGTGAGAAACTGAAGTGCAGGGGTTTCAGACGCTTTGAATTTGTAGAACTTGAGAATGGAGACTGAGATGCTGAGGATGTGAAGGATTGGAGTGCAGGGGTTTTAGACGCTGTGGATCTGTAGAACTTGTGAACAGAGACTGAGACGCTGATGATGTGAGGATTTGGAATGAAGGGGTTTTTGACGCTGTGGATCTGTAGAACTTGTGAACGGAGACTGAGACGCTGATGAAGTGAGGAATTGAAGTGCAGGGGTTTCTGACGCTGTGGATCTGTAGAACTTGAGAATGGAGACTGAGACGCTGATGAAGTGAGGAATTGAAGTGCAGGGGTTTCTGACGCTGTGGATCTGTAGAACTTGAGAACGGACACTGAGACGCTGATGAAGTGAAGAATTAAAGTGCAGGGGTTTGAGACGCTGTTGGACTATGGAACTTGTGAACGGAGACTTGAGACGCCGATTCCCAGGAGCACGGATGACTGGAACGCAGGAAGGTTGCCGGCCGCTGAATACACTGAAGCCGGAGTAGTGAACTGGCAACTGGAAATGCCGAGGGCACTGGGGTACGACTGCAGGAATCCTTGCCGGAAACAGGAGCACTGGCATCTACGTCAGGGAAAGACGATACTCAGGCACTGAAGCTCTGTCTGGCGTCTGACTTTGAATCTCCCGCCAGCGCTGGATTGGCAGAGCAGTCTGATGAAGTCACCTGCCCCCCGTCCACGTGACGCCGGGTGTCATGGTGGCGCCCATGCCCCGGAGAACCGCCGGTAGCCGCGCCAACCAGACGCCGGAGCCCGTGGCCCACCGAAGGCAGAGGCCGCAACACCAACCAGCAGACACGCAGGGGTAAGCGCGGCGAACGCCGCCTCTGGTGTGTGACAGTACCCCCTCCTCCAGGAGTGGCCCCTGGACACTTTCCAGGTTTTGTTGGATGTCTGGAATGGAACATCCGCACCAGTCGAGGAGCCGAAACTTCAGTAGCTTTGACCCAGCTCCTTTCCTCTGGGCCAAAACCTTTCCATTCCACCAAATACTGTAGATTCTTGTGAAGATAGCGGGAATCAAGAATAGCTTTGATCTCGAAGTCCGTACCCTCCTCAGCCTCTGCAGAGGTTGGCCTTGGGGACTTGGAATGAAACCGGTTCAAAACAAGAGGCCGAAGAAGAGAGACATGGAAGGCATTTGGTATCCGGAGATGGGAAGGCAACCCCAATTTGCAGACAACCGGATTCAAGACCGATGAACCTTGGAGCGAACTTCATAGTGGGCACCTTTAAACGAAGATTGCGGGTAGAGAGCCATACCCTGTCACCAACCTTGTATTGAGGAGCTGCCCGTCGCTTCCTATCCGCAAAGAACTTATAGCGACCGGAAACTCTCTTGAGATTGGCATGAACTCGACTCCAGATTTGGCTGAAATGCCGGAGAGTAGAGGCTGCAGCAGGAACTTCTTCTGGAGGACAAATGGGTAATTCCGGAACTTGGGGATGAAATCCGTAATTAATAAAAAATGGAGACTCACCAGACGAAGAGTGATATAGATGGTTATGGGCGAACTCGGCCCAAGGCAACAACTCCACCCAGTTATCTTGTGAAGGAGAGAGGTAAACACGGAGAAAAGTCTCTAAATCTTGATTGACGCGTTCAGTTTGCCCATTGGTTTGCGGATGATAAGCAGATGAAAACTTGAGTTTTATTTGTAGAGCCGAGCAGAGGGCTCTCCAGAATCTTGCCGTAAACTGTACCCCTCGATCCGAGACTATTTCTAAAGGTAACCCGTGCAGGCGGAAGTGCTCCCGAATAAATAACAAAGCCAACTTAGAAGCTGATGGTAATCCGGTCAACGGAACGAAATGTGCCATCTTAGAGAATCGGTCGATAATCACCCAGACGGTGTTATGACCCTTGGAGAGAGGCAGTTCAGTAACAAAGTCCATAGAGATATGGGTCCAAGGCCTTTTAGGAATGGACAATGGGTGCAACAATCCCACAGGCGGCAGACATAGAGTTTTGTGCTGAGCACATTGAGGACACGAGTTGACATACTCTTGGACGTCCTTCTTCATAGTGTCCCACCAGTAAGATCTTCGCAGAAATTCCCACATCTTTTAAACTCCCGGATGGCCAGAAAACTTGGAAATGTGAGCCCACTGCAACAGTCTTGGTCGAAATTTAGCTGGCACAGACATTCTTCCAGGAGGAGGACCCAACTCAATGGGAGCCGCAGAGATAGAAACGGGACTGAGGATCAATGCTTTTTCGACTGTATTCTCCTCATCCGAAGCCATTACGGAACGGGATAGGGCATCCGCCTTGGTGTTAAGAGTTCCAGCCCGGTACTTAGTGATAAACGAAAATCTAGCAGAGAAGAGCGCCCATCTTGCTTGACGGGGATTCAAGCACTGGGCCGTCTGAGATACAGTAAATTCTTGTGATCCGTAAAAATTGTAATTAAGTGTTTAGCACCCTCCAGAAGATATCTCCATTCTTCTAAGGCAGATTTAATTGCCAGCAGCTCTTTATCTCCAATGGTGTAATTTAATTCAGCAGGGGAGAACTTGCGGGAATGGAAACCACACGGATGTAACTTCCCCTCTGGGGCGTACTGCGAAAGTACGGCACCTATGCCTACCGTAGAAGCATCAACCTCCAGGAAAAATGGTTTTAGGAAATCTGGCTGCTGAAGTACCGGGGCGGACATAAAGGCTGCCTTCAGCTGTGCGAACGCTGCTACTGCTTCAGAGGACCAAAGGCTTGGGTCAGCCCCTTTCTTGGTTAGGGAAGTAATAGGCGCCACAATAGTAGAGAAACCCCTTGTAAATTTCCGGTAGTAATTTGCGAATCCTAGAAATCGTTGCACTGCTTTCAGGGAAAGAGGTTGAGTCCAGTCCCGAATGGCAGAAAGTTTCTCCGGATCCATACGCAACTCTGTTCCAGAAATAATGTAGCCCAAAAATGGAATAGATGGGACGTCAAAGGTGCACTTGGAAATTTTGCCATAAAGATGGTTCTCACGCAACCGAAGGAGTACTTCCTTAACTTGTAATCTGTGCTCAGAGAGATTCTTCGAAAATATCAGGATGTCGTCCAAATATACCACCACATTCAGGTACAACATGTCCCGGAAAACTTCATTAATGAATCCCTGGAAGACGGCGGGGGCGTTGCTGAGGCCAAACGGCATTACCAGGTACTCATAATGCCCGTCCCTAGTATTGAAGGTCGTCTTCCATTCGTCCCCTTGTCGGATACGTATTAAGTTATATGCTCCCCTCAAGTCGAGCTTAGTAAAGACTCGAGCTCCACGAACTCTATCAAAAAGCTCTGTGATGAGCGGCAAAGGATACTTGTTCTTAATGGTAACTTCATTTAGACCACGATAATCGATACATGGCCTCAGGCCTCCATCTTTTTTCTTCACGAAGAAGAAGCCTGCTCCCGCTGGGGAAGTGGGGGGTCGGATGAATCCCTTCTGCAGATTAGACTTAATATATTCTGTCATGGCTTGAGTCTCAGGAACTGACAAGGGATAGGTACGACCTCGAGGTGGCATTTTCCCCGGAATAAGCTCAATAGGACAATCCCAGGGTCTATGCGGAGGTAATTTATCGGCCGCCTGTTCCGAGAAGACATCTGTAAACTCTCGATAAGCCTCTGGAATAGACTCCACGTCCGACTTAGCCGATGCACGAAGTGGAAAGACAGGAGTAAGACAATTCGAGTGACAGAAAGGACTCCAAGAAATTATTTGTGTCGACCTCCAGTCGACATGAGGGTTGTGAAGCTAGAGCCAGGGAAGACCAAGGACGAGATCGTGAGACATCTCCTGAATCACAAGGAACTCCAGTTGTTCTTGGTGCAAAGCTCCCACTTGCAGCTTAATTGGCATAGTCTGACTTGTAATCAAAGCATTAGTAATTTGGACACCGTTAATAGCAGTTATCGTAATAGGTCGTTCGACCGACTGTAACGTCAAGCCCAAACTCTGGGCGCAGGAAAGAGAAATAAAGTTCCCCGCAGCTCCTGAGTCCAACAGAGCCTTAACGGTTTTGACTTCTGATTCAGAAAACAAAGACACTGAAAGTAAACAATCCACTGCCGGAGAAGATTGAGAAACCACCCCTAGCTTGACTTCTCCGGAACAGGCTAGGACTGCCCGTTTCCCGGGCGAGACTTGCAAGACTTGAGGAAATGATCCGCGGCTCCACAGTAGAGGCAAAGTCTACCCTCACGCCGACGCTGACGCTCCTCTGGGGATAGCCGAGACCGATTAATCTGCATGGGTTCGTCTGGACTGGAATTAACTGTCTGCTTAGAAGGAAGAGATCGGAGCCTCGACCGGTCAGACCGACTACGTTCACCAGCTCGTTCCTGCATACGGAGATCCACTTTTACACAGAGTGAGATCAACTGTTCCAAGGAATCTGGCAAATCTCTAGTAATCAATTCGTCTTTTAAACGATCCGAGAGCCCGTTCCAAAAAGCAGCCCGAAGGGCATCATTATTCCAGCTCAGTTCAGAAGCTATAGTTTGAAAGTGAATTACATACTGTCCCACAGTACGAGAGCCTTGTCGAACTCGGAGCAAGTCAGCTGAGGCAGCAGTCGTCCTGCCAGGCTCATCAAAGATCCTTCGGAACGAGGCCAAGAAGTTGGTATAACTGGAAACTAACGGATCAGAACGCTCCCATAACGGTGACACCCACTCCAACGCTGAACCTTCAAGTAATGAGATAATGTATGCCACTTTAGACCGATCAGTAGGGAAGTTGTGTGAGAGGAGTTCGAAATGTACCTCACACTGATTGAGGAATCCACGGCAATTCTTTGGATTCCCGTTATAACGAGGAGGAGTGGGAAGCTGAAGGCGTGACCTGGTTCCGGACAAGGAGGAAACATTGCCAGAGACAACTACTGGAGCGGAAACTGGAACTGGAACCACCGAAGCCAGCGAAGTCTGAATTTGATCCAGCCGACCAGATAATTCTTGGAGATAATGCATCACCTGATTCTGTGCTGCCTCCTGACTCTGCACTCGGGAAACTAGGTCCTGCATGGCGCTTGCCTCTGGGTTACGATTCCCCGGGTCCATGTGGCCTGAGTATACTGTCACTGGCCTAGACTGAGGGTGTTGTGAACTCGGGGATTCTTCCGATGGTCGGGAAGAGGAACCACAACTGAGTTGGAGAAGGTAGGGCCTGATATAGGATCTCCTCATACAGGACGCTGACAGTGGGGTTCGATGAAATAAGAAAGAGCTTTATTGAAAAAGAAAAAACTTAAAGTCAAATGCCAACGGAATAAATGAAGGTAAAGTCCAGACCCACTGGAGGGTTAAGTGAGCAGTAATGGGGATGCTGGTAATTGAAGAAACTGTAGGTGATGTTGAAAGTCACTGATAACCTGTGGACCTTATGAGTGATGATTATTAGCATAGATGGTTGAAGAACTTGTAAATGGTGACAGAGACGCTGATGATGTGAGAAACTGAAGTGCAGGGGTTTCAGACGCTTTGAATTTGTAGAACTTGAGAATGGAGACTGAGATGCTGAGGATGTGAAGGATTGGAGTGCAGGGGTTTTAGACGCTGTGGATCTGTAGAACTTGTGAACAGAGACTGAGACGCTGATGATGTGAGGATTTGGAATGAAGGGGTTTTTGACGCTGTGGATCTGTAGAACTTGTGAACGGAGACTGAGACGCTGATGAAGTGAGGAATTGAAGTGCAGGGGTTTCTGACGCTGTGGATCTGTAGAACTTGAGAATGGAGACTGAGACGCTGATGAAGTGAGGAATTGAAGTGCAGGGGTTTCTGACGCTGTGGATCTGTAGAACTTGAGAACGGACACTGAGACGCTGATGAAGTGAAGAATTAAAGTGCAGGGGTTTGAGACGCTGTTGGACTATGGAACTTGTGAACGGAGACTTGAGACGCCGATTCCCAGGAGCACGGATGACTGGAACGCAGGAAGGTTGCCGGCCGCTGAATACACTGAAGCCGGAGTAGTGAACTGGCAACTGGAAATGCCGAGGGCACTGGGGTACGACTGCAGGAATCCTTGCCGGAAACAGGAGCACTGGCATCTACGTCAGGGAAAAACGATACTCAGGCACTGAAGCTCTGTCTGGCGTCTGACTTTGAATCTCCCACCAGCGCTGGATTGGCAGAACAGTCTGATGACGTCACCTGCCCCCCGTCCACGTGACGCCGGGTGTCATGGTGGCGCCCATGCCCCGGAGAACCGCCGGTAGCCGCGCCAACCAGACGCCGGAGCCCGTGGCCCACCGAAGGCAGAGGCCGCAACACCAACCAGCAGACACGCAGGGGTAAGCGCGGCGAACGCCGCCTCTGGTGTGTGACAGTACCCCCTCCTCCAGGAGTGGCCCCTGGACACTTTCCAGGTTTTGTTGGATGTCTGGAATGGAACATCCGCACCAGTCGAGGAGCCGAAACTTCAGTAGCTTTGACCCAGCTCCTTTCCTCTGGGCCAAAACCTTTCCATTCCACCAAATACTGTAGATTCTTGTGAAGATAGCGGGAATCAAGAATAGCTTTGATCTCGAAGTCCGTACCCTCCTCAGCCTCTGCAGAGGTTGGCCTTGGGGACTTGGAATGAAACCGGTTCAAAACAAGAGGCCGAAGAAGAGAGACATGGAAGGCATTTGGTATCCGGAGATGGGAAGGCAACCCCAATTTGCAGACAACCGGATTCAAGACCGATGAACCTTGGAGCGAACTTCATAGTGGGCACCTTTAAACGAAGATTGCGGGTAGAGAGCCATACCCTGTCACCAACCTTGTATTGAGGAGCTGCCCGTCGCTTCCTATCCGCAAAGAACTTATAGCGACCGGAAACTCTCTTGAGATTGGCATGAACTCGACTCCAGATTTGGCTGAAATGCCGGAGAGTAGAGGCTGCAGCAGGAACTTCTTCTGGAGGACAAATGGGTAATTCCGGAACTTGGGGATGAAATCCGTAATTAATAAAAAATGGAGACTCACCAGACGAAGAGTGATATAGATGGTTATGGGCGAACTCGGCCCAAGGCAACAACTCCACCCAGTTATCTTGTGAAGGAGAGAGGTAAACACGGAGAAAAGTCTCTAAATCTTGATTGACGCGTTCAGTTTGCCCATTGGTTTGCGGATGATAAGCAGATGAAAACTTGAGTTTTATTTGTAGAGCCGAGCAGAGGGCTCTCCAGAATCTTGCCGTAAACTGTACCCCTCGATCCGAGACTATTTCTAAAGGTAACCCGTGCAGGCGGAAGTGCTCCCGAATAAATAACAAAGCCAACTTAGAAGCTGATGGTAATCCGGTCAACGGAACGAAATGTGCCATCTTAGAGAATCGGTCGATAATCACCCAGACGGTGTTATGACCCTTGGAGAGAGGCAGTTCAGTAACAAAGTCCATAGAGATATGGGTCCAAGGCCTTTTAGGAATGGACAATGGGTGCAACAATCCCACAGGCGGCAGACATAGAGTTTTGTGCTGAGCACATTGAGGACACGAGTTGACATACTCTTGGACGTCCTTCTTCATAGTGTCCCACCAGTAAGATCTTCGCAGAAATTCCCACATCTTTTAAACTCCCGGATGGCCAGAAAACTTGGAAATGTGAGCCCACTGCAACAGTCTTGGTCGAAATTTAGCTGGCACAGACATTCTTCCAGGAGGAGGACCCAACTCAATGGGAGCCGCAGAGATAGAAACGGGACTGAGGATCAATGCTTTTTCGACTGTATTCTCCTCATCCGAAGCCATTACGGAACGGGATAGGGCATCCGCCTTGGTGTTAAGAGTTCCAGCCCGGTACTTAGTGATAAACGAAAATCTAGCAGAGAAGAGCGCCCATCTTGCTTGACGGGGATTCAAGCACTGGGCCGTCTGAGATACAGTAAATTCTTGTGATCCGTAAAAATTGTAATTAAGTGTTTAGCACCCTCCAGAAGATATCTCCATTCTTCTAAGGCAGATTTAATTGCCAGCAGCTCTTTATCTCCAATGGTGTAATTTAATTCAGCAGGGGAGAACTTGCGGGAATGGAAACCACACGGATGTAACTTCCCCTCTGGGGCGTACTGCGAAAGTACGGCACCTATGCCTACCGTAGAAGCATCAACCTCCAGGAAAAATGGTTTTAGGAAATCTGGCTGCTGAAGTACCGGGGCGGACATAAAGGCTGCCTTCAGCTGTGCGAACGCTGCTACTGCTTCAGAGGACCAAAGGCTTGGGTCAGCCCCTTTCTTGGTTAGGGCAGTAATAGGCGCCACAATAGTAGAGAAACCCCTTGTAAATTTCCGGTAGTAATTTGCGAATCCTAGAAATCGTTGCACTGCTTTCAGGGAAAGAGGTTGAGTCCAGTCCCGAATGGCAGAAAGTTTCTCCGGATCCATACGCAACTCTGTTCCAGAAATAATGTAGCCCAAAAATGGAATAGATGGGACGTCAAAGGTGCACTTGGAAATTTTGCCATAAAGATGGTTCTCACGCAACCGAAGGAGTACTTCCTTAACTTGTAATCTGTGCTCAGAGAGATTCTTCGAAAATATCAGGATGTCGTCCAAATATACCACCACATTCAGGTACAACATGTCCCGGAAAACTTCATTAATGAATCCCTGGAAGACGGCGGGGGCGTTGCTGAGGCCAAACGGCATTACCAGGTACTCATAATGCCCGTCCCTAGTATTGAAGGTCGTCTTCCATTCGTCCCCTTGTCGGATACGTATTAAGTTATATGCTCCCCTCAAGTCGAGCTTAGTAAAGACTCGAGCTCCACGAACTCTATCAAAAAGCTCTGTGATGAGCGGCAAAGGATACTTGTTCTTAATGGTAACTTCATTTAGACCACGATAATCGATACATGGCCTCAGGCCTCCATCTTTTTTCTTCACGAAGAAGAAGCCTGCTCCCGCTGGGGAAGTGGGGGGTCGGATGAATCCCTTCTGCAGATTAGACTTAATATATTCTGTCATGGCTTGAGTCTCAGGAACTGACAAGGGATAGGTACGACCTCGAGGTGGCATTTTCCCCGGAATAAGCTCAATAGGACAATCCCAGGGTCTATGCGGAGGTAATTTATCGGCCGCCTGTTCCGAGAAGACATCTGTAAACTCTCGATAAGCCTCTGGAATAGACTCCACGTCCGACTTAGCCGATGCACGAAGTGGAAAGACAGGAGTAAGACAATTCGAGTGACAGAAAGGACTCCAAGAAATTATTTGTGTCGACCTCCAGTCGACATGAGGGTTGTGAAGCTAGAGCCAGGGAAGACCAAGGACGAGATCGTGAGACATCTCCTGAATCACAAGGAACTCCAGTTGTTCTTGGTGCAAAGCTCCCACTTGCAGCTTAATTGGCATAGTCTGACTTGTAATCAAAGCATTAGTAATTTGGACACCGTTAATAGCAGTTATCGTAATAGGTCGTTCGACCGACTGTAACGTCAAGCCCAAACTCTGGGCGCAGGAAAGAGAAATAAAGTTCCCCGCAGCTCCTGAGTCCAACAGAGCCTTAACGGTTTTGACTTCTGATTCAGAAAACAAAGACACTGAAAGTAAACAATCCACTGCCGGAGAAGATTGAGAAACCACCCCTAGCTTGACTTCTCCGGAACAGGCTAGGACTGCCCGTTTCCCGGGCGAGACTTGCAAGACTTGAGGAAATGATCCGCGGCTCCACAGTAGAGGCAAAGTCTACCCTCACGCCGACGCTGACGCTCCTCTGGGGATAGCCGAGACCGATTAATCTGCATGGGTTCGTCTGGACTGGAATTAACTGTCTGCTTAGAAGGAAGAGATCGGAGCCTCGACCGGTCAGACCGACTACGTTCACCAGCTCGTTCCTGCATACGGAGATCCACTTTTACACAGAGTGAGATCAACTGTTCCAAGGAATCTGGCAAATCTCTAGTAATCAATTCGTCTTTTAAACGATCCGAGAGCCCGTTCCAAAAAGCAGCCCGAAGGGCATCATTATTCCAGCTCAGTTCAGAAGCTATAGTTTGAAAGTGAATTACATACTGTCCCACAGTACGAGAGCCTTGTCGAACTCGGAGCAAGTCAGCTGAGGCAGCAGTCGTCCTGCCAGGCTCATCAAAGATCCTTCGGAACGAGGCCAAGAAGTTGGTATAACTGGAAACTAACGGATCAGAACGCTCCCATAACGGTGACACCCACTCCAACGCTGAACCTTCAAGTAATGAGATAATGTATGCCACTTTAGACCGATCTGTAGGGAAGTTGTGTGAGAGGAGTTCGAAATGTACCTCACACTGATTGAGGAATCCACGGCAATTCTTTGGATTCCCATTATAACGAGGAGGAGTGGGAAGCTGAAGGCGTGACCTGGTTCCGGACAAGGAGGAAACATTGCCAGAGACAACTACTGGAGCGGAAACTGGAACTGGAGCTGGAACCACCGAAGCCAGCGAAGTCTGAATTTGATCCAGCCGACCAGATAATTCTTGGAGATAATGCATCACCTGATTCTGTGCTGCCTCCTGACTCTGCACTCGGGAAACTAGGTCCTGCATGGCGCTTGCCTCTGGGTTCCGATTCCCCGGGTCCATGTGGCCTGAGTATACTGTCACTGGCCTAGACTGAGGGTGTTGTGAACTCGGGGATTCTTCCGATGGTCGGGAAGAGGAACCACAACTGAGTTGGAGAAGGGAGGGCCTGATATAGGATCTCCTCATACAGGACGCTGACAGTGGGGTTCGATGAAATAAGAAAGAGCTTTATTGAAAAAGAAAAAACTTAAAGTCAAATGCCAACGGAATAAATGAAGGTAAAGTCCAGACCCACTGGAGGGTTAAGTGAGCAGTAATGGGGATGCTGGTAATTGAAGAAACTGTAGGTGATGTTGAAAGTCACTGATAACCTGTGGACCTTATGAGTGATGATTATTAGCATAGATGGTTGAAGAACTTGTAAATGGTGACAGAGACGCTGATGATGTGAGAAACTGAAGTGCAGGGGTTTCAGACGCTTTGAATTTGTAGAACTTGAGAATGGAGACTGAGATGCTGAGGATGTGAAGGATTGGAGTGCAGGGGTTTTAGACGCTGTGGATCTGTAGAACTTGTGAACGGAGACTGAGACGCTGATGATGTGAGGATTTGGAATGAAGGGGTTTTTGACGCTGTGGATCTGTAGAACTTGTGAACGGAGACTGAGACGCTGATGAAGTGAGGAATTGAAGTGCAGGGGTTTCTGACGCTGTGGATCTGTAGAACTTGAGAATGGAGACTGAGACGCTGATGAAGTGAGGAATTGAAGTGCAGGGGTTTCTGACGCTGTGGATCTGTAGAACTTGAGAACGGACACTGAGACGCTGATGAAGTGAAGAATTAAAGTGCAGGGGTTTGAGACGCTGTTGGACTATGGAACTTGTGAACGGAGACTTGAGACGCCGATTCCCAGGAGCACGGATGACTGGAACGCAGGAAGGTTGCCGGCCGCTGAATACACCGAAGCCGGAGCAGTGAACTGGCAACTGGAAATGCCGAGGGCACTGGGGTACGACTGCAGGAATCCTTGCCGGAAACAGGAGCACTGGCATCTACGTCAGGGAAAGACGATACTCAGGCACTGAAGCTCTGTCTGGCGTCTGACTTTGAATCTCCCGCCAGCGCTGGATTGGCAGAGCAGTCTGATGACGTCACCTGCCCCCGTCCACGTGACGCCGGGTGTCATGGCGGCGCCCATGCCCCGGAGAACCGCCGGTAGCCGTGCCGACCAGACGCCGGAGCCCGTGGCCCACCGAAGGCAGAGGCCGCAACACCAACCAGCAGACACGCAGGGGTAAGCGCGGCGAACGCCGCCTCTGGTGTGTGACACAGGGAATGCCATACCTTCCATTACCAGTTTGGTGCAAGACATTTCCAGCTACAGAAATACCCGGGCTACATCTTTTTGCTGGTTCCTGTTTATGTTGATCCTGTTTTCCATCAATCTTGTACGAAGGTTATCCCCTCTTTTTTTATGAATATCACTTACTTATCTGATGAAAGTATTAATGTGTGAGCATCTAATTTTTCCACATAAACTCACAGTGGTGTCATTTTGGGGTGGAGTCTGGCAGTGGTGCAAGTAGAAATATTTTCTTAGTGGTACTGAGTGCCAAGAAATGGGTGTGGTCATGTGATGTGTGGGGGCGTGGCCACATGTTGCTAGTGGGAGTGACTACATGACACTAGCAGCGTGGCCACACGACACAGCCCCTTTTTTTGGGGAATCTGGAAGCAAGGCTAAAAATATATAGTAATGCCTCCAGTATAACAGAAATATATTGTGATACCTCCAGTATAATAGAAGTATATATTAATGCCCCCAATTTAATAACAATATATAGTAATGCCTTTATTATAACAGGAAAATACAGCCACTCTCGCACTCCCAGTAACCCTGACAAAGTGGGAGGAGCTGTCATGCTGCCAAGCACCATGGTCTTGTTTCCTTGAGGCACATTATAATTGTGGTAATGGCAAGTGTGTGGCATGTTGTACTGCGTACCCGCTGCCAAATACTTAAGGGTACTTCGTACCCGAGCGTACCCGCATACTTGCGCCGCTGGAGTCTGGTCCTTTTACCTCTGTTGGTGACCATCTCTGGTGATGTGAAACCCCCTCCCCCCCATTTATTTATTTATTTTTAATTTCCACCAATCTTATTTCCCACACAAGGTATGACTGAAGATTTTATATATTTTCTTAATATATTGCCTTAATTTCATTCTGTTGCATATGATCCCTATTGTGGACTACTGGCCCATTTTGAGGGGAATTCACATACTATCAGAAGGCAGTACGTACTCATAATTGCAGATCTATTTCTGGAACAAGGATTGGTGCAAGACTCCATCTGGGAGAAGTATGAAGCAGTGAAAGCTACCCATGGCAAACAATCAGCTGCTACCTATAATTTTATAGAATGCACATGATAAATGTTACTTCAAAGCTGATTGGTTGCCATGGGCAACTTCTCCACTGGCTCACTTCTCCACTCTTTTTACTGCTTTATACATATCCCCCCCACGTCCATCTCACAATTTAAGAAATCATTACTCCACCATCTTATGAAGGCGGCAAGAGCAGTTCTCCCCTGTTTTTGCAGGCCCCTTGTCTCAGAGGTTCCGGAGGATCAACCTCTTCATGACCATGGAAGACATTAGGGGTCATTCCGAGTTGATCGTAGCTGTGCTAAATTTAGCACAGCTACGATCAGGCACTCAGACATACGGGGGGACGCCCAGCACAGGGCTAGTCCTCCCCGCATGTCAGTGCCCCCCCCCCCCCCCCGAAATTCAAAAGCATCGCACAGCGGCGATGCTTTTGCATCTCAGGAGTTACTCCCGGCCAGCGCAGCTCCTGCGGCTGGCCGGGAGAACCTCTTCGGTGCCCCGGGTCGCAGCGGCTGCGTGTGGCGTCACGCAGCTGCCACCGCGGCCCGCCCCCCAAAGGTCCGGCCATGCCTGCGTTGGCCGGACCGCGCCCTCTAAATAGTGGCTTAACGCCGTCCAGCCCCCTCCCGCCCAGCGACCGCCTCTGCCTCAGAGGCGATCGCTAGGCAACGACGGCCTACGGCCGTCTGGCATGCACTGGCGCACTGCGGCGCCGGCACATGCGCAGTTCCGACCCGATCTCTGTGAAAAACTGCAGCGAGCGATCGGTTCGGAATGACCCCCATTGAGGGGTCTATTCATGAAGTAGTGAAAACACTGGAGAAACAGACCAGTGGAGAAGTTGCCCATGGCAACCAATCAGCATCTCCCTTACATTTTATAGACGGTACAGTACTTGGTAAAGACTTCCTTCAAAGCTGATTGGTTGCCATGGGCAACTTCTCCACTGGTTCTTTTCTCCACTCTTTTCACTGCTTCATAAATAGACCCCTATGTCTTCTTCAAACCTGGCATTTTCCGCCTTTACTGCCACTTGAGGTCAAGTAATCTACTCAAGTTTTGCATCCCCCCTCTCTAATTTACCTCAGCAAACATGTGGGTATATTTACTAAGAGTCAATTTGGAATAAATGTTTGTCCATTTTTTTTTTACTGATTTAGGGCTAGATGCATCATCGCTTGTAAAGTGCTAAAATGGAAAGTGATAAACTACCAGCCAACCAGCTCCTAACTGACATTTTTCAAACAGAGCCTGTGACATGGCAGTTAGGAGTTGGTTGGCTGATGCTTTTTCTCTCTCCAATTAATCACTCTCCAAGTGATGATGCATATAGCCCTTAGTGTATCAGGGTCCAAATCACACATTTACTAACAGATGATTTTTGATATTGTTTAAAAAAATGCCAAAAATCACCTGTTAGTAAATAAGGAATTTAGGGGTCTATTTACTAAGCCTTGGATGGCGATAAAGTCGCTGAAGATAAAGTTCCAGCCAATCGGCTCCTAACTGTAATTTTTCAAACACAGCCTGTGACATGGCAGTTAGGAGACGATTGGCTGGTACTTTATCTCCAGCGACTTTATCTCTATCCAAGGCTTAGTAAATAGACCTATTAGACCCTGAAATACAAAATCAATAAAAAAATCGACCAAACTTTGACCAAAAATCGACCCAGAACAACTGTTAGTAAATATACCCCATGGTGTCAGTTCTACCTCCTTTTCCTTCCTCCCTGCTCCACCGTCCTTTTCTAACTTTCTTTACACTCTATCTCAGTGTTCTGCTTTCTCTTTAGTCTTGTTCATTTCTAAACCTGTAAATTTTATGCCCACTCTAAAATTGTAGGCTAAACAGCTGTTATCACTTGTATGAAATTAAAATGTCTATGCTATACAGTATTTGCTGCTTTTGTCGTTTATTTCTTCAATAAATCCAGATTGCATAACAACAAAACATAATAATAAATCAATAGCTCCATCCGGTGGCCATGGCATAATGAAAAACAGCAATTTCCTTTTCTAGTTGACAAAAAATTACTTGTAGAAAAAAATGCTTCAACTTCAAGAAAAAGTGCTTCAAGTTGAACGTACATTTATTATCAGTTATTTATATAGCGCACGCATATTCCGCAGCGCTTTACGTACATATGATTTCTGAGTTTTTTTTCCTTCATTTCAGGACAATTATTTTTCTGCATTATTATCATAGTTTATTTGCAAAGTGCCAATATATTCCACAGCGCTTTCCATAGAATATGAAGTCAGTCACATCACCTACTACCCCCTTAGGGGTAGGAAATACAGAAGAAATGAAACCCTCTTCAGTAAAGGTGCATACACACGGTGAGATTTCAGCTATATGCGATTTTCACTATGCGATATTGACTATGGGGGTCATTCCGAGTTGTTCGCTCGCAAGCTGCTTTTAGCAGCTTTGCACACGCTAAGCCGCCGCCTACTGGGAGTGAATCTTAGCATATCAAAATTGCGAACGAAAGATTAGCAGAATTGCGAATAGACACTTCTTAGCAGTTTCTGAGTAGCTCCAGACTTACTCGGCATCTGCGATCAGTTCAGTGCTTGTCGTTCCTGGTTTGACGTCACAAACACACCCAGCGTTCGCCCAGACACTCCTCCGTTTCTCCAGCCACTCCCGCCTTTTTCCCAGAAACGGTAGCGTTTTTTCACACACTCCCATAAAACGGCCTGTTTCCGCCCAGAAACACCCACTTCCTGTCAATCACACTCCGATCACCAGAACGAAGAAAAAAACTCGTAATGCCGTGAGTAAAACTCCAAACTGCATAGCTAATTTACTTGGCGCAGTCGCAGTGCGGACATTGCGCATGCGCATTAGCGACTAATCGCTCCGTTGCGAGAAAAAAATAACGAGCGAACAACTCGGAATGACCCCCTATGTGCGATTTTGACTTTGTGCCAATTTTGACTATACGAGTACTTCAGTACTTTATAGTCAGAATTGACTTGTCTGCACAGTCTATCTAACCTTGCGATACCGACCCTGCGGGACCGCGCATCGGGATCGCAATGTGGCTAACACTTTTCGATTTGCACTAACTTTCCTTGCGATTTTGACTACAGTCAAAATAGCAAGGTAATATTGCACCCTGTGTACACACCTTAAGACACCTACCTACCTTTTGTATTTGTTATATTACTAGTCATTTAGCCTTTGCAGGACCATACTCTCTGTATGTGACTAGAACACTAGTATGATTGGTTTCTATACTGAGCCTGGTAACTTTCTTCTATAAAGTGTTCAATGAATTCTCTGTCCTGCTAAGAGTGCCTAGGTCCCTAGGATAACAATGAGTGGCAGAATGGAAGCGTCTCTTTTTTTTTTTTTTAAGATGCTCGATTAACCCATAATTCTCCACTAAAAAGTTCAATACAATTTAAGCAAATGAAGACGATAATAAAAGAGCCTGTCAGGAGCTGCTGTAAATATCTGCATTTTGGTAGCGCAAACCCGCCCCTTTGTTGTGTAAAGTAGATGGCACTGCTGCTGCTGCTGTAGTGTTTCCTGTTATTCCTAAGAGCTCCCCTCCCCTCCCGCTGGCACCCAGCACTCCCTCCTCCTGACTCCCACCCCTCACTGCTCTGGCTGGCGGAAGTGAGGGCTGCTGTTCTGTTCATTAAAGAGCTAGGGCTAGCATTTCCCGCACGCGTCCAGGGCTAGAGCTGGATCTCCAGGCAGATCACCCCCACCCCCTGCACAGCCATCGGGACACCCACTCTACGCTGACAACATGTGAAGCGTGGGCAGGGGAGAGAAACACAACAAATGGAGGGACTGAGCATTCACTGGAGATCCCCTGGCAGCTCTACCTAGCCACCGATATACCTCAGCTGCTGGAACGCTGCGTTTTTCAGGAGCAGTCCTATCGGCTCCGCCGGGATCATACAACTTGTGCATGGAGGATGGGAGCGTGTAGGGAGGCTGCTGGCAGTGGAAAGGTGATCTGATGGTGGGGTGCGACAGGGCGAGATGAATAATTGAAGGCTGCTTTGCAGGGAGCTGGAGGCGGCAGTGTGTGCTGTGAGATCCGGGGAAGCGTTCTGCAGCAGTAGCAGAGGGGGGTGTGTCTGGCATGCTCCTGCTGGGTCCCTTCGCTGCACTGGGCTAGAGAGAATGGTAATGTAAAACTTTGCATTGTGTCTTGTCCGTGTGGGAGCTTCTGCCACCCCATCACCTTGTGGAAACCCTTATCCTAAAAGATGTATGGCACCAAGAGGGATGCAGCTATTCAATATAGCCATGCTGAACTGCTGACATCGGGGCACTGAGGCAGAGTGTCACTCCTTGATTACACCTGGGAGGTCTACTACAACTGTTCAATGTAAACAAACCCTGGAGAAAAGGTGGTAGAAGGTCCTGCTGTGAGCAGTACTCTGCGGCCTGGTCTCACACACAGGTAAATGTAGGAAGCAGGACAGTGAATGAAGGATGATAACATGCTTTCAAGGATCTGATTCCTTAATGAATTTGTGGCCACTGATTGGGTGTAACATATTGTCCCCTCTCCTCATGTAAATGGCTTCATTCCCAGAGTCAGATTTCCAGCTGTGCCCACTGTGTAAGGAGATGTGTGTATCCTCTGCGCCCATCTCTTCCTCCAGCTCATCTTCCTCTTCCTCTCAGACCTCAAGTAGCAGTATTGGGGGTGGCAGCCTTGGGACAGCTCACCGAAGATTACACGTCTTACCGTGTCTACACGCCTTTTGTCGACAGTGCTTAGAGGGGCACAGGAACCCTGGGGATTCCCTGCAGCTGCACTGCCCTGTGTGTGACCACAAGGTGCTCATGTCTGAAGCTGGCATGGATGCCTTACCCTCCTCCACCTTTCTGCACCTCAGCAACCTGCTGGATGCAGTAGTGGGGGCTTCTGAGGAGCCTCAAAGCAATGGGGGCCGAGGCGGTGGAAATGGTGCCCGGCGACAGCAACGTTCTCGTTCAACATCATGTTCCTCCTCCAGTCTTCTACGTCGTGCACCCCCCAGCCAACCTGAGCCACGTTGTTCCTCCTGTGATGAGGGCAATGGAGCCAGTTCGCACTGCCTGGATTGCCAGGAGAATCTGTGTGACAACTGCCTGCGGGCACACCAAAGAGTGCGACTCACTAAGGACCACTTCATAGAACGCTTCACTGGCCCAGGGAACAGGGCGCCTGGATGCCTGAGTGGCACTGCCTCCCCTAGTAACTCTGCAGCGTCCAGCGTTGCCACTACCTCATCCTCCTCAACCTCATCACCTTTTCAGGGCAGTGCCTTTTCCATTCTGCCGATGTACCCAGAGAGAGTTGCGTACTGCCAGCAGCACGATGAGGAGGTGAGTCCTGGGTGGCGCCAAATCAAAACTCATTTTGATTGGGTATTCCGATTTTATTTTTTCCATTATTTATCTGGAAACTGTATTTTTACATGAGGCTGTTTTCAGTATGCATGGTATATTAAAGACCGGGTAAAAGGGTTAACTAATCTTTATCCACTAAAAGACTTAAATTTTTTTTTTAAAATCTAACATATATATGTCAATTATGTCCATTATTTGAAAGCGTCAATGTTATGGAAAATAAATAAAACAGATCTTAATGCATAAAAAATATACTTTTAATATGTAAAACAAAAAGGTCACAAATTAACTCAAATTTTTTTTTTAAATGTAGATCTTTTATTTTTTTTTGGAAGAACTGCAATTCACGTCTGAATGTGTATTTTCAATTTCGTGACTTTTTTTTTCTCAGTGTGCAGTTTTTTATTTTTTTTATTATTATTATACTACCATGTGTGCTTCTTCACAACCTGTTCGTTTACTATAAGTCAATAGCATGAATGAGTTCATTTTAGTGAGCACTAAGGGTTCCATGAATGATGTTTGCAAAGTGAAAATATCCAATTCATTGCAAAACTTTAAACATTTATCACTGAAGCCTTGTTTGTATGTGTTGAGTTGTTATAATTTGACACCAAATGTGCTGTTTATATAATATTTCTAAGTTTTGGTTTTGCAATCGTAATAGTACTGCGGGTTTCAGGGGGAAAGAAAGAAAAAAAAGAAAAATCACCTTTTCAGTTGTACATCTTCAAGTGTTTTTTTTTTTGCCTTAGTTTTGTTTGTGTCAATCAGTTGTTGTGTGGTGGTTTTTTTTTTTTTTTTTTAAATAGGTAATGTGTCTTTAAGTGGCGGGCTATTTTCTTTATACGTCTGTATTCTCACAGCATAGTTGCATTTGTTACAGTGCCAGCTTTCCCTTATTTGTGCATTTGTTGTGGAGTAATTTATTCTGAATAGTTTTGAAAAGATTTATTTGTGTGTGGTCCAGTTGAATCTGCAGTGAGCACAATTTCTGGGAAAGATACTAGCAAAAATGTTTTCAAAGTAAAATCTTGGATCAAAACCATTTTAGAAAATGTGCAAATGTTCTTGGTGTTGAGTGTATTTAACTTTATTTATTTTTTATTTTGTTTATCTGTTAGGCTGCGGTCACATGGACAATCTGAAATTATGTTTTCACACCTATTTCAGTCTTTTTAAGTCAACAAACAGTAGTAGTTTTGACTTTTTACTAAGAATATTTTTATGTTTTATGTAGTGTTATGCATAAATAACCTCATTTTACAGGGGTTAACAGTCACTCTTGCCTCTAGATACAGTTAACTTTTTTTGTTTTAAAATGTTCACGTTGGCAATGCGAATAAATACGTTTTTGGGAGCTGCAGGTGTCAACGTATCTTAATATAGTCTTTTGCTGATAAATATTAAAATATGTGAACAGAACTGCTAGAAGTGGTATGTACAGTAGCATCAGAGAGGGGATGATGCAACTGCAATAATTTAGAGGCACTTGAGAACAGTGTGACCCTTACCTAATACTGTCCTTCTAGTTTTGTATTCCGTATTCTATGTGTTTTTTATCTATAAGCAGAAAAATATCAGCATGACCTATAGAGATGCACCTTAATTTACAATTTCGTTGTAGTTTATATTGACCAAGATCTGCAGTTAGGTTTCATCAGCACTTCAGAGAGATGGTACTATTGTGGTATACTTGTTTCCATTGTGTTGTGTTCTAAAGAGAAAAGTCATTCTAGACTCGAGCAATGAATAGAAAGAACAGAGGTGTGTCTCCTACAGACTGTCTGACCTGTCTCACTGTCTTGTTTCTGGCACCTGTAATTAGGAATGTCTTGGTAATAAACTATAAAATATATATACATTTTTTTTTTTTTCCCTTAAACCCTACAATTTGCAAGAGTTAATAATGTAGTGATAGGTATTTGCTGATAGACATCGTTCCTTCTCCCCGTCAATATTTGTCATTCTATAGTGAAACTTGTGTTTATTCTAAGCAAATGAGTAACTTTAGTGGTTGATGTATATTTTCATTTTTGGCACTTAGTGTGCCTATGCACGAGAGGATTTGCACTGGTATGATATGACTTCTCACCTGCTAGAGTGTATGATGTTACAGTGATGGTGTATTTATAAATTGTGCTGCCGGAGCAATGTTCAGAGAGCAGGAAGAGCAAGGGTGTGTGATCTGATGTACTCTCTCTGCGGCACAACAATCCTGCTCCTAAACGTGTCTTGCAGTTTTAAATGGAGGCATCATGTAAGTTGTGGGGATTTGCTTTGCAGTGAATGTGCTGACTGACAAACCCATTCTTAGTGCCTATTATCCTGCATTTATTCCTTAATTGTCCTTCATCCATAGTATTTACAAAACAGGCTGCTTATCTATTCAGTACTGGCTTAAGATCCTCAGGATGAAAATAGAATTACAGTTATGTAATAAATTGCATGAATTTGAAATAAAAAATAAATAAAAAAAATAACAAAACATTTTGTTCCAGACCTGGAAAAATTGCAAAAGCCATCTATCCATGACAGGATAACTTTTGCTACCTGACCATATCAATTTTGGGGTGTTTTTTGTGCCCATAATCACTGCCCCAAGGCATTCTAAGTAGGTTTCGTCAGTATTTTTTTAATTTTTTTTTAATCATAACTTATTAAAACCTGGTTGGTTTGTCTGTATTTTGTCTTGTTTTTAAAATTTTTATATTTTGGAAATTGTTGTGTATATAAAAACAAAACATTTTAGAGTTTTGTACCTTTGGCTCATGGAAATGTATAATGTTTTTGGATTAAGATTTATGTGTATATTCTTAGACAAATGTTGAGGCTTTTTTGTTTGTTATTTACAGGCCATCGAAAACAAAATGAACTTTTGACAAATGAAAAGCCTATAATAGATATTAAACAATTGTACAAGTAAAACTTATGGTTTGCCTATATATCTGTATGACTGAATATAAAATATTAGCTGTAGCAGAGAAACCGGTTTTAACCCAAACAAAATGAAACCTAATGATCTATTAAACAGGACACACCGTTTTTGATCAAACCATGTTCTGTCCATAGGAAAGTTGGGTCCCGTAAAAACATTTCAGTAACGCTTATCAGCTACATCTGGTCTTGGCTGTGAGTGTATCATGAATAGCGATTTTATAGTTTGGTTCATATGTTAACCTATACTATTAAATATTAGTCCTAAAGGCTACGCTTTCAATAAAATGAATCTGGTACTCTGACTGTAACACTTCTTCATAGACATATCCGTAAATTTCAGTGTGGTAGGTCAATACCTGTACATCAGACTGGAGGGATTTATGTGTTTATATTAACATATAATAAGTGTCGGGAAACTCTCTGTGGGTGTCCAGTAGTTACAGTATTATGTTTCCACATCTGATTCAATCCTCAGTGTTCCCCGCGTTGATAATCCCCCTTTCTGTTGATCCTAGAGAGTAGGTGTTTGGAAAAGGAATGTTGGGTGACCAATATTTGTCTGAGAGTGTCATACAAATGTTTCTTTCATTTGTGGTTATTATATTATACAGTTCTAGAAATGCAAACTGCATTAGATAGGAGCACGTCAGTGTGTGACAGCTACTCACTGACATTATCTCTTAATGTTCCTCTCTTTTTGTCTAGTGGTCAGGGCAGAAAACACACTCTTCTTTACTCATTTATTATGAAGTAATCAAAGGCATGAATTTAAATAGAGGTTTTTCTTCCCGACACAGCTTTACTTACTGGCATTCTCACTAAGGAGTAATGTTTTGGAGTGCAATGAAATGTTTACAGAAACAAAAATGAATTTATTAAACCAGACTTGTGGTAATGAGTAAGTGTCGTGTTACTCAGACTTCAAGCCTGTCATTTATGTTCTGCTGTCTTGTGGGTGTGAAGTAATGTATAGTGTAATTCCTCTGTCAGTCAGAGTTGTTCCATCTATTCTTTAGTTTTGTCTCTGCCAGCTATAGATCTTGCCATTCCTAAATCCTTGTAAGTTACCGCATATTTCAAAAATATTCAGTAGCAATGGTGCACGTTATTAATGTCTTACAATTTTATGTAAATATGCAAACCTATATTTCCTCGATAATACAGAATCTTTATGCTGTAATTTTTCATTTGCTTTACTATTGTACATCGGACCAATTTATAAACTTGTTTAGTTTGTTGGACCCAAATCCACTTGTGATCTCCACTAAAAATTTTAACTGTACATTAACCTAATCAGTGAGGAGGGCATATTTTTCATTTTAATGGGCAAAATTTTAGACATGATATGCTGTAGCGATGCATCTCATATAAAATGTTGCCCTTCAATATTAAAATATGCCCTCCCCATTGATTAAGTGCAGGGTGCTAGAATGAATATTCTATCTATCTATCTATCTATCTATCTATCTATCTATCTATCTAATCTCTCTGCAAATAAATGGAGAGTGAGGCAAAAACATTAAGCCGTGTAATAAAACATTTTTATTTATTTTAATCATTTTGTATATATTTTTTATGTATTTTCTTCACAATGAATAACACAATTTATGTGCAAGTAATTGGAGAAAAGTATGTATCTTATGCAGCCCTGGTTCAGGTTAATTTTGATCTTAATATACTTGACTTCAGTAATAATACAGTGTTCCTCCTTTTATACCACCAATGTGAAATATAAATCGTGTATGGTCTAACGAGTGTGGCATTATAAAGCGGGTATTTGAAATCCATTTGCAGAGATTATGCATTGTGATATAAAGCAGGAATCTGGACATTTTAGCTCTCCTAGTCTGTGACTCATCCCAAAGTACTTTTAGAAGCAACTGTCTGCTGATAAAAGGACTCTTGCTAACTCAAGAGACTGCCATAATCTAATGAGCTATATATATATATATATATATATAGCTCATCACCTTATGTTTCACTAAAGAAGGAGTCCAGGAGTGCCACCATCACACAAAGTTCTGGAAAAAGACAGCACTCAAAGCTGTTGTAAATCATTGGCAAGGTAGTGGTGCAGGTTAAAAGATAATAATAATTACACTCACTTCTTAAGCAATTTAGAAAAATAAATTACCAGCACTCACGGTTTAGATGAATGTGAAAAAAAGTTTTATTCTCCAAGAAAAATCCATGTGAAGCGCAAAAGTGTGTGTGTGTGTGTTATACAAAATGAAGCAGAAACTTGCTTCTTTTCTTCCTGTTTGCTAATATATATATTATTGAAGATAATCGATATCCGGATGTCTATATCTGTACAATACTGGCCACATTGCGATATCTGTACATTGCAGCAGGTGTGACTCTCAAAACTACTCCCACTCAAAAATAATCAAGTCTAAATAATTTGTAGAGGACATGTTGGTATATGTGATCAGAGATGGCTTCTATTTGCCTGAGTGTGCTAACATGCATATGAGAGGAGGAGCACACACTGATGGCTTCAACCAATTTGCATGAACAGCAGTTTTTGTCCATTTTTCAGTGTTTGGGAGGAAATGGTTGATTATCATTTTCTCTCTCATCCATTACCAGATTTTCATTCCAGCCAGCCAGATCTAGCAGATAATCTGGCAGATAATTGGCAGTGTAATATAACATGCCCAGTTTTAGATGTGCGTCCAAATTAGACTCTGATCTTGTAGTGCAGGCCGGGGGCAGGATCATATCGTGTATGGCCAGCGCAACAGTTTGTGTGACTTTACTACGTACGTTTTGATAAAGGGTATAACGTTAATTACACTCTTCTACATTTGCAGCTGGTGAAAATGAAAACTGCAGATGTTGCAGCAAAAGTGAATTTAACTTTGTCAAAGTATTAAAATTTAAGTAATTGTAACAAAGATCCAAACACTACATTTCCTTTTATTCTAGAGTACAGATCTGACTCTGAATGTCTGTCTGAAGGATAAAAGACCAGTTTGAGGCTGAATTTGTTTTTTCTGAAGTCAAACTCTTTAGTTCTGTCTTCTCTTAAAAATACTAAACATAAATACTAAAAGCACACCTTTAGATTATTACACCATTAAAGAGATGTTGCTAAATTAAATGTATAACTGTTAAGAATTGAAATGTATATTATTCACATGATGGTTAAATAAAAACTAGCTTTGTTAATAAGTAAACACGCATGGTTTTTAAACGACATCTTTACATTTACAATAATTCTCTTATTAAGCACTCACACGTGTGTGTATGTATAATATATATATATATATATATATGTGTGTGTGTGTGTGTATATACGTGTGTGTGTATATGTATATGTGTGTGTGTATATATATATATATATATATATATATATATATATATATATATATATATATATATATATATATATATATATATATATATATATATATATATATATATATATATATATATGTACCACTCCTCCAGACACTCCTTTTCATTTGACTAAGACTGGGGAGTCGCCATATTTCCTAATGGTGCACAAGTAAATTCTATCTACAAAAATATATGGAAATAGACTTAAGTGATTGTGAAACTAGTTTCTAATTGAGGAAATCTAACTGAGCTGCAGTTTTATGTTCAGTAACATCACGCTTTATCTTCATAGGAAATGTTTGGAAGACTTATTGATGGTGATAGTTTTGTGATAAGCTTCTAAAAAACTACTACAGATCATCAAGTGCTTTTATTGTATTGGATAATATCCAAAATTATGCTGAACCTTTCCAATGGTTTGTCTTCAAGCTTGGCTCTGATAAGTGCAGTGGACCTTAGTAATTCATGTTCAATGTATTCTTTGACAGATCGGATCAAAACTCTGCAATGTTAGTACTGTAATATACAGTATGCTCTGTGTTAACACGTGCTGCCTTTTTAATGTTTGTTTCAGCAATATATTAGCACTAAAGTAAGATCTCATCTGAGCCCCTGCTTGATGGGTGGCAGGGTAACAGATAAAGCACTTAGAAATCTAGTAGTTTTGTTGTACATGGCATGGGGCACTAGCAATGAATGCTACAAACACATACTAATAGATTCCTTTATAACATTTTAGTCTTTACTAAAACAGCTACGTCTCGCTTGTTTTAGCTTGGCAGTATCATTGTTTAGTTATGTACTGTTGGCCGAGATTAATTTTCACTTTATTAGGTTTTTACCTGTGCATTAAATCATCATCATTCCATTATTTGTCTGTTTTGTGCTTGCAGTACTGTTGTGTTATCTTTTTATCTTGTTTGTTTCATTTACTTTAATGTACGTAACGTATGGTAGCATCACATTAATTTGCATAACATTTTAGTCTTAGAAGTCTGCTAAAGATTTTAAAGCATTCACTTTCCTATTTGTCTACGTTACTGGACATATCTAACTTCACCTTTTTCAATAGGGTTACATTTACTGAAGTTGGGATTTATAGGAAATCCCCCTTTTCCCATCTAAGGCCCTAAATGGCTAGTAATAATCCTCATTGTTGTGATAGTCGGCACCAGTGTGTCTGTTTTCCAGAACATTCCCTGAGCAGTGTCTCTGCATTTAGAGTAATGAGCTCAAACTCCATTGTCCTAGAGTCAATAAATTCCTTTGGTGTTTTATTTCCTTGGGGTAATTGAACAGGACTTCAAAGATGTGAATATTTTAACCTCTTAAGGGATGGGGCAGTTGTGCAAATTCCTGAAGTCTGTGTCACACATGCCTTGAAAATGGTCTCCTTTTAGTTTTTGTTTCGATGTGTTTGTGATTGGCTGCTAATATATTGGCTTGTGTTACCCATTAAGTGACTCAGGATTTCCTTTGTTACTACATACTTTGTAGCATGACCCATTTCATTCATTACATTGTAGGCAGCTTCTAATACTTTACAATTGCAGGAGATTGTTTACTGGATGACATGGAGCATGCTGGGAGATATAATATGGGGCATCTATATGTAAAACCAGAATCAGAGTCCTGACAAAGGTGTTTCATGGGTGTCTAGCCGCTTCCCTTATGCGCTAATCTATTTAGCATCAGCATGTTCAACAGTTGCAGCATTTATAATTCACAGGTGTCTGAATTTGGGCTAATTAATTCTGAATTTTGGCTATTCAAATTCCGGATTGCCATTTGGCTTGATGTGACAACCTTAAACTTACATGTGGACACTGGAGTTTCCTTGCTTTACTACAATCTCACAAGCAGTGCCTTTATTGCCCAATTTCCTTTCAGCTACCAGTTATCAAGTACCTTCTAAAATGATAGGTAGAAGCTGGTGAGAAGGCTTGATAAATCTTACCCCAAAGTAAAAAAATAAAATAAAAAATAAAAAGGGATGAGGTGTTCCTGCACACATGAAATATACAATATACATGCTGCATGGCTACTTTCTTAAATGCAGGCAGATGAGAAAGCCAGCCAGCATGTGCAGTTCTATAGGGACCTACACAATTAAAGATTTCACTGAACGATATGAACGTTCGCGTTCAGTGTGTAGGCACCAACGATGATCGATACGCGGCCCCGCGCTCGTTCATCGTTGGTGCCGGGTCACTTATGCATGCAAGCCAATATGGACAATCTCGTCCTTAGTAACTTGCACTGCTATGGAGCCGGGTGACGGGGAGAGTGAAGAAACGTCACTCCTCCCCCCCCGCCACTGGGTCGCCCACCGGCCGTATCGACCGCCGGGCAGCTGGACGGCGGGTCGCCCAGTGTGTAGAGCCCTTAAGCCTACATGTTTGTGCTGACCCACTTTTGTGCAAAGCTACTATGCAGTCCAGGGGGGATGGGCCCTTTAAGTGTCAGGATTCTATACAGCTGGAGAATGTAATGGGTTATGCTGGCACAATTGGGGTTCATAGGGTCGACCACACTTAGGTAGACAGTATCGAAGTCGACCACAATTGGTCGACAGCGACTAAGTCGACACCCAAATTATGTCGACACAAGCGTTGGGTCGACATGACAAAAGGTTGACAGGAGGTTGTTGTTTTTTTAAATATTTGCCTGAGCTTGAAGTTCAGTATTTTTATTTTATTTTTTTAAATATCACTTTGCAGCTTTAATACATCAATGGGATTTCAACTGTTTTAAGGCGGCTGCAGCTTCCGTCCATGCTAATCCATTATTTGTGCTGGCGGCCACGAGTGCCATGGGCACACGTGCTCGCATCCTTCCGAGGTGGCAAGCAGAAAAGAACCCAAAGCAAGAGTTTTCGCCGCCCAAACACATTGCACCCAGTAGCTGGCACGGGTTTAGCTGTTTTACAGGTCTTACGCTGTGCATTTGGGTGCGACATGCTCAATAAATAATAGGCACCCTATGGCATAATCAGTTGAATATCACATGACACTTTAGCCGGGAGCTTCGGGCATGAGAAAACAATTGAATTGCCTCCCGTTGAGTCTGAATGCCTGCATATCATTTAAGATAAACAATGTATGCTAAGTGTAGCCTAATTGAGTTTAGCTCATTATTGTGGGTGTGTGTGATATGCAGGCACTTTAACTGAAAGGCATTACAAGCTATATATATATATATATATGTATAGGTATGAGATGTAATGTGGTAGTGTGAGTCATTCCTGTAGTATTGTGCATAATGCCTTAATATATACTCCACAACTTGGTAAACCAGTGAATGAGGTGACATGTGCTGGAAGTCTGTGTGCGGCAAGTGTGTTTGTAGGCAGGCCAGTAACAACATACACAGATTAAGGAGCTTCTCCCTAAAAATAAGATCTGGGTGATTTGCTAAATATCTTACATTCTTATACATAGAGGTGTGGAAATCAGACATTCATCGGAGACATGCAATTCATAATTAAAAGATATACTTGTAACTGGCTCTGATTTATATTGGAAATGAAGAAACTTGAGATATGGGTGTAATCATAAGCAGGGTGAACGTGTTCTAACTACATTAAAAAGTAAATAAAAAAATCGCAAATTGTATATAATAGTTGCTAGTACTTGACTTTAAAATTTCTTTACATTTGCAGAGAGTCTGAAGCTGCGCTGCTAGTGGCTTTCCCTGCTCTCTGTGTAACCGGCCCGGCCCACCAGAGCATAGCTGACCATCTGGCATTTGCCAGAAGTGCTAGACGGGCAGTCCGGCCCTGGTTGAAGGTCTTGGGCAATCTGCTTTAGCCATACTTTCTTTGGCTTATCACGTGCTATTTTCCATCCATTCGGGCGTGTGTTATTTAAGCACTGGTATGGTAATCTCTTAGGCTGCATCCTGCAGACGGTTCCGGTATGAAAGATAGATAGTGTCTAGTTACAGTCAATAGATAGACACCATATGTTAGACAGACATTAGGTCGACAGGGTCAAAAGGTCAACAGGGTCAAAAGGTTGACATGAAAAAGGTAGACACCATGTTTTTTGCATTTTTGTGGTTTGTGTGGATAGTTTTGTCATCTGGGACCACCAATTGTAGAAAGGCATACCCTTGCGGGGCTCGCTTCGCTCGCCACGCTTCGCTCGCCACGCTTCGGGCACGGTGGCTCGCTGCGCTCGCCACAAGGTTAATAACCAACTCTATGCCGACATGGATAGAGAAAGTATGAAATAATCCAAAAACGTGTCTTTTTTTTACGTCGACCATTTTCATGTCGACCTTTTGACCTGTCGACCTTTTGACCCTGTCGACCTAATGTCTGTCTAACATATGGTGTGCATACAGTAACTTATTTAGGATGTTTTGGTCACCTGCATGTCTTTGGCTAGGAAGACGATATCATGGGCGTAGACTAGATCTGTGAGGCTGTATGTTTGCCAGTAACTGTGCCTATTTCATTTAGAAAAGTTTTATTTGAAAATCCAGTCCATGGCTATAATGAAGAACATGGGTGATACTATACAACCTTGCTTGACGCCAGTTGAGATTGTGAACGGTTGGGACATCTGGCCCTCATATTTAACTTTGTTTGATCTGTTGTTGAGCTTGAAACACTTTAAGGGTGTTATGTGGGATGTTCTCCACCTCGAGGGCACACTAAACAAATTCTCGGTCCACATCGGCACATTTAAACAGTGGACCGAGAATCTGTTTGGTTCGAATTCATATCTTAACTCCCAGTACAACTGATAACGGCTGTGTAATTTGTTTTCCCTTTCTTTTTATTGTGTAGGATTTAACTGGAAGTTCTTAATTCATGCTCTTCAGTTATTACTCTTTCTTTTTAGGGCACCTAAAGGGTTGGTAGAGAATTTAGGTGCATGTACAGAAATAGCGCAAACATAGCAGGATATTTAGGGGGGACTTCAACTACATGCGGAAGGGGAGAATCAGCCATTGACGTGGCGTTTCAACGCCAGCCCCATCTGCCCCTTTCGCCAAGCTGGATGAATGCCGGATTTTCCTAAAACTTTTCAGGGAGATCCCCGCCGCCGTAGAGGTGGCAGTGTCATGTGGATTCGTTGGCACTTCATTTAAATTCCCCCCCATATTGTTTGTGTTGTTATATGCAAAGCTGAGTGGTAATGATGTTGTTGTGTTAGAAATTTATTTATATGTATAAAGTTGGCAGCCTGTTTGCACCTGTACAGTCTAATCACTCGAGTATTTTGCTATATGTTCCATCTACTATGTGTAATGCTACGGGAAGTGCAGCTCAGGCTGGAGCGGCTATACAGACTGCAGGGAGCATGCCCGGAGCACTGCCACAGCAATACTGGCAGCATAGTGCCCTTCCAGGTACCCTGCTAGCCAGAAGCAAAGGCTGTGGGGCACTGTATTGGGGAAATTTACTTTATAAAGGTTGAGTATCCCATATCCAAATATTCAGAAATATGGAATTTTTGGAGTGACCGTGAGATAGTGAAACCTTTGTTTTCTGAAGGCTCAATGTACACAAACTTTGTGTATTAAACAAAGTTATTAAAAATATTGTATTAAGTGACCTTCAGGCTGTGTGTATAAAGTGCATATGAAACATAGATGAATTGTGTGAATGTACACACACTTTGTTTAATTCACAAAGTTATTAACAATATTGGCTAAAATGACCTTCAGGCTGTGTGTATAAGGTGTATATGAAACATAAATGCATTCTGTGCTTAGACTTGGGTCCCATCACCATGATATCTCATTATGGTATACAATTATTCCACAATACGGAAAAATCCGATATCCTAAATACTTCTGGTCCCAAGCATTTTGGATAAGGGATACTCAACCTGTATTAAGGAAGTTTGGCCTACTGAAATGCATTGATGTTGAGGGGGATTGGGAAACTGTAAAAGCAGGCAAAGGCAATGGGGTTTAACTGTATTTTTTTTCTGAAATATGGTTAAAAAATGTTTATCGGAATTGATCAAACCCACTTATAGGGCAGTTGTAGAAAAGATTGATCTAAGTAACCATACAGAGGCCTCTCTGTTGTTCAGCCCATCCATTGGATGAACTGTATTTCCATGTTTAGATATGTACAGGAATAACGATGACTGCATCTTTCTACGGTATCCTAATGCGGTCATCTTCAGACATGTTTTGGCTCCCCATCAAATACAGATATTTTTCTGCCTGTACATGCTATGGTTTGTGGTCAGTTAGGCCTAAATGTTTACCCTGTGTCTCTATGCAGTCTGCATCCTCAGGCTAAAGCCTGTCATGAATGGCCCACAGATTGGGGTAGGGCTTTGAAAGTCAAACTATGTTCATAGTTGCTCGGTAAGGATCAGAAAACCACATCAATTGAGAGATTGGAATCTAATCATGAGAGAAGGGTCTATGTAAGTTCTGATAAATTGTGAAAATATTTGCTGTCATATTTGTGAATGTAATGATTTACATCAGGGGCACTCAACATATGGTGCTTCAACTGTTGTGGAACTACACATGCCAGCACGCACTGTCACAGTTTTAATATGCTCTTAAAGCAAAAATGTGGTAGGGAATGCTGGGATGTGTAGTTCCACAACAACTGGAGGGTCACATGTTGAGCACGTCTTGTTAACATGGTGCAAATGTCTCCACTTAACTGGCATGGTCAGATTTCATGCAACTGCGCCGTCCCACCCTGTCCCCCCTTTTTTGACGAGGAAATCCATTCTGCAGATGTGCATAATATAATGTTTAAATATTTTAAAAAATACTTTTTCAACTTTAATAAATAACAACATTGTTTTTTAAAATTTATTTTAACGCTTTTGAAGGGAAAAATCGTCAGTTAAGTGGTTAAAGGCCACTGATGTCTTCTTGAGTTAATAAGAAACAGCGTATTGTTTGTTTATAATTTATCTGACAAAATGTGAACATTTTATGTACTGATTCATTATTATTTATATTCTTTATTTGGCGCCACAAGGGGTCCACAGTGCCTTACAAAGTACTAAACAAACATGGTATGGACAAAACAATAAAATAAAAAAGTGACTATATGTGGAGGCCGAGCCCAAGGGTTTGTTGGTGTTGTAGGTAGCGGGAAGAGATGATGGTATAAGTAAGGGGAGGAAAAGCACATAAGGGAAGAGGTTAACAACTGCAATATTTTATTTTAGGCTCGGAGAGGCAGATTACAAGGATGGTAAAAATTCCTAAACTATAAATCAGCTACTTGTACAGTATGTATCTAATTGGACTGGACAAGTGTATTTAAGAATGATTTTGATTATATTTGAACTACTTCTTTCCTTTCTTTATCCTCTATCACATTATTTTGTTCCAAATAATTATTCCATACAGTATAAGGCAATAGGTCAGATGGATATGATCGACAATATTGAGTACCTCCCAACTGTCACGATTTTGTATACGCATAGTGTTTATTCACCGCGAGAGAGGGTCTGGAAGCATGGCTAGTAGCTCACAGAGCGCTGGTCATGCCCCCATATTGGCGAAAATGGCCCCTAATTTCAGGCGCACACCTTCCACGTGCGTCTGTGTCCAAAACTTGAGATAGTTAGGAGGAATGATATTGTAGCATTTTCAAAGTATTGTTGGGCCTGAGTCAGAGGTGGACGCAAACACCATGCAATCCCAATGTTTGTTCAGCAACTGGGAACTCTTGTAGTGCGTGTGTTATCAGATTGTACACACAAATGCATTATTTCATATGGGAGAGTTGGTATTGAAAAGGCAAATCGTGAATGTTCCTGGGAGTTGGCCTGAAGGGAACCATAAAAAATGAGTCTCATGGGAGTATCACGGATGTGTCACCGCAAGCAGGCTGTGTTCTCAGTTCTCAGACACAGAGCTGCTTACCCAGAAGCCGTGGTCTGATGGAGACACTATACCTGCCATAGGGCTGATAGTGGACCATCTAGAGTAGGGGTGGCCAACCAGTCAGAGACAAAGAGCCCAAAAAGTTTGTTAGGTACATCAAAGAGCCGACATCGAGCCGAATGCGAGCATGCAAAAATGGGGTGTGGCCTTGTCCCTGCTAGTTCACGCTCCTGGTATAAAATACACTGAAAAAGCCAGATCCAACATAAAATACATTGAAAAAGTAACTTCCACATAAAATAATAATAGTAAAAGCCAGATTTACATAAAATATATTGAAAAAGCCAGATTCACATAATACACTTCAGCTCCCCCATGTGTCACTTCAGCCAGCACCCTCTTGTCACTTCAGCCAGCTCCCTCTTGTCACTTCAGCCAGCACCCTGCTGTGTCACTCCAGCCAGATCCCCCATGTGTCACTCCAGCCAGATCCCCCATGTGTCACTTCAGCTTCCCCCAACTTACTGGTGGGTGTCTCATCTCTAGTCCCCGTAGTGCTGCTGCGTGTCTTTCTGGAGTGCAGTGGTTACCAAATCTGTTGTGGTCATGTGACTTTGTGTTTTAGGAGCCACATTTGAAGAAAGAAAGAGCTGCATGTGGCTCAAGAGCCACTGGTTGGCCACCGCTGATCTAGAGCCACAGACTGCACTAATGCACACAGGGACGCAGAAAACCGGCGTCTCTGAGCTCGTACATACCGGTGCCTGCTAGTGCACAACGGGAAGGCTGAAACTAGCATTTGCCTATTCTAGCACTCATCCAGCAAAGGGCACTAGTGCAGACGCAGCAGTGTCTTTCTGTGAATCAGGCCCTAAATCGCACTTTCCCTTATATGAATGAATGGTAAATACTGCCATCGGTAAGACACATGTTGTTGTTTTTTTACTTTTTTTTTTTTTTTACGTTGTTTTCTTCGTAAAGTAACGGAGAACCCCAATTAGTGCACCGTGTCCCCTCGCATGGCTCGCTTCACTCACAGTCATTCGGGCAATGTGCCTCTCTTCGCTCGGCACAGGTTATCGTTCCAAACATAGTCCACGTGGATCGTTAAGTATGAAAAAAAGAAAAAATTAAAAAACATTTGAAAAACTCATGTCGACCTTTTGACTTGTCGACCTAGTACATGTCGACCTTCAGTGGTCGACCTAACGACTGTCGACCTAAGCTGTGTTGACCTAACAACCGTATCCCGAAGAGAGGATATATATCCTGCACCTTTCTAGTGATGTGGGCAGGATGGAGAGATAAAGCCAGCAATCAGGGGTCCGTATAGAGGGTGTGGCGCTGCATCTTTTTAGCTCTGCCCCTTCCCCATGGTGCTTTTATGATGTGAAGAGTCCGGCCTCCTCCCCCCATAGTGGTCGGCTACATCTTATTCCAGAGAGGAGAAGTGTAATGTCAGCAATTATAATTTGCACAATTATTTGTGTAACCTGAAAAGTAAACAATGGTTTGTACCAAAACTTGCTTGTAGGTAATTCTGCAGTCCTTTATTGGGGCTGTCCTTTATTCCTAGTTTTATACACTTTGTTGTTCTGCCTGGGAAAATACATTAACAATGTCCTAGTACCCTTCATAATACTGTAGCTATTTTTCAGGCATGGAAATTTCCACGTGTCTAGGACCAGCGAAAACCAGATGTGAGATAGATGGATAAATTGATTTTATATATAACTCTAAGGGGATAAGAAACTTTTTTTTATTTTGTTTTTAAATAAAAATTATTTTCTCATCATTTTGTTACACTAACGTTGATGCTTGAACATAGAGAAACCACATCATGCCTTGCAGCATTATTGAAATAATGATATATGTGAGCAACAGAACTGTAAGCCCCAATTTCAGTCCTTCCTGTTTGTAAATGGGACCTTACTTACCATTCATGTTCCTAAGGCAATTTTGCATGCAAGAATTTAGTTCCCAACTACACCTCCACTATGGGGTATATGCATTTTTAATTCGACACAATTCGACAGTCAGACACCCTCCCGCCGGGACCCGAATTCGACATATTCAATAAAAAACTGATTCGACAGTCCCGCTGTCGAAAAACGGACCAATTGATAGTGTGTGTCCTGGATTCGACTTCATGGACGGCTCAAAAGTGTTTAAAAAACCCAGAAAAAAAATGCGTGGGGTCCCCCTAGTTGGGGATTTAATGCCACGGCCTCAGGGACCGGTATAAAAGTGTCCCCCGGCTGTGGCATTATCTCTCCAGCTAGTGGAGCCAGGTGCTGTTGTGAAAAATACGGGGGACCCCTACGTCTTTTGTCCCCCGTATTTTTTGCACCAGGACCGGACGCAGAGCCCGGTGCTGGTTGTTAAAATACGGGGGATCCCCTGTTGTTCTCCCCCCCCCCCGTATTTTTACAACCAGGACCGGCTCAAAGAGCCCGAGGCTGGTTATGCTTAGGAGGGGGGACCCCACGCATTTTTTTTCTGGGTTTTTAACCCATTCCCACTGAAAAACATGCTCTGATCTCTCAATATTATTTAAGTCCGTAAAAAAAAAAAAAATTTTTAATATTCTTTAAAAAAATATATTAAATAATACTTGTGGCTCCTAATAGACAAACCAAAGTAGATAATCCCTTCTAATATAAATAGATATGCTATTAGCAATTAAAAAAACACAAAAAAATAATAATATAGGTTTTAAAAAAAAATTATTAGATCACGACCGCAAAATGAGGCGGACTGAAATTGACGAAATGAAATGACTGTCGAAAAGCACTGTTGTCGAATTGACATTCTTCAATTGAATATACTTTTGTCACATTTTTACCATTGCAGACATGTCGAATTTGACAACTGTCGAATTGCAAAAAGTTGAATCTGAAATGGCCGTTTTTCTGGCGAAAAGTACTGTATTGCATTGTCGAATCATTTTTTTTGTGTCGAAAATGCCCCGTTTTTCGACATTTGCGGCAATTCGACCGCAATTGCATATGGCCCTATATATCTTTACCTAATGCTTCAGTTGTGGCTCCTCCCTTGTTACCCTTTCTTTGTACTCTGTTTTACAGGGTTCCAAAAGTTATGCTCACTTGCTTGGGAGCTACTGTGAGAGTGTACAATGGGGGTAATTCCAAGTTGATCGCAGCAGGAAATTTTTTTAGCAGTTGGGCAAAACCATGTGCACTGCAGGGGAGGCAGATATAACAAGTGCAGAGAGAGTTAGATTTGGGTGTGTCATTTTGTTTCTATGCAGGGTAAATACTGGGTGCTTTATTTTTACACTGCAATTTACTCAACTCACCACACCCAAATCTAACTCTCTCTGCACATGTTATATCTGCCTCTCCTGCAGTGCACATGGTTTTGCCCAACTGCTAAAAAAAATTCCTGCTGCGATCAACTCAGAATTACCCCCAATATGAGGTTGGGATCTACCACACCAGCAGCTAGAAACTGTATAGTGTTGTCCACCTGACTGCCATTGCTAGTCTAAAGTATGTAGACTCTGCAGCTACAGTCCCTGCTTAGTGTAAATATAGTGCTTTTCAACTGAGTGTTGGAGACCCACCAGATGAGGTCACGGTTGGTGGGCCCAAATATATGTTTGGACAAAAATAGTTTATTATAACTATTCTGATTAGCAGTGCATAGTACTATATAGAGTGTGCATCTGCATTTTATTTTTCTGTATGGAACTACTAGTCTCAGCATGATGGCAACTCTCATTATGTTTGGAATTAGGGTTGTGCAGTCCATGGTGTCATTCTCCCCACCCCTCTCCCCATATGTTCAAAGAGTGCACTGATTTGGGAAGTAGTCTAGTTTGGGGGGTTTTTATTAATGAAAAAAAATGTGAACTTTGTTTTCTAAATATCCGAAATAGCTATATTTGCCTCATTTAAGAGCTCACAAAGTAGAAAACAAACCTCCAACAGGGAATTCCTTTTCTTATTAGACAAGGGGGGGGGGGGGGGGGGAAGTGAAACTTTTTTTTTCTTTTCTGTTCAAAGGTGGGGTGGCCAGGAGGGTAAAATAGAGCCTGTACTTCACTTGTATGCTATTACACTAGTTCAGAGATTTTCAACCTTTCCTGACTCGCGGCACGCCTAACAAGACTTTAAAATTCCCAAGGCACGCTATCAGTTACCCATGAGGGGGGGGGGGGAACACATTAGTCCCCACAGATATCAAATACATTAGCCTCAACATTTATCAAACACACTGCCCCCCCACACACACACAGTAATGGCACACACACTGCCCCCTCACAGCCCCCACAGTAATGGCACACACACTGCCCCCCTCACAGCCCCCATTGTAATGGCACACACACACTGCCACACACACACACAGTAATGGCACAGACACTGCCCCCCTCGTAATGGCACACACACACTGCCCCACACACACACACAGTAATGGCACAGACACTGCCCCCCTCACAGCCCCCATTGTAATGGCACACACACACTGCCCCCCCCTACACACACAAGTAATGGCACACACACTGCCCCCCTCACAGCCCCCACAGTAATGGCACACACACACTGCCCCCTCCTCCCCTGTAATAGTATAGTACTCACAGCCCCACTGTAATGTCAGTCCGGAGTCCTGTATATCTGAGCTGTAGTAGGATTAGGATGAGCACAGCAGTTCAGGGCAGTCCGCACGCTGCAGCATACACCAGCACCAAGCGCGGGCGGAAATGAGACGTAGAATGAGTGACCAATCAGCACGTCACCATAGGTCACGGACTGGGCAGCAGGAGAGCTGACTGTGCTGCCCGTGCACGACGGCAGGAGAAGGATCCATGTATCTTTGGCGGGCGGCGGAGCACTGTGCAGGGCATCTCTGGAGGCCGGTGAGCCGCGCGAGTGGCAGGCTGCGGCACACCTGACAACCGCTGGCGGCACACTAGTTGAAAAACGCTGCACTAAATCTTCGGTGCAGTCCTGGAAACCGACCCGAACGACCCCATTGTTTTCGACAGGGCACACAGAGCACTGCGTCCCAGAGGCTTGCAGTCCGACCGACCAAGAGACATTATTTGCCGCCTTCACTACTACAGCCAAAAAGAAGAGATAATCAGGAAACTCCGGAACGCCGGAGACCTAGACTTCAACGGCGTACCTATCCAGGTCTTTCAGGACCTCTCTCGCCACACCCTACAGTCAAGACGTCAAATAAAACCCCTAACAGACGCCCTCCGTAAAAACAACATCAAATACAGGTGGGGTTTTCCGTTCAGCATCACAGCTACCAATGACGGCAGGTCTGCAACGATTCGGACCCCCGAGGATGTCGCCCCCTTCTGCTCCACCCTATCTATTGACCCAGTACAGGTCCCTGAGTGGCAATCCGTAGGCTTGAGGATACGCCCCCCCCAACCTCCCCGGGCTGACATGCCTTTCCAAACAGTGGGATCTCCTTCAGCAGCACAGAAAAGGAATCGCTCCCTTTCGTCCCCTCTGTCTTCATCTACTCCCTCGGCTGCGAAGACCTGATCGCACCACCTTTAAAACGGCAACCTTTCCTTGCTACGCAGGACTGACGGGTACGGAGAGGACTACTCCAATATGTCAAGTCCCCATGGGAGGGTCCATGGCCTTTATATGAAGACTGCCTCCCTTGAGGCATCATGCAGTTGGGGGGCGCGTTGCCTCTCGGACTCTCGCCTCTATATTTAATAGTCCCGCCATGCCCGAGGGACATAGACATTTTAACTTCCCGAATAGAGTGAGATTTAAGCAACTCTGCCACGGTATTTACTGTACTATCGTAGCTCGGGTAATGTTCTATACCTAGTGTGATGGCATGCAATGTTCACATTATTGTGGTTATTCATTATGTTCCATTGATATAGTCCGTGTGGGAGGGCGGATCCGTTCCCCCCTCCCTCGTTACCCCATTTGCACCGCAATGTTTGGTCCTGGAATGATCGATGGGGACACTGTCCCCGTTGTTCGTATCACCAGGAGCGGTGCTACGTCTTCACATGTTCAACTGTGCTATATTGTTATGTTTTTCTGTTCTGCTGTTCTTCCCCTATCCCTTTCTCTCTCCCCCCCTCTTCTTCAGGTTCTCTCTTCCCCTCCAAAATTACCTAGACTCACCAACGCCCAAACCCTACTCTATGCGGCTGGGATCTCGGTAAGACCAGATTTACTATTTCTTATTGGAACGGATAAATGGCGCAACTAAAAGTGGTTTCTATTAATGCCCGGGGACTCAACATTCCTGAGAGGCGGTCAAGGGCCTTACGAGAATTGAAAGCCGAAAAAGCAGATGTTGCCTTTGTGCAAGAAACCCACTTTAAAGAGGGAATGGCCCCCTCTCTCAGGAATTGAGACTTCCCTACAGGGTATTTCTCCAATAATGTTGATGGTAAGACATTAGGGGTAGCGATTCTGATCGCCAAGCATGTTACCCTCGCTGATGTTGTTTGTCACCAACTTGTCCCCGGCAGGGCTCCACTTCTAAACTGCACCATCGCTAATAGAGCTCTTACATTTCTTAATGTTTATGCCCCCAATAAGGCACAGCCAGGCTTTTTGGAAAGAGTCCTCACGCTAGCCCAACCTCATATTAATGGGATTCTACTTTTTGGCGGGGATTTAAACTGGTCTTTGGAGCCTCGGTTAGACTCCTCCAACCCCTCCCCAAGGTATTCAGATAAATTACATCGTAGGGTCCGGAAGATTCTACATAACTTCCAACTTATGGATGTCTGGAGAATACAACACCCCTCCACTAGGGATTTTAGCTTCTATTCACACCCTCACAACACTTACACTAGGATTGACTACTTATTTATCCCGCATAGATTTTTACATCTGGCTGAGGTATCTGCTGTGGGCAACATGTCCTGGACAGACCATGCTCCCGTTTCTCTGGGGGTTCGCCTGTCCCCAGTCCGCCCGAACTCCTACACGTGGAGACTAAACGAGATGATCATCCAGGACCCCGGTTGCCAGCAGCAGATCAGGGAGGCGATAGCCGATTATATTGAGGTCAACGACACAGAGGAGATATCTAAAGTAGTAGTTTGGGAGGCACACAAATGTGTAATAAGGGGAAAACTCATTCAACTGGGCGCCCATAGGAAAAGACAACATATGGCGGCACGGGAGGCCTTGTTACAAAGAATTCAAGCCTTAGAACTTCTCCATAAATCCACCATGTCAGATGAAAACCTTCAATCATTACTAATAGCTCGGAAGGAATTAGACTCGCTTATGTCCCACAGATTGAAGTTAGAGGCTAGAAAATGTCGTAGTCGCTATTTCCTATGGGGGAACAAACCTGGGAAGCTGCTGGCGCGGGCTCTCCAGGCTCAACGCGCGGCATCTTTTATATCTAAAGTAAAATCTCATACGGGAACAACACAACATACCACGACAGAGATAGCAGCTGCTTTCCGACATTATTATACCCAACTATACAACCTAAGAGGCTCCACGGAGGCAGAATCCAATCTTTCCCGAAAGGCCTCCATTGTAGAGTTTTTAAGGGAAATTAAATTTCCCACTCTTACACCTGAAGAAGTCGAGTCACTTGAGAACCCCTACACTCTGGCAGAACTCGAAGACGCTGTTAAGACCACTCCAAATGGCAGGAGCCCGGGCCCTGACGGCTTCTCTTTAGCCTACTATAAGACATTTGGAGATGTCTTGCTACCTATGATGCTTAGAGCTTTTAATCAGGTTTCAGACCAGTCCTCCTTCTCCCCTCAGTCTATGCTCGCACATATCACAGTGATCCATAAGGAGGGCAAAGACCCGTCACAATGTTCCAGCTATAGACCAATTTCCCTATTAAACGTAGACTTGAAGCTCTTCGCCAAATTAATGGCGAATCGCTTAAAACTCTTCCTTCCAAAACTGATACACTCGGATCAGGTGGGATTCGTTCCGGGCCGCGAGGCCAGGGACAACACCACGAAGATTCTCGATTTGATTCATTACGCATCAACTTGTAAATCCCCCTCCATCCTCCTCTCAACAGACGCAGAAAAAGCGTTCGACAGGGTGGACTGGGATTTCCTATTGGGGGTACTGGAACACATGGGCATGGGCATGGTGGGCCTCCAGAGAATTAGGGCCCTGTATTCTGACCCCGCTGCTCGCGTGCGTATCAATGGCGAACTATCAGACCCGTTCCAGATACGGAATGGGACTCGTCAGGGGTGTCCTCTGTCACCACTTATTTTTGTGCTATGCATGGAGACCCTGGCGAGGGCCATTCGTCAGAATGTTAACATCACAGGGCTGCAGGTGGGGAGGACGGAGTACAAGCTCGCCCTATTTGCAGATGACCTCCTTGCAGTGATTTCTAATCCTTTGACCTCTATACCCAATCTCCTTAAAGAGTTCAAGCGGTTTGGTACTCTCTCCAATTTTAAAATCAATTTATCAAAATCTACAGCAATGAATTTAACACTAGACCAGACCAGCCTCCAAGTACTACAATCTATCTCGCCCTTTGCATGGCATCCAACACAATTAAAATATTTAGGAGTAACCCTTCACAAGGATCTTTCCCAAATTTACCAACTGAATTTCCCCCCACTCTTATCAAAACTCCACTCTGATCTCTCCAAATGGGGCGGGAAAAAAATTTCATGGATAGGGAGAATAGCAGTAATCAAAATGAATATTTTGCCCAGAATTCTTTACCTACTACAAACTCTGCCTGTTACTATTCCTCGATCATGGTTCCTCTTACTACAACGAAAGATCAGAGACTACATTTGGGCGGGGCGAAAACCCCGATTTAAGCATGAGATCCTCTTTAGACGGAAACATCAAGGAGGTCTCCAACTTCCTCACTTTTTATCCTATTACCATGCAGTACTCCTTACGAGAGCCATGGAATGGAGTAGTGAACTCCACAGGAAACAATGGGTAGATATTGAACTGGCCTCTCTTCCCTCTCTTAGCTTGAACTCCCTCTGGCTTTCTAAAGTCCCCCAGGTAACGCACCCACTGGCTAGTCCCATCTTTTTGTGTTGGCGGCTCCTACGCTCTCTCCCACATATTTCAACACATCCCTCCCCACTCTCACCACTGTTTGGGAACCCTGAGTTTCCCCCTGGATGCCACTCCTTGTCGTTTCATGCATGGCAAGAAAAGGGCATCCGGAGAACTAATCAGATGCTAGATTCATCTGGTATAATACCCTTTCCCGAACTGCAAACTAAATGGAACCTACCCAATAAAGAAATCTGGAGATATCTCCAAATTAAACATTACCTACAGACTTTTTGCTCTTCTGGAAAGGGTACACGGGCACTAACTTTATTTGAACAGATGTGCCTCTCCCACACATACCCTAGACACACTCTTTCCACGTTTTACAAGTGGATCTTGAATTATAGATTTTCTTCCCAACCGAAATTTGTCAGGGATTGGGAATTAGACCTAGGGGGTCTGGTGGCCACAGACGATTGGGAAGGTATCTATAAAAATACCTTCTCATTAACTACCAATGTGCTAGTCTTGGAGACTCACTACAAAGTTCTTACAAGATGGTATAGATGCCCAAATATCCTCGCAAAAATCTATCCTGGAGTACCCAACACGTGCTGGAGATGCGAGACAGCAGTAGGCACCCCACTACATATATGGTGGGAATGCTCTCTCTTGCAACCGTTCTGGCGCAAGGTGGTGGAGACAGCTAGCATTATCCTCGGTGAGGACTTACCCTTTTGCCCTAGCTTTTGGTTATTAAATCTCACGCGTACATCTAGATTTCACCTCAAGAAATCACTACTTCGCCATATTCTGAGTGCCTCTAAGGCAGTGATCCCAGTCCACTGGAAATCAACAGTGCCCCCCACTATGAAAGAATGGTCCGCCCGATTAGACCATTATATGGCAATGGAAGATCTCATTTTGTCTCTAGAAATGAAAAACACCTCCTTTATAGCTACCTGGAGCCCATGGCTGGAGTACAAGGAGACAACCCATTACAAATCTTCTTTTTAAGAGAAACCCCCCCCTTTTACCTCCAGTTGCCATATGTAATTAATCATGCTTTAAGCCCCTTGGGATAGGAAGAGAGAACCTCCCCCCCCCCCCCCCCCCCCCTTCCTAAACCTTATCTCCCTAAGCTACCTCTCTTTCTCCCCCTCTACACTGAGAGTAATACTACCCCTTACCCTTCTATTTTTCTCTTTGTATCTCGTTACTCCTCTACCCTTTCCTACTTCTACTCTCTCCCTTTTGCATCAAGAAGTTGTAATTCATGAAACGTTTATGGTTCTTACTCCTTTATGCTCTATATACTTTTCTTTATCTGGAATTATGATACGTTAGTGGAAAGAGGACATCCCCCTCTACAGTTATTTTCCATTGCTTTTATTATACACGGTGTTAAGTTTCTCCGGATGATGTACCTCTGACAATCTTAGAAGCTATTCAAATGTCTCTGCAACTTCCTGTTTTCGTTCATTTGAAATTTCAATAAAATCTATTTGCAAAAAAAAAGAAAAACGCTGCACTAGTTCATAGCTAAATATACTAAAGAATAGTAGAAAAAGTATTCTGTAACAATATGAAAGACTGATCATTTCATTTACAGTTCTAAATTTATATAATGCTTACATACGAGGTGTGGCTATTAAATAACAAGACTGTACTTCTAAAAAATAAATCATACTGCGTGAGTTAAAAGCGAATGGGGGAACATTGACCTTGGACTATCCCAAAACGGTTTTGCAGGTGTCACCCCTCTCGCACAGATAGTTTGCTGTCTCACAGCGATCGAAAAAGTTGTGTTTAATTCTGTGCGTCGTAAAAATGCATAAAAGTAGAGCAGCATTTTAACTTGTATTATAAGTTTTTGTTAAATTGAACAAAACATCCACCGACTCTTTCCGTATGCTTACCGAGGCTTGTAGGGCAGTTTGTATGTCAGTTGAATGTGTGTTTGAGTGGCACAAAAGATTTTTAATGATGGTTGTGAGGATGTCAAAGATGATAAATGTCCTTGAAGGCCTTTCACCTCAAAAACAAAGGAAAATGTGGAGAAAATCGAGAAAGATGTTCAAACGGACCGTCGAATGATAACCGAAATGGTAAATATCGAAAAAGAAACTTGGTCAAGTATTGTATCAAGATCTTAACATGACAAACGTTTGTGCTAAGATGGTTCCAAGGCTTCTCACTGCCGAGTAGAAATAAAATCGAAAAGCAAATCTGTGCACCCATTTTGGAACAAATTCAAGTGAATTCACATTTTTTAGCTAAATTTATTACCTGTGATGAAACATGGATCTTCCAGTACGATCCTAAAACAAAAGACTAGTCCATCCACTGGAAAACACCATTCTCACCAAGAATGAAGAAAGCACGTCAAAGCAAATCCAAATTCAAAGGCATATTAACAGTCTTCTTTGATATCAAGGGTGTTATTTTGGCTGACTGGGTACCAGAAGGCACAACAGTGAATCAACATCACTACAAAAATGTTCTAGCAACTTTGAGGGAAAGAATCAGAAGAAAAAGGCCAGAGTTGTGGAGAAATAGTTTCATCCTCCATGAGGACCAGAGCCGCAACTAGACTTTTTGGTGCCACATGCCAGAAAGAGAAATGCGCGCCCCCCCCCCCCCCCCCTTTCTCTGACGTCCTAGTGGATGCTGGGAACTCCGAAAGGACCATGGGGAATAGCGGCTCCGCAGGAGACTGGGCACAACTAAAGAAAGCTTTTAGGTCACCTGGTGTGCACTGGCTCCTCCCACTATGACCCTCCTCCAAGCCTTAGTTAGATTTTGTGCCCGGCCGAGGTTGGATGCACACTAGGGGCTCTCCTGAGCTTCTAGAAAGAAAGTATATAATTAGGTTTTTTATTTTACAGTGAGACCTGCTGGCAACAGGCTCACTGCAGCGAGGGACTAAGGGGAGAAGAAGCGAACCTACCTGCTTGCAGCTAGCTTGGGCTTCTTAGGCTACTGGACACCATTAGCTCCAGAGGGATCGACCGCATGGAACTGGCCTTGGTGTTCGGTCCTGGAGCCGCGCCGCCGTCCCCCTTACAGAGCCAGAAGCAAGAAGAGGTCCGGAAAATCGGCGGCAGAAGACATCAGTCTTCACCAAGGTAGCGCACAGCACTGCAGCTGTGCGCCATTGCTCCTCATGCACACTTCACACTCCGGTCACTGAGGGTGCAGGGCGCTGGGGGGGGGGCGCCCTGAGCAGCAATAAAAACACCTTGGCTGGCATGTATATCACAATATATAGCCCCAGAGGCTATATATGTGATAAATACCCCTGCCAGAATCCATAAAAAAGCGGGAGAAAAGTCAGCGAAAAAGGGGCGGAGCTATCTCTCTCAGCACACTGGCGCCATTTTCTCTTCACAGTGCAACTGGAAGACAGCTCCCCAGGCTCTCCCCTGTAGTTTTCAGGCTCAAAGGGTTAAAAAGAGAGGGGGGGCACTAAATTTAGGCGCAATATTGTATATACAAGCAGCTATTGGGAAAAATTCACTCAATATAGTGTTAATCCCTAAATTATATAGCGCTCTGGTGTGTGCTGGCATACTCTCTCTCTGTCTCCCCAAAGGGCTGTGTGGGGTCCTGTCCTCAGTCAGAGCATTCCCTGTGTGTGTGTGCGGTGTGTCGGTACGGCTGTGTCGACACGTTTGATGAGGAGGCTTATGTGATGGCAGAGCAGATGCCGATAAATGTGATGTCGCCCCCTGTGGGGCCGACACCAGAGTGGATGGATAGGTGGAAGGTATAAACCGACAGTGTCAACTCCTTACATAAAAGGCTGGATGACGTAACAGCTATGGGACAGCCGGCTTCTCAGCCCGCGCCTGCCCAGGCGTCTCAAAGGCCATCAGGGGCTCAAAAACGCCCGCTCCCTCAGATGGCAGACACAGATGTCGACACGGAGTCTGACTCCAGTGTCGACGAGGTTGAGACATATACACAATCCACTAGGAACATCCGTTACATGATCCCGGCAATAAAAAATGTGTTACACATTTCTGACATTAACCCAAGTACCACTAAAAAAGGGTTTTATGTTTGGGGAGAAAAAGGCAGTGTTTTATTCCCCCATCAAATGAGTGAATGAAGTGTGAAAAAGCGTGGGTTCCCCCGATAAGAAACTGGTAATTTCTAAAAAGTTACTGATGGCGTACCCTTTCCCGCCAGAGGATAAGTTACGCTGGGAGATATCCCCTAGGGTGGATAAGGCGCTCACACGTTTGTCAAAAAAGGTTGCACTGCCGTCTTAGGATACGGCCACTTTGAAGGTACCTGCTGATAAAAAGCAGGAGGCTATCCTGAAGTCTGTATTTACACACTCAGGTACTAGACTGAGACCTGCAGATAGTGCTGCTGCAGCGTGGTCTGTAACCCTGTCAAACAGGGATACTATTTTGCGAACATAAGACGTCGTCTTATATATGAGGGATGGACAGAGGGATATTTTGCCGGCTGGCATCCAGAATTAATGCAATGTCCATACGGTCAGGAGGTTATTAGAGACCCGACACTGGACAGGTGATGCTGACTTTAAAAGGCACATAGAGCCTTATAAGGGTGAGGAATTGTTTGGGGATGGTCTCTGGGACCTCGTATCCACAGCAACAGCTGGGAAGAAAAAAATTTTTACCTCCAGGTTTTCTCACAGCCTCAGAATGCACTGTATTATCAGGTACAGTCCTTTCGGCTTCAGAAATGCAAGCGTGTAAAACGAGGGAAGAGGGAAAAAGCTGCACCAGTCAGCCAGTTCCCAGAATCAAAATTCTTCCCCCGCTTCCTCTGAGTCCACCGCATGACGGGGGGGCTCCACAGGCGTAGCCAGGTACGGTGGGGGGCCGCCTCAAAAATTTCAGCGATCAGTGGGCTCGCTCACAGGTGGATCCCTAGATCCTTCAAGTAGTATTTCAGGGGTACAAGCTGGAATTCGAGGCGTCTCCCCCCCGCCGTTTCCTCAAATCTGCCTTGCCGACAACTCCCTCAGGCAGGGAGACTGTGCTAGAGGCAATTCACAAGCTGTATTCCCAGCAGGTGATAGTCAAGGTGCCCCTACTTCAAGAAGGACGGGGTTACTATTCCACACTGTTTGTGGTACCGAAACCGGACGGTTCGGTGAGACCCATTTTATATTTGAAATCCTTGAACACATACATAAAAAAATTCAAGTTCAAGATGGAATCGCTCAGGGAGATTATTGCAAGCCTGGAGGAGGGGGATTACATGGTATCCCTGGACATCAAGGAGGCTTATCTACATGTCCCCATTTACCATCCTCACCAGGAGTACCTCAGATTTGTGGTACAGGATTGCCATTACCAATTCCAAACACTGCCGTTTGGACTGTCCACGGCACCGAGGGTCTTTACCAAGGTAATGGCAGAAATGATTATACTCCTTCGAGAAAGAAAGTTTTAATTATCCCGTACTTGGACGATCTCCTTATAAAGGCGAGGTCCAAGGAGCAGTTGTTGGTCGGAGTAGCACTATCTCGGGAAGTGCTACAACAGCACGGATGGATTCTATACATTCCAAAGTCACAGCTGGTTCCTACCACACGCCTACTGTTCCTGGGGATGGTTCTGGACACAGAACAGAAAAAAAGTGTTTCTCCCGCAGGAGAAAGCCAAGGAGCTGTCATCTCTAGTCGGAGACCTCCTGAAACCAAAACAGGTATCGGTGCATCACTGCACACGAGTCCTGGGAAAAATGGTAGCTTCTTACGAAGCAAAATTCCATTCGGCAGGTTCCATGCAAGAACCTTTCAGTGGGACCTCTTGGACAAGTGGTCGGGATCGCATCTTCAGATGCATCGGCTGATAACCCTGTCTCCAAGGACCAGGGTATCTCTACTGTGGTGGCTGCAGAGTGCTCATCTTCTAGAGGGCCGCAGATTCGGCATACAGGACTGGGTCCTGGTAACCACGGATGCCAGCCTTCGAGGCTGGGGGGCAGTCACACAGGGAAGAAATTTCCAAGGACTTTGGTCAAGTCAGGAGTCGTCCCTACACATAAATATTCTGGAACTGAGGGCCATTTGCAATGCCCTAAGTCTGGCAAGGCCTCTGCTTCAAAACCAGCCGGTACTGATCCAATCAGACAACATCACGGCAGTCGCCCATGTAAACCGACAGGGCGGCACAAGAAGCAGGATGGCGATGGCAGAAGCCACAAGGATTCTCCGATGGGCGGAAAATCACGTCTTAGCACTGTCAGCAGTGTTCATTCCGGGAGTGGACAACTGGGAAGCAGACTTCCTCAGCGGACACGACCTACACCCGGGAGAGTGGGGACTTCATCCAGAAGTCTTCCAACTGTTGGTAAACCGTTGGGAAAGGCCACAGGTGGACATGATGGCGTCCCGCCTAAACAAAAAACTAGAGAGATATTGCGCCAGGTCAAGGGACCCTCAGGCGATAGCTGTGGACGCTCTAGTGACACCGTGGGTGTACCAGTCAGTTTATGTGTTCCCTCCTCTGCCTCTCATACCAAGGGTACTGAGAATAATAAGAAAACGAGGAGTAAGAACAATACTCGTGGTTCCGGATTGGCCAAGACAAGCGTGGTACCCGGAACTTCAAGAGATGATCTCAGAAGACCCATGGCCTCTGCCGCTCAGACAGGACCTGCTGCAGCAGGGGCCCTGTCTGTTCCAAGACTTACCGCGGCTGCGTTTGACGGCATGGCGGTTGAACGCCGGATCCTGAAGGAAAAGGGCATTCCGGAGGAAGTCATTCCTACGCTGATTAAAGCCAGGAAAGATGTAACTGCAAAGCATTATCACCGCATATGGCGGATGTATGTTGCTTGGTGTGAGGCCAAAAAGGCCCCAACAGAGGAATTTCAACTGGGTCGATTTCTGCATTTCCTACAAGCAGGAGTGACTATGGGCCTAAAATTAGGCTCCATTAAGGTACAGATCTCGGCTCTGTCGATTTTCTTCCAGAAAGAACTAGCTTCACTACCTGAAGTTCAGACGTTTGTTAAGGGAGTGCTGCATATTCAGCCCCCTTTTGTGTCTCCAGTGGCACCTTGGGATCTCAACGTGGTGTTGAGTTTCTTAAAATCACATTGGTTTGAGCCACTTAAAACCGTGGATCTAAAATATCTCACGTGGAAAGTGGTCATGTTATTGGCCTTGGCTTCAGCCAGGCGTGTGTCAGAATTGGCGGCTTTGTCATGTAAAAGCCCTTATCTGATTTTCCATATGGATAGGGCAGAATTGAGGACTCGTCCCCAGTTTCTCCCTAAGGTGGTATCAGCTTTTCACTTGAACCAACCTATTGTGGTGCCTGCAGCTACTAGGGACTTGGAGGATTCCAAGTTGCTGGACGTAGTCAGGGCCTTGAAAATGTATGTTTCCAGGACGGCTAGAGTCAGGAAAACTGACTCGCTATTTATCCTGTATGCACCCAACAAGCTGGGTGCTCCTGCTTCTAAGCAGACTATTGCTCGCTGGATTTGTAGCACAATTCAGCTGGCGCATTCTGCGACTGGACTGCCGCATCCTAAATCGGTAAAAGCCCATTCCACAAGGAAGGTGGGCTCATCTTGGGCGGCTGCCCGAGGGGTCTCGGCTTTACAACTTTGCCGAGCTGCTACTTGGTCAGGGGCAAACACGTTTGCAAAATTCTACAAATTTGATACCCTGGCTGAGGAGGACCTTGAGTTCTCATTCGGTGCTGCAGAGTCATCCGCACTCTCCCGCCCGTTTGGGAGCTTTGGTATAATCCCCATGGTCCTTTCGGAGTTCCCAGCATCCACTAGGACGTCAGAGAAAATAAGATTTTACTCACCGGTAAATCTATTTATCGTAGTCCGTAGTGGATGCTGGGCGCCCGTCCCAAGTGCGGATTGTCTGCAATACTTGTACATAGTTATTGTTAACTAAAGGGTTATTGTTGAGCCATCTGTTGAGAGGCTCCGTTGTTTTCATACTGTTAAACTGGGTATGGTATCACGAGTTATACGGTGTGATTGGTGTGGCTGGTAAGAGTCTTACCCGGGATTCAAAATCCTTCCTTATTATGTCAGCTCGTCCGGGCACAGTGTCCTAACTGAGGCTTGGAGGAGGGTCATAGTGGGAGGAGCCAGTGCACACCAGGTGACCTAAAAGCTTTCTTTAGTTGTGCCCAGTCTCCTGCGGAGCCGCTATTCCCCATGGTCCTTTCGGAGTTCCCAGCATCCACTACGGACTACGAGAAATAGATTTACCGGTGAGTAAAATCTTATTTTTTCCAATATCGACACAAGGAACGTCCATGCTATGATGATGATACCCCTTCCCATATATATAAACTGCTCAAAAATAAAGGGAACACTAAAATAACACATCCTAGATTTGAATGAATGAAATATTCTTGTTAAATACTTTATTCTTTACATAGTTGAATGTGCAGACAACAAAATCACACAAAAATTATCAATGGAAAGCAAATTTATTAACCCGTGGAGGTCTGGATTTGGAGTCACACTCAAAATTAAAGTGGAAAAACACACTACAGGCTGATCCAACTTTGATGTAATGTCCTTAAAACAAGTTAAAATGAGGCTCAGTAGTATGTATGGCCTCCACGTGCCTGTATGACCTCCCTACAACGCCTGGGCATGCTCCTGATGAAGTGGTGGATGGTCTCCTAAGGGATCTCCTCCCAGACCTGGACTAAAGCATCCGCCAACTCCTGGACAGTCTGTGGTTGGTGGATGGAGCAAGACATGATGTCCCAGATGTGCTCAATTGGATTCAGGTCTGGGGAATGGGCGGGCCAGTCCATAGCATCAATGCCTTTGTCTTGCAGGAACTGCTGACACACTCCAGCCACATGAGGTCTAGCATTGTCTTGCATTAGGAGGAACCCAAAGAGCTCTCGAGTTAAGTTCATGAATCTTGTATAGGTATTAGCTACAGAAAGGGTGGGGGAAGGAGACAGGGCATTCAGGAGATGCAAGGCTTAAAAAAGCGAGGAAGCTACCCTGCAGCGCTATATATGCGGTGGCATACTCTGCACATACCTAGTTACGGCATTGATCAGGACAATGCACCAGCCAACACTGCTCTTTCTGTGAGGTGTTTTTTTTTTTTTTTTTGGGGTGGGGGGGTGGGGGGGGGCAGAGAAACAGATTGAACGGTGTTCTAGCACTGCATACTCCCTGGACCTAGCACCATGTGATAGCTATCTTTTTTCTTAAGTCAGATCTGTACTCAAGGGAACACGTTTTGCATCAGTTACTGAAGTAAAGAAGAAAACGACTGAGCTGTTGAGACAGCTGACAGATAATGAGCTACAGCATGTCTTTGACCAGTGGAAAATAAGAATGCAGTGGTGTGTGGATGCGGAGGGGGGGAGTACATAGAAGGGGAACATAGTTAAAAAGTACTTAGTGTAATTAAACTTAAATAACGAGACTGATGCTATAATTTAATAGCCACACCTTCTATAAATACTGTCAACTTACCATGTGGACAGATATTCATCTGGTAAAACCACAGTGATAATGATCATTTCCTTCTACTGCAGACTTCATTCTAGGTTATTGTGTGCATTTTAAGTGTTTTGCTTTCCGAAGTACATTTGTGCTTGTTTCCTGGGGTCAAAATTGGCAGCAAATAATTTTCTTGAGACAAAAGTTTAGGAGCTATCAATTCTGTAACAGAGTATTTTGGTATGCTTTGTGTACAATGCAGAGTTTAATGCAAACTGATGCTTGCGGCTACAAAATGTATTATACAGGCCAAATGACCTACATTTTCAAACAGCACCAGTGTCCCTGCATCGTAGCAGCCAAAATTCTAAATTAAATTGACTGAAAGAAGTTATTTGGGAGTGTACTGTGCGCTGTAAGGAGACTTACTAACATCCACAAATAACTTGAGTTAAATCCACATGACTAATATACAGCTAATTTATCATTTATTATTCTTTTTAAATATTTGTATTATTTCACTTTATTACAAGTGTGCAATAAGAGAAAAAAAAAATATTGTGAAAAAATTGGTGAGCCTTTAAAGATCGATTTTTGTACCGATGATCAAAACTCTACAAACATAAAACATGTATATGAAACAATTATATTACAGGCATTAGTTCTAAGTGGTACATGTCCATTATAATAGGATGATTGTTAAGGTGGGTACACACTGATAGATATATCTGCAGATCAATTGATCTGCAGATATATCTATCTATGGACGGATCGGGCAGTGTGTTTAGCATACACACTGCCTAGTGTTCACTCTAGGAATTTTTTAGGGCAGGGTGCTGATCACGGGTAGGGCACATTTTTCATTCGTGAGGGCACATTTTTAAGTTAGAAGGGCAAAAATAGGTACATACTATATCGCTTGGTGCGCCCATTCCTATAGGTGAAAGCATGGACAGTGCGCACCGGAATTTTTTTAGGGGTGTTGTTTCGTGGGGAAGGGGCATGACGACATAATAGTACTAAATAACATTATACCACACAATAGTGCCGCTCATACACATTGCACCAGGTAGAATCTCCTATACACACTGCGCCAGGTAGAGCACGTTCTACATATTGCGCATACTGGAGAGAGCACTGGGGCACACTGCACAAGGGAGAGATAGCAGTTGGGACAGTGCTGGGGGGCAAGGGGATTAGGAGCAGGTAGTACTGTAGTCAGTGTTAGGGGTATGGAGGCATTAGTACCCAGGATACCCACTCCCCAATTACCTTTTAAGATCAGCTCCTCTCTGAGATGTGTGTATGCTGGGCACTATGTGTGGACATAGGATTGTATGTATGCTTGGCACTGTGTATGGGAGAGGTGGGGTGTATAATGAGCATTATGTGGGTATGGAGGGTGTAATGGGCACTGTGGGGTGTGTATGCTGGCAATGTGGGAGTGTACATATGCTGGGCACTGTGTGGGCATGAAGGGTGTAGAATAAGCACAGTACGGGTATGAAGGGTGTTATAGGCACCGTGGGGGTGTACATATGCTGGGCACTGTGGGTGTATAATGAGCACTGGGTGGGTATGGAGGGTGTTATGGGCACTGTGGGGTGTGTATGCTGGGCACTGTGGTGGTGTGCATATGCTGGGCACGTGTGGGTGTATGTTGTCCACTGTGGGGGTATTGGGTGTGTTTATGTTGGGCAGTGTGGTGGCATGGGTGAAGTAAATAATGGGCACTGCCCCAGCCCCGACCATTTCTATCATTAGCCGAATTACGCCCCCCACCCCACTCTGTTAGTTGCTTACAAGTTTAACTTTGGCTACATGCGGCTGTACTCCATGGGGACAAAGTTAAACTTGTAAGCAACTAACGGAGCGGGGTGGGGGGCGGCTGTACTCCATGGGGACAGAGACATGGCTACAAGATGGTGAAGCTCAGTAATAGATGCATTGGGTGAGGGCGCGCGTTGCTCACAAGTGACATACAGTATCTACCAGAACAGTCTCCCAGCCCTGCCGTACCTTTAGTAACAGCAATGTTACCCGCTGTCAGTAGGTTCCGGAGGGCGGAAGCAGAGAACCTAACCCGTTCCAGCGTCTCCGCTATTTTCCAAGCGACCTCGCACCAGCAAACAAGTAGTGTAGTCAGTCCCTGGAGCAGCATGCGGGCAGGGAGGAGGGAGGGACGTCTCAGGCGGGCTTCGATAGCGAGACACTGCAACTGGATGGGGAGACGCTGCCGGCACCGATTGGATGATGAGACGCTGGCGGCGATTGGATGACGCGGCGCTGCCGGCGGTGATTGGATGAGGAGGCACTGGCGGTGATTGGATGAGGAGGTGCTGCCAGCGGCGATTGGATGAGGAGGCGCTGCTGGCGGCGATTGGATATAGCAGCGCGTATTTTGCGATCACATGGGGGGAGAAGTGACAGCGCGGCGGGGGGAGAAGACAGCTCTTAGCAGGGCGGGCGCAAACGGGCAGGGCGCATTCTGTCACTCAAAAAAGGGGCAGGGCGCAGCGCCCTGCGAAAGAAGCTTAGAGTGAACACTACACACTGCCCGATCCGTCGGGGACTGACGTCATGAACAGGGCGGGCGTGTACAAACGCCCGCCCAGTTCAGCTGTCAATCACCGCCGGCCGCCGCAGCATGTGTACGGGCAGTACACACACAGCGACGCGCCAATATATCGGTAGATATATTGGCCGTCGGCTGTGCTGCGCGGCCGACGCGATACGTCTGTGAACGACGGAGTTCACAGACGTATCGCCCGTACACACTGGCCGACAGTCCCGCGATATATCGGCCGTTCAGGAGAACGGCCGATATATCGACCAGTGTGTACGGGCCTTTAGACCACCTTCGATACCTGTATTGCTTGGTCTGCATTACAAGATCTCTGAATGTCAATTTAAACCGCAGCAACAATGTATCAATATAACTTTCCCAAGAGTCAAAGACTTTAGATTCTAGTCTTTCTCTATTTTCTGCTGTGCCGCAGTGCTAATAATACCGTATATACTCGAGTATAAGTCGACCCGAATATAAGCCGAGGCACCTAATTCTACCACAAAAACCTGGGAAAACTTATTGACTCGAGTATAAGCCTAGGGTGGGAAATGCAGCTCTAGCCGTACACAGCCCTCAGTGCCAGATATGCCCTCATACTGCCAGATATGCCCTCATACTGCCAGATATGCCCCCACAGTGCCAGATATGCCCCCACACTGCCAGATATGCCCCCACACTGCCAGATATGCCCCACAGTGCCAGATATGCCCCACAGTGCCAGATATGCCCCACAGTGCCAGATATGCCCCACAGTGCCAGATATGCCCCACAGTGCCTGATGTGCCAGATATGCCCTCATGCTGCCACATATGTCCCTCATGCTGCCACATATGCCCCTCATGCTGCCACATATGCCCCTCATGCTGCCACATATGCCCCTCATGCTGCCACATATGCCCCCTCATGCTGCCACATATGCCCCCTCATGCTGCCAGATATGCCCCCTCATGCTGCCAGATATGCCCCCTCATGCTGCCAGATATGTCCCCTCATGCTGCCAGATATGTCCCCTCATGCTGCCAGATATGTCCCCTCATGATGCCACATATGCCCCCTCATGCTGCCAGATATGTCCCCTCATGCTGCCAGATATGTCCCCTCATGCTGCCAGATATGTCCCCTCATGCTGCCACATATACCCCCTCATGCTGCCAGATATGCTCCCTCCCCAAGTGCCAGGTATGCCCCACAGTGTTGTTACTTACCCCTCCGTCGATCCCGCGCTGTCTTCTGGAGGGACACGAAGCGCACAGCACGCGCCTCTCCTGTGTCCCTCCTGCATCTTCGGCGGCCGCGGCAGGTCTATTAAAGGAAGTGCCGGTTCGTGATCAGAGGTCACGAACGGGTACTTCCTGTAATAGAACCGCCGCTGCTGCCGCCGGAGATGCAGGAGGGACACAGGAGAGCTGTGCGCTTCGTGTCCCTCCTTCACACTGCTCTGCCTCTGCCTGTCACTGACTCGAGTATAAGCCGAGGTGGCTTTTTCAGCACAAAAAAAAGTGCTGAAAAAATCGGCTTATACTCGAGTATATACGGTAATTATTCTTACATTCCTTAGTAATTCTTTGCCTAACAGGTAGGTTGCCATATATCGCCCGTACTTATTTATTAATGAATTTATTAGCAGCTATTGGTATATATTATATTTATACTAAAAAAAATTAATTAAAAAGATCTCTCTCTCTCTCTATATATATATATATATATATATATATATATATCTCTCTCTCTCTCTCTCTCTCTCTCTCTCTCTCTCTCTCTCTCTCTATATATATATATATATATATATATATATATATATATATATATATATATATACATACATACACACACACACACACACACACACACACACACACACACACACACACACACACACACACACACACACACACACACCAAAGAGGAACGACACTGGAGGCAATGAATTTCCGAAAAAATGCTGTGTATTAAAAGCGACAGCTGTTTCAAGACGATAGCCCTTTTCTCAAGCAACCACACCAAATGCTGGACATTTGGTGTGGTTGCTTGAGAAAAGGGCTATCGCCCTGAAACAGCTGTCGCTTTTAATACACAGCATTTTTTAGGAAATTCATTGCCTCCAGCGCCGCCGTTCCTCTTTGGTGTTGTGCATAGAACTTTCGGTTGTGGCACGGAGGCTGGTTGTGGAATTTAACCCTTTGAGTGCCGACTGCCTTGTTCACATATATATATATCTATATATATATATATATATCTATATATATATATATATATATATCTATCTCTCTCTCTCTATATATATATATATATATATATATATATATATATATATATATATATATATATATATATATATATATATATATATCTCTATATCTCTATATCTCAAATACCCCACACTCTCACCCAACCTGAACAGCAGCTGGGGTGCCGAATCAGAGCCCAACCCACCTAAGGGAGGGATCTATAGGGCAACTCTGTGTACCTCAATAGGTCTCTGTCTACTATTACTACGTTGTCTGTGCTGAATCGTTTTACCTTGAAAAAGGTCCTGGCCTGGGACCGAAACGCTGGTGAGCATTCCAAACATTTTTTTGGAACTGGTATTGTCTCTCTCTCTCTCTCTTTTTTTTTTTTTTTTTTTTTTTTTTTTCTATTAAATATACTTTAGAATTTGAAGTTCTAAGTGTGGAGAGTGCTATCATTTCCACGATTGTGGAAAACACAGATCTATCTATCTATCTATCTATCTATCTATCTATCTATCTATCATATAATATAATTTTTTTTTTTTTTTGTCAGGAGCCAATTAAACTACCAGTATATTTTTGGAGTGTGGAAACCAGAGTACCAGGTAGAAACCTGTGCAAGCTTGGGACTGTTAAGTCCGTGGTGTGAATTGAAACACCTAACTGCTAACTGCATCCCGTTCCAATGGTTTAACCCATAGGTTCTCAAACTCAGTCCTCAGGTCCCCAACGAGTCAGTGGTTTCCAGGTAAATCAGCTGGAGCACAAATATACTCATTACTCACTGACACATTTTAAAAGATCCACAGGTGGAGCTAATTATTTCACTTGTGATTCTGTGAGGAGACCTGCAAAACATGCACAGAGTTTGAGAACCTGTGGTTTAACCAATTTTGTCTGAATTGCAGTTTTGCCCATTTTCCAGTGTTTGGGAGCTAATGGTCGACTGACATTTGTTCCCATCTATTACCAGTTTTTCATTCCAACTAGCCAGATTAGACAGATTTGCCAGATAATTGTATATAGTGTATTCCCAACTTTAGGGATACAGGGACTTCTTTCCTCATGTGCCTTTCCTTTTCTTACTTACACTATCTCATACTCCATACTCCCTTTGATGGCACCTAACCCTGGGTTTTCTATACCTGTCCTATATTGTCTTGTACTGTAAGTGCTGTTTTCTTGTTTGCTCATTTGATTATGTACTGTGTTATGGGCGCTGCGGATCCCTTGCGGTGCCATATAAATAAAGGATAATAATAATAATTGTCCAGATTATTAAGAACATATTCTCTGACCTGTAGCCATAAGCACCTAAGAATGGGATCCGTCTACAAACAATGAACCATATCTACTTTGGTGAATGTGGTGTCTGCAGTAAATGACATTTCATACAAATATGCCGTACATGTTAAGAATTGTCTTTTGAGGAGGGAAATAAGGCCAGCGAAAGAGATTCAGAAACATTTCCTAATATTGACTAGCAAAGTTTTTTACATAATATATTTAATGCACAAAGCAAAACTTTACATAAAAATGGTGGAAAGATTGTACCCATTGAGTCTGCCGAATACGAGTCTGGGAATGATAAATGACCACTCCCAATGTGGCACAATGTACGGAGAGACATCTTGTGGAGCAGGAGGAGATGGAAATAGCAGGTTGACTTAATTCTGCCAATCCTGGTCTGAGAACTGTTGAATGGAAGTGCTGACATAATATTGCATGTGGAAACATGCAAGTGGAAAATCACGCAGAAGAGGACATTTTGGTGCAAAAGACAAAGGCTTTCTGGATGTTTTGTCAGTTAGGCATCCAATTTAAGTCCTTGGTATGTTGACAGTTTTACCATGGTGTTCAATGCTGAGAAATGCAGTAAGTTAAAATGCAATCACCAAAGCGAGGGTTGTATATCTACATATAATAAATCTGTAAGGGTTATGGGCCTAATTCAGTAAGGATTGCAAATTCTGCTAAGTAGCAAAATTTGCAATCCTTTGGATCGCATGCTGGGGGCTGCCCATCGCTGGGCAAGGCCACCCAGCATGCTGACCGGCGCCTCCCCCAGTTCAACAAGCAAAAATTGCGAACGCAACGCAATTTGTGCTTGTTTTGCAGAAACTGAGGAAGCCTCCTGCCGTCGCAGCTTAGCTGCACCTGCATGAGTCCCGCCGCCATGTTTTAGATCGCAGCGGCTGTGTGTGACGTCACGCAGCCGCCATGATCACGCCCCCAACACGACCGTTTGGCCACCTCCGCCCCCTGTTCATGCAGCACCGCCCCTGCAATGCTCCATTTCCTCCCTGGAAATAGAGCGTTGCCCACCCGCGAACGCCTCTGCCTGACTGACATGCAGAGGCAATCGCATTTTCTGCGGGTGAATGAGCAGGGTGAATGGGCAGGACGGGTGCTGCGCATGCGCCTGCATCTTTTTCTCAAAATTTGCGATTGGATCGCACACTGCGATCCAACCTGAATTAGGCCCCATATCCGTAAATACATTTATTTTTTATTATTATTATTATTTATTATTTATTTATTTTTAAAGAAATATACTTTTAGGGAATGTTTATGAACTATCGCGATGGAAAACGGACATTTCAGAATTTTTGTATGTTCTTTCCCGCATCGCTATTTATTAACAGTTTATTATATATAGCTCAGCATATTCCCTTTCACTTTGAACAACAGTAATAGAACTGCGTAATAACAAACAGTCATAGAGGTAGAAAGGCCCTGCTCGCAAACTTACAATCTATAGGGAAATAGGCATTGATACACAAAGATAGGTGCTACCTATTGCATAATGGTCCACTAGATTGCAAAGGATCTTAATGGGCTGTATAATATGGTCACTCAGCAATGTTGGCCAAGGGTCAGGAGGAAGGATGTGCAAGTGAAGAAAGACAAAATATGTGAGGTCATGTGTGGACTGTACAGAGGGGATGTAATTAGATAGGGAGGGTGGGTACGGAATTTGATAAGCTTGTCTGAAGAGGTGAGTTTTCAGGGTACGCTTGAAGGTTTGGAGACTAGAGGTGAGTCTCATTGTGCGTGGGAGGGCATTCCACAGAGTGTTTGCAGCCCAGAAAAAGTCCTGTAATTTTGAGTGGGAGCGTGTAATGTGTGTGGATGACAGACGCGGAGCAGTTTGGTTAATGGCCTTGTATGTAAGTAAAGGTATTTTATATTGAATATGGCAAAAACTACTGGATAAATTTGTATTGTGTTTTCATTATTGTATAGTTTTGTGATCTAGGAAGAAAATGAGGTATGTATGATTTTGATCTGACATCAAGGAGAGTAGCAATAAAAGTGAAACCAGATGCTTGACACTTGCGGCAAATGCTCAGGGCTGTAGGCATAGATCTCGGGGCCAGCTGCTTCTCTCATGGGCAGCTGTACGCGGCTTGCTCATGAGTTTGTGGCCCCAAGCATCTTTTTGTGTTCATCCCTGTGGAAAAATGGCAAATATTTGTTTACAAAGAAATTTTGTGATCAATGTATAAAATATGCATCACAATATTAGATGGAACTACTGTCATTGTAAAACTAGTTCCACTGAGCAATAACAGACATCCATGCGGGCAAACGCTAGTTGTTAACACTGATAAACTACACAATACTGGTATGCTGATTAATTAGGTTTCTTAAAATGTACAGTGGGTTAACAGCATGTTGACACATTCTGCTAAACTGGTATCTAATGTTTAATACAAACAATGAGACAATACACACAATAGAACATATACAACATATAACATTAAAGTCGAGGGGTGCAGGTAAAGGGGATGGGATGATAAGAGTTACAAAGTCTTGAAGGGGCAATGCAGTAAATGTCTTGCAGTATGTACCAAGGTTTTTCCATCTTCACTCTGTATTGCAGCAACTGCCTGGTGTCTTTCCAAGTCGGAGCGGCTGGGTTGGAGGTAGCATGCTTAATTGCTGGTCTTGCCTCTCCTCTGCATTCGCTGTTGTGGGTCTTGAGGACGTGCTCACTCTTGGCTCCAGTCTCTACCTTAAGTTGAGAAGATGCTCTGTAGTGCAGGGCAAAAAGGACAAAATGCTTTGGCATAATAAAACCTACTTCTGCACCCCTTATTTTATCCAATGGAAGTTGTACCACTACATTGCCAAACTGACACTTGGGATTGTCCTAGAATGGCAGAAACAATTATCTGTGTGCTTTTAGACCATGTTTCTGTGTATGCCACAATATCCAAGTAGACCTGAATAGAGGGTTATAGCGTGCCTCCTGCAAAATATCAGTCATATTGATGAAGAAAACCAGCAAGGCTGTTTTGGTCAAGAAATGTTTCTCCAATGATTTATGGAGTCAATACCTCATTGGGCATATACAAAGTGAAAATGTGGCGTTGGGGTCATTTTAAAACCTGGTGTGTGGAGTAGGGGGCATAGATGTTCTTGAAGGGCGGGAGGAGATTTATTAGTGATTACCTCTCCTTAGGGCTAGGAATTCGTATTGGTATATGGGTAAACACAAGTGCACAATTTGCTCTCTGTATTTATGTTTTTCATGCACTTTGAATTGTGCTTTTACAGGTAGCGCACGTTAACACAGTAGAAATGGGTTGTGACACATTCTAAAGTGTCCATATGAAACCATTTCTTTTTCGAATGCGCTTTCAGTGAATGTGAAATCGGATAGGTGTGAACTACTGTAGCACAGTGTATATATTAATTACTGTTTCACTGTTGTAAGCTGCACCACTCCAATGCTCTTGATCTTCAGTGATTTTCACCCTCTAATAAAAATCCTGTCATCACTGTTCTCGCAGGATCTAATACTGTACCACTAATCTTAGGAAACCACAAACACTTAATTGAGCTGAGAATATGAAATGAAGGAGATTTTTTTCTGTCCCTACAGTCCCTGTATCTTGCTAACCAATGTTCTTGCAACTACATTACATGGGTAACAAATAAACGCAAGATATTAAGAAAGGTTCCCCCCTCGAGTACAGGTCTCTCTAATTGGCAAGTCTCCCATGCATGTGGTAATACTTTGGACTGTACTTATGTAGTTCAGTCCAAATTAGAGATGGGGAAGAGCCATCACGAAGAGGCAAGTATCCAAGGAAAGCCTTTAACATTTATCTCTGATAATCCATTATGTGTGGCCAGTTTGATATTGCAGCGTATAGGCATCAAGTGACCCATGCCAGATAATTATCCCATAATATTAATGTTCTTGTTGCTGGGCACATTGATAAACTGGGTTCGGTACAGAATCCCGGTAGTCAGAAAACCAACAGCGGAATCTAAACGGATTCAAGTAACTATTTCCACCCTGCCCCCAACCAGTGCTGAAAGTAGGGTGGTATGGAGTACCATTAAGAAATATGGTGTACCACCAGCCCATTTTTGTGTGTGGGACATGAAATGGTGTCATTGGCATAACATGTAATAGGCATTACGTTGTGTGGTATAATATGTATGGCATTAGTGTGTGGCATAATGTGTAATGGGCACTATGGTGTGTGGCATAATTTGTAATGGGCATTAGTGTTTGGCATAATGTGTAAGGGGCATTACGGTGTGTGGCATAATGTGGCCACACAACTATTGTCATGTAGCCACTCCCCTAGTTTCATGTGACATGCCCCCTCATGACACGTGACCACACCCATTTTTACTATCGGTACCGCTAAGAAAAAAATTCTACTTGCACCGCTGCCCCCAACCCTCCCCTCCCCTGCTGCAGCCTAATCATAACCTCACCCTAGTCTCCAGCCTAACCCTCCCTCTAGTGCCTATTTCCCCCCAACCCCTCGCCTCTGTTGGGATTCTAAACATTGGTTTCCTGCTGTTGGTCTTCTGACCGTATCCCGAGTTGTTTGCCATTTCAGCTGTGCATTAGTATTAATACGCGTGGGTAGCATAAATGGAGGCGTCTGTTCCCCATCATAAAATTTGCAGCATAGAAGAGTTGTAGTGCCAATGTTACTGTCTTTCACTGTCCTCATATCCCATATTGTATTGAGCGGCTTTGAAGTAGATCAACACCTGCATGATTAGTAAAATGCAATTATTATGAAAGTTGCTACATACAGTACAGTATGTATGAAAGTACATAAACTGACATACAAGATTAGATGGCTTCTTTCACTAAGGGGCTTATACAAAAATGTTATTTGTATTTCTCTGACGTCCTAGTGGATGCTGGGGACTCCGTCAGGACCATGGGGATTAGCGGCTCCGCAGGAGACAGGGCACAAAAATAAAGCTTTAGGATCAGGTGGTGTGCACTGGCTCCTCCCCCTATGACCCTCCTCCAAGCCTCAGTTAGGTTTTTGTGCCCGTCCGAGCAGGGTGCAATCTAGGTGGCTCTCCTAAAGAGGTGCTTAGAAAAAGTTTTTAGGTTTTTTTATTTTACAGTGAGTCCTGCTGGCAACAGGCTCACTGCAACGAGGGACTTAGGGGAGAAGAAGTGAACTCACCTGCGTGCAGGATGGATTGGCTTCTTAGGCTACTGGACACCATTAGCTCCAGAGGGATCGAACACAGGCCCAGCCATGGAGTCCGGTCCCGGAGCTGCGCCGCCGACCCCCTTGCAGATGCCGAAAAGTGAAGAGGTCCAGAAACCGGCGGCAGAAGACTTTTCAGTCTTCATGAGGTAGCGCACAGCACTGCAGCTGTGCGCCATTGTTGTCACACACTTCACACCAACGGTCACGGAGGGTGCAGGGCGCTGCAGGGGACGCCCTGGGCAGCAATGAGAATACCTTGTTCTGGCTAAAAAATACATCACATATAGCCCCTGGGGCTATATGTATGTATTTAACCCCTGCCAGGTCTCACAAACTCCGGAGAAGAGCCCGCCGAAATAGGGGGCGGGGCCTATCTCCTCAGCACACAGCGCCATTTTCCTGCTCAGCTCCGCTGCGAGGAAGGCTCCCAGGACTCTCCCCTGCACTGCACTACAGAAACAGGGTAAAACAGAGAGGGGGGGGGGCACTTTTTTGGCGTTTTTTGATATATATTAAGCTGCTATAAGGGAGACAACACTTCTATAGGGTTGTTCCTATATATTTATAGCGCTTGGGTGTGTGCTGGCAAACTCTCCCTCTGTCTCCCCAAAGGGCTAGTGGGGTCCTGTCTTCGATAAGAGCATTCCCTGTGTGTCTGCTGTGTGTCGGTACGTGTGTGTCGACATGTATGAGGACGATGTTGGTGTGGAGGCGGAGCAATTGCCGGTAATGGTGATGTCACCCCCTAGGGAGTCGACACCGGAATGGATGGCTTTGTTTATGGAATTACGTGATAATGTCAGCACATTACAAAAATCAGTTGACGACATGAGACGGCCGGCAAACCAGTTAGTACCTGTACAGGCGTCTCAGACACCGTCAGGGGCTGTAAAACGCCCTTTACCTCAGTCGGTCGACACAGACCCAGACACCGAATCTAGTGTCGACGGTGAAGAAACAAACGTATTTTCCAGTAGGGCCACACGTTATATGATCACGGCAATGAAGGAGGCTTTGCATATCTCTGATACCCCTTTTTGTGGTACATGCAGTATTATGTGGGGTCTGAAAAAACTACCTGTAGTTTTTCCTGAATCAGACGAATTGAATGAAGTGTGTGATGGAGCGTGGGTTAACCCCGATAGAAAACTGCTAATTTCAAAGAAGTTATTGGCATTATATCCTTTCCCGCCAGAGGTTAGGGCGCGCTGGGAAACACCCCCTAGGGTGGATAAGGCGCTCACACGCTTATCTAAACAAGTGGCGTTACCGTCTCCTGAAACGGCCGCCCTCAAGGATCCAGCGGATAGGAGGCTGGAAACTACCCTGAAAAGTATATACACTCATACTGGTGTTATACTGCGACCAGCCATCGCCTCTGCATGGATGTGCAGTGCTGGGGTGGTTTGGTCGGATTCCCTGACTGAAAATATTGATACCCTAGATAGGGACAGTATTTTATTGACTTTAGAGCAATTAAAGGATGCTTTTCTTTATATGCGAGATGCTCAGAGGGATATTTGCACTCTGGCATCGAGAGTAAGTGCGATGTCCATATCTGCCAGAAGAAGTTTATGGACGCGACAATGGTCAGGTGATGCGGATTCCAAACGGCATATGGAAGTATTGCCGTATAAGGGGGAGGAATTATTTGGGGTCGGTCTATCGGATTTGGTGGCCACGTCAACAGCCGGGAAATCCACCTTTTTACCTCAGGTCCCCTCCCAACAGAAAAAGACACCGTCTTTTCAGCCGCAGTCCTTTCGTTCCTATAGGAACAAGCGGGCGAAAGGACAGTCATATTTGCCCCGAGGCAAAGGAAAGGGTAAGAGAGTGCACCAAGCAGCTTCTTCCCAGGAGCAGAAGCCCCCCCCCGGCTTCTGCAAAGCCCTCAGCATGACGTTGGGGCTTTACAAGCGGACTCAGGGGCGGTGGGGGGTCGACTCAAGAATTTCAGCGCACAGTGGGCTCACTCACAGGTGGACCCCTGGATCCTGCAGATAGTATCTCAGGGTTACAGGTTAGAATTCGAGAAGTCTCCCCCTCGCCGGTTCCTAAAGTCTGCTCTGCCAACGTCTCCCTCAGACAGGGCGACGGTATTGGAAGCCATTCACAAGCTGTATTCTCAGCAGGTGATAGTCAAGGTACCCCTCCTACAACAGGGAAAGGGGTATTATTCCACACTATTTGTGGTACCAAAGCCGGACGGCTCGGTAAGACCTATTCTAAATCTGAAATCTTTGAACCTGTACATACAAAAATTCAAGTTCAAGATGGAGTCACTCAGAGCAGTGATAGCGAATCTGGAAGAAGGGGACTTTATGGTGTCCCTGGACATCAAGGATGCTTACCTGCATGTCCCAATTTGCCCTTCACATCAAGGGTACCTCAGGTTCGTGGTGCAAAACTGTCATTATCAGTTTCAGAAGCTGCCGTTTGGATTGTCCACGGCACCTCGGGTCTTTACCAAGGTAATGGCCGAAATGATGTTTCTTCTGCGAAGAAAAGGCGTATTAATTATCCCTTACTTGGACGATCTCCTGATAAGGGCAAGGTCCAGGGAACAGCTGGGGGACGTAGTAGCACTAACCCAAGTAGTGCTGCAACAGCACGGGTGGATTCTGAATTTTCCAAAATCTCAATTGACCCCGACGACACGTCTGCTGTTCCTGGGAATGATTCTGGACACGGTTCAGAAAAAGGTGTTTCTTCCGGAGGAGAAAGCCAGGGAGTTATCCGAACTTGTCAGGAACCTCCTAAAACCAGGGAAAGTGTCTGTGCATCAATGCACAAGAGTCCTGGGAAAGATGGTGGCTTCTTACGAAGCGATTCCATTCGGCAGATTCCACGCAAGAACTTTTCAGTGGGATCTGCTGGACAAATGGTCCGGATCACATCTGCAGATGCATCAGCGGATAACCTTATCGCCACGGACAAGAGTATCTCTTCTGTGGTGGTTGCAAAGTGCTCATCTGTTAGAGGGCCGCAGATTCGGCATACAGGACTGGGTCCTGGTGACCACGGATGCCAGTCTGAGAGGCTGGGGAGCGGTCACACAGGGAAGAAACTTCCAGGGAGTATGGTCAAGCCTGGAGATGTCTCTTCACATAAATATACTGGAGCTAAGAGCGATTTACAATGCTCTAAGCCTGGCAAAACCCCTGCTTCAGGGTCAGCCGGTGTTGATCCAGTCGGACAACATCACGGCAGTCGCCCACGTAAACAGACAGGGCGGCACAAGAAGCAGGAGAGCAATGGCAGAAGCTGCAAGGATTCTTCGCTGGGCGGAAGATCATGTGATAGCACTATCAGCAGTGTTCATTCCGGGAGTGGACAACTGGGAAGCAGACTTCCTCAGCAGACACGATCTACACCCGGGAGAGTGGGGACTTCATCCAGAAGTTTTCACATGATTGTGAACCGTTGGGAAAAACCAAAGGTGGACATGATGGCGTCTCGCCTCAACAAAAAACTGGACAGGTATTGCGCCAGGTCAAGAGACCCTCAGGCAATAGCTGTGGACGCTCTGGTAACACCGTGGGTGTTCCAGTCAGTGTATGTGTTTCCTCCTCTGCCTCTCATACCAAAAGTACTGAGAATTATACGGCAAAGGGGAGTAAGAACGATACTCGTGGCTCCGGATTGGCCAAGAAGAACTTGGTACCCGGAACTTCAGGAGATGCTCACGGAAGATCCGTGGCCTCTACCTCTAAGACGGGACCTGCTTCAGCAGGGACCGTGTCTATTCCAAGACTTACCGCGGCTGCGTTTGACGGCATGGCGGTTGAACGCCGAATTCTAAGGGAAAAAGGCATTCCGGAAGAGGTCATTCCTACACTGGTAAAAGCCAGGAAGGAGGTGACTGCACAACATTATCACCGCATTTGGAGAAAATATGTTGCGTGGTGTGAGGCCAGGAAGGCCCCCACGGAGGAATTTCAATTGGGTCGATTCCTACATTTCCTGCAAACAGGATTGTCTATGGGCCTCAAATTGGGGTCCATTAAGGTTCAAATTTCGGCCCTGTCGATTTTCTTCCAGAAAGAATTGGCTTCAGTTCCTGAAGTCCAGACTTTTGTAAAAGGAGTACTACATATACAGCCCCCGGTTGTGCCCCCAGTGGCTCCGTGGGACCTTAATGTAGTTTTGGATTTTCTCAAATCCCATTGGTTTGAGCCACTCAAATCGGTGGATTTGAAATATCTTACATGGAAAGTAACCATGCTACTGGCCCTGGCTTCAGCCAGGAGAGTGTCAGAATTGGCGGCTTTATCGTATAAAAGCCCATATCTGATTTTCCATTCGGACAGGGCAGAACTGCGGACGCGTCCTCATTTTCTGCCTAAGGTGGTGTCAGCGTTTCACCTGAACCAGCCTATTGTGGTGCCTGCGGCTACTAGCGATTTGGAGGATTCCAAGTTGCTGGACGTTGTCAGGGCATTGAAAATATATATTTCAAGGACGGCTGGAGTCAGAAAATCTGACTCGCTGTTTATACTGTATGCACCCAACAAGCTGGGTGCTCCTGCTTCTAAGCAGACGATTGCTCGTTGGATTTGTAGCACAATTCAACTTGCACATTCTGTGGCAGGCCTGCCACAGCCTAAATCTGTCAAGGCCCATTCCACAAGGAAGGTGGGCTCATCCTGGGCGGCTGCCCGAGGGGTCTCGGCATTACAACTCTGCCGAGCAGCTACGTGGTCGGGGGAGAACACGTTTGTAAAATTCTACAAATTTGATACCCTGGCTAAAGAGGACCTGGAGTTCTCTCATTCGGTGCTGCAGAGTCATCCGCACTCTCCCGCCCGTTTGGGAGCTTTGGTATAATCCCCATGGTCCTGACGGAGTCCCCAGCATCCACTAGGACGTCAGAGAAAATAAGATTTTACTTACCGATAAATCTATTTCTCGTAGTCCGTAGTGGATGCTGGGCGCCCATCCCAAGTGCGGATTGTCTGCAATACTTGTACATAGTTATTGTTACAAAAAAATCGGGTTGTTATTGTTGTGAGCCGTCTGTTCAGAGGCTCCTACGTTTGTCATACTGTTAACTGGGTTCAGATCACAAGTTGTACGGTGTGGCTGGTTTGAGTCTTACCCGGGATTCAAAATCCTTCCTTATTGTGTACGCTCGTCCGGGCACAGTATCCTAACTGAGGCTTGGAGGAGGGTCATAGGGGGAGGAGCCAGTGCACACCACCTGATCCTAAAGCTTTATTTTTGTGCCCTGTCTCCTGCGGAGCCGCTAATCCCCATGGTCCTGACGGAGTCCCCAGCATCCACTACGGACTACGAGAAATAGATTTATCGGTAAGTAAAATCTTATTTTTATTTATTTAAAGTTACACACACCTGAGAAGCATAGTAACACATAAAGCAGAGGCGCTCTATTTATGTAGGTTTATTCATATTTGAAAAAGTGTCATTCATTTCGCTTTGCTACATGAGACGAATGATGAGCAACCATTCATAATCTCGTAAATGAATTTTGTGGAATTTATAGTCTATTAATCTTACTGGAACTGCAGTGGTCAGTTGTGCAGTGTAGTTATGGTAATATAAGAAACAATTACCGTGATATTTGCTTTGCACAATTTTAGACCATGCTGAAACCTATGGGGTATATGCAATTGCGGTCAAATTGCCGAAAATGTCTGAAAAACTGGTAATTTTCGACACACAAAACCTGTCGAATTTGATTCGACAATGCAATACAGTACTTTTTCGACAAAAAACCTGCCGTTTCATTTTCGACTTTTGGCAATTTGACTTTTTTTCAATTCGACATGTCTGCAATGTTAAAATGCGGCTTTTGACAATTGAAGAATGTAGATTCGACAACAGTGCTTTTCGACAGTCATTTCGTCAATTTCATTCCGCCTCATTATCCTGTCGTGACCTAATAAAATTGTTTAAAAACATAAAAAAATGTTGTGCTTTTTTATTGCTAATAGCATATCTATTTATATTAGAAGGGATTATCTACTTGGTTTGTCCTTTAGAGCCACAAGTATTATTTAATCGATTTTTTTTTTTTTTTTTTAAAGAATATATATTTTTTTTACGAACTGCAATAATATGGAGAGATCAGTGCATGAAGGGGTGTGAAAGTGTAAAAATTCCTGAAAAAAAAAAATGCGAGGGGTCCCCCCTCCTAAGCATAACCAGTCTCGGGCTCTTTGAGCCAGTCCTGGTTGTAAAAATACGGCGGGGGGGGAATGACAAAATGACAGGGGTTCCCCCGTATTTTAACAACCAGCACCGGGCTCTGCGTCCGGTCCTGGTGCAAAAAATACGGGGGACAAAAGACGTGGGGGTCTCCCGTATTTTTCACACCAGCACTGGGTTCCACTAGCCAGAGAGATAATGCCACAGCCGGGGGACACTTTTATATTGGTCCCTGCGGCCGTGGCATTAAATCCCCAACTAGTCACCCCTGGCCGGGGTACCCTGGAGGAGTGGGGACCCCTTAAATCAAGGGGTCCCCCCCCAGCCACCCAAGAGCCAGGGGTGAAGCCCGAGGCTGTCCCCCCCCCCCCCCATCCAAGGGCGGCGGATGGGCGGCTGATAGCCATGTGTAAAAAAAAAATATATATATATATATTGTTTTTTGTAGAAGAACTACAAGTCCCAGCAAGCATCCCCCGCAAGCTGGTACTTGGAGAACCACAAGTACCAGCATGCGGAGGAAAAACGGGCCCGCTGGTTCCTGTTGTTCTACTACAAATTAAATACCCAAATAAAAACAGTACACACACCGTGACAGTATAACTTTATTACATACATGCACACCTACATACTTACCTATGTTGACGCGAGGTGTCGGTCCCCTTCTCCACGTAGAATCCACGGGGTACCTGTAAATAAAATTATACTCGCAACAATCAAGTGTAGATCGGTCCTCTTGTTTGTAATCCACGTACTTGGCAAAAAAAAAAAAACCCCCGAAGAATCCGAACCACTCACTGAAAGCTGGCAGGACCCCCCGTGACTGCTGTCAAAGAGGGTCCCTTCAGCCAATCAGGGAGTGCCACGTCATGGCACTCTCCTGATTGACAGCTCAGGCGCGCACAGCCAATCAGGCGGCGCACTTGAGATACACTGTAGCGCATAGGCGCTCCATTGTATCCAATGGTGGGAACTTTGCAGTCAGCGGTAGACCACAAGAGTGACCCCACATAACCTTGCGGTCTACCGCTGACCGCAAAGTTCCCACCATTGGATACAATGGAGCGCCTATGCGCTACAGTGTATCTTGAGTGCGCCGCCTGATTGACAGCTCAGGCGCGCACAGCCAATCAGGTGAGTGCCCTGTCTCCCCCCGCACTCTCAGCACACATTGCGCTGTGCTGAGCGGGGTGAGAGATGTGTGCTGAGCGAACCGCTCAGCACACATCTCTCCACAAATTGGCCCGTGAATACGGCCCTTTAGAATTGTCTCTCCACAATACATTTTTACTCATCGTGCAAGCGCATGTAGATGGTCACTTCATATTCATAACTAAACTTAGCCATTTACTAGACTGCGTAACTGAAGAGATAGACGGAAATAAAAGGTTTACTGGTGAACGCCAAGTAATTGGGGATGGATGCTGATGTTTAGCATATGTAAATGTGTGATATTAGCAGCCAGAATTCTTTTGTTTTAATTTAATTAACAGTAATTGCCTCAAGTAGAATGGGTAAAAAACCTTTGTCTAGATGGGAGCTTTGAAATGTAGAGTAGAATCCAATTAAACTCTTATCTTGTTTTTACAGTGCCTCCCCTGTTTGTAGAGTTAATTGGAAAGTAGGGTCTTCCTTTGGGGTTAAGCTCTGCAGGTTTCCCATTACTTGCCCAGCTATATGTCTGAGAGCTTGGGGTCACTAGTTTTCTGCAGATGTCAGAAATGGTCATGTTTCTGCATACAGCCTTAGTCCCCAAGTTGGATAATGTCATTTTTGTATCAAATTTACGTGAGATTAGTTGGACACCTCTTTTATATGATGTTAAGAATGAATTTGTGTGGGCAAATTATTGAATCAGCTGCTTAAAATCAAGGAAAGAGATGTATGCATGTATCACGGGTTGTCCTTTACCTAGGTGAAATTTAGAATGTGGACACTCTCTTTGATGGACATGCATGAATAAAATAAACTGTGAGGAGACTTTTTTTTTTTTACTGTAGGCAGTTTATAGCAGATGTCAATGTATATTCCCATACATCAAGATCTGTGTCCATTTTTACCATACAATACTGTTATAAGTGGGGAGCATGGATGGTGTAATGTTTAGCATCACTAAGGTCTGGGGTCGATTCCCACCACAGCCCTAACTGTGGGGTGTTTGTATATTCTCCCCATGCTTGCTTGGAATTCCTTTGGGTACTCCCATTTTTCCACCCATAAACCACAAAATATACTGATGTGAATGGGCACCTCTTCCAGCATATAGGATAATGTGTATACAGTCAGCCTAAACAAATGTGTACAAACGTACACCAGTATTGTCCCATGAGAAGGAGCAGGGGGGGGGGGGGGGGGGGCTGTTTAAAAAAACAAACACTTTTTTTTTCTGGTTTAAACCAGTTTTTTTATTTTTTCCATTAATATTTGAATAAGAAAAAAATAATCATGTATTAGAATTCTTGATCAACCATGTTTTATTGCTTTCTAACATTAATAATGTTTTCAGGCTTTGATTTGATATATTTTACGTCTTTCAATAAAACCAATTTTGTTACACCTTATTATTCCTACTACATCTGAATATTTGTAGATAGACTAAACATATTAATACACACAAAGTACACTCCGAGATAGATGAAAGTATTAGCCCTACTTATTATAATTAAATAAATCTGAATAATAAAACAAAATGGAAAATACTAAATCACTTTTCAGATAAACACACACACACGGACACAGAGTTAAGCATACACTTTTAGTTTTTTTTTGTGACTGACGGACACTACTGTGCGGTGTAATGTGAATTAGTGCTATTCTGTGGCCATGCCCCTATGTTTTTGATGCGCGTCTTCGGCGTGCACTATCCCTGTTTTGAATGGGGGGATGGTGCCAAAGGAAACATTCACCCTGGGCGCAACAAGGTCTAGAACTGGCCCTGCCAGTAGTCACAGCATAATAAAAAAAAGTGTGTTTAAAAAAAAAAAAAAAAGACATTTGGTTTAAACCAGCCAACCGTGGCGAGTAGCCTGTCTAGATCAGGGAGAGCTTCCTTTTCCTGAGGTCTTACAAGGAGAAGCAGTGCAGTAATTCATTGTTTGGTGACCAGCTTAAAAAAAAAATAAAAAAAAATCAATAGTATAATGCTGGGTACACACTTGACAGATTTGCCAAATTATGCTAGGGACTAGACACTTTATGGAGTTTAAAAAGAGTTCCCCAGAACATCCAATTTCAATCATACACGCTCCGATTGAAAAGATCATCTGTTCTTAAAATACTCACACCGATAGATTGTCTCTGTACATGCTGTCAGATAATTGTGCTTCCACTGTGGCAAATTAATCTGCAGAAATCGGAGCCCGATAGTCTGAATTTTGTACACACCATACATAATTCATTAGGTACCAGACAGCAAATTCACATTAATACTTGATGCTGAGTAAAAAATATTTTACAACATAATCAATGTGACTCCATATTACTAGCTCAGTGGTCCTTAGACTGTGTGCCATGGCAACCTGGGGTGCCTTGGATTGGTGGCCCAGGATCAATTCAAATTATTATGGACAATGTAATAGGCAAAACCAGAGCAGGTGGCTGCCAATCATAAAATATGTTGACATACAGAAGCAAATCTTGTCCGGGCCACACAATTGAACCTAAGGATGACATATAAACACAGTTTACTTAAGGTCCATACACACTTAACGATAAAATGAGTGACGTCGCTCATTTTCCCCCTCCTTAAGCGACGTCGCTCATTTTATCGTTAAGTGTGTATGCCGCCAGCGACTAACGATGCGCGGCCCCGCGGGTCGGCAACGATCGTCGCTGTCGGTAGGGCATGCATGAAGGATGTGGACTGTCGTCCACGACCTTCATGCAGGGCTGGCGGGGGTGTGACGTCACTGAGCGATATGAGCGGTCATATCGCTCAGTGCGTGCAGGCAGCCGCCGACCGGTCGGCCCGGGAGGGGGAAACGTTAGACGATGTCGCTCACAGAGCGACATCGTCTAATGTGTATGTGCCTTTAATTTCATATTTATTTTTCAATTTCTCAATAAGAAACTTTTGGTCTAGGGGTGGCCAGAAAAAAATTCTGATACTTTTACAGAGCCGTGATTCAAAAAAAGTTTGGGAACCACTGCACTAGCTTATGGGTGTGTGCAATTAGTGACTCAGCTCATACTCTACAAGTGTTACTCGGAGCTTCTCTCTCTCTCTCTCTCTCTCTCTCTCTCTCTCTCTCTCTCACTCTCAGCAGTTCCTTCATAGGACTCCACATACGTCTACATCATTATTTTATCAAAACGTCTCTTCTGTTTATTTTTCAAAGCCATACATCTCTGTTACCGATATGTATCTCTCTCTATCTGTGCATCTCTAGCCATCACAAGTGTATCTCTTTATTATTGCTGTGCATTGCTTTATCACAGCTTTCGCTCAGCATTGACCCATTTGCTTCACTTCCGCTCAGACTTTGGGGTTATTCTACTGCGTCATCTCTCCCTCACTTAGGGCTTCATCCCCTTTTCATATTTAGCTTAGCCACCCTGCCTGTGGAGTAACATCTCTCTCCAGTAGCTGCTTGGGGGCTGTAGTGTTCATAGATTTGCCCCCTCTTGCCCTACACACTGGCAGATAACACTGAACGATATGAACGTTCTTGTTCATTAATGAACGAGAGCTCGTTCATATCGTTCACTGTGTAGGCACCAACGATGAACGATGTGCGGCCCCGCGCACGTTCATCGTTGGTGCCCCGTCGCTTATGCATGCAGGCAAATATGGAGCCGGGTGACGGGGGGAGTGAAGTCCTGTCACCTCTCTCCCCCCCCACCGCCGGGTCGCCCGCCGGCGGGTCGACAAGTGTTGTAGGTCCCATTTCTCATTCTCTCATAACTGGGCTCAGGTCCTCCTTTCATGGGTAATTGCCTCTTCAAATATAGGCTATGTGGCATTTCTGCCTCACAACGTAATTGGGGATTACAACTCCTTTCTTAAACAATCTAGCCTCCTTGGGGCCCCGGCTGAGATCTGGCCCTCAGTTTTCATAGGAATCACCCCAACTCTGGTTATCACATGCTGACCCTCTTTCTCTGACATGACTAATCACACAGAATTAGTGGGGATATGTACTAAGCACTGATAAAAGTGGAGAAGTGAGACAGTGGAGAAGTTGCCCATAGCAACCGATCAGCATTAACGTTACGTTTGTAATTTACATACTATAAAAGTATACAGAGCAGCTGGTTGGTTGCCATGGGCAACTTCTCCACTGGCTTATTTGTTCACTTTTATCACTACATAGTACATGTCCCCCTATATCTGTGTGTGTCTCTCTCTCTCTCTCTCTCTCTCTCTCTCTCTCTCTCTCTCTCTCTCTCTCTCTCTCTTCACTAACCAATCACACACACACAGGGATCGATCCCATTAGGTGTGAGGAGGGTGAGTTGCTGTTACAGTGGTGTTGAAAAGTCCTGGCGACAGCACCACAACCAGTTTGCTGCACAAACTTATAACTCACAGATTTTTGTATGCCGCAGCAGCCGGCTAACTCACTGTGTACTAAAAATAGCCCTGCCGAGGAGAGTGCAGACTCGCCCTCTCTCCTCTGAGATGTCAGTGGCTGTGGAGGCACTGGCTAGTTTCAGAGCCAGATTTACACATACATATTTTGTGGTGATTTTTGACATTGATAAAAATGATATGAAGCTTGTGAGACTGGAGGGGGAGTTGCTGCTGCAAACCCACCAGGTGCTTGAGTGAGAAGAGTATCTAGCAGTCAGCCCGCAAGGTAAGAGGAACCCAGGGAGAGGTCACTGTATATATTCGTGTGACTGTGTGATTATTTTTATATATACAGGAAGTCTTGATAAAAGGGTTAAAATCCCTGAAACATCGACTTGACACAGTAGTCCCTGTAGATAGATAGATAGATATAGTGCTGTGCAAAAGTTTAAGGCAGGTGTGTTAATAGTTTTTTATCAATTAACATAAAGCAAAGTGAACGAACAGAAGAAATATCTGAATCAAATCGATATTTGGTGTGACCACTTTCTTTTCTTCAAAACAGCATCAAGTCTTCTAGGTACCTTGCAAAGTTTTAGAAGTAACTCTGCAGGGAGGTTGTTCCAAACATCCTGGATAACTAACCACAGATCTTCTGTGGATGTAGGCTTGCTCAAATGCTACTGTATCTGCATGTAATCACAGACAAATGATGATGTTGAGATCAGGACTCTGTGGGGGCCATAGCAACACTTCCAGGACTCCTTGTTCTTCTTTATGCTGAGATGATATTGGCTGTATGTTGGGGGGCGTTGTACTGATGCAGAATACATTTGGAGACTATCCTAAATGTAATTCTTTAGGTTACACCCCCCCCCCCCCCCCCCCCCAAGACTTAATCCAGCTCTACCTAAAATCCAAGCATACTAATGACACTATTTGTTTTGTGCGTGGTATAGTTAGTCTGTACTTTTCAACCATTAAATGCATGTTAAGTATTTGGATTTAGACATGACCCTGTCACAACCATAGTTAATATACCAAACTCACACAGTTACTTTTTCCACTTTCACTCTACCCTGTGCACGGGCAAACACAGGATTTATAAAGAGGAGTTTCCAGAGTGGGGGTGGAGCCAAACAGCAGGGGAGGTGGAGACTGATGTGCGTTTAACTGGTATATATAATAGAGAAAAATAGACAGACACACAAGTAATGTGTATCTCAAGCACAATTGTCAGTATCTTGTGTTCGCGGCGCACATTACTTGTCATCTTACATCTCTCTAAACACACACACACACACATAATGTATGGGCGTAGTAGGGTATGCCGGCGGCCAGGCTCGGCAAACTGAAGACCACCCATAATGTATATGTAGTTGTGCCTCAGGTGCATCAGCAGAAAACCATTCAGAGTCACACTGATAGGGGGTGGGACCCAGGTGCATCACAGCATTAGGCTCCGCCCTCTCATGATATAATTTGCGGGACCCTAAAGGCATGGCCAAACGTGAATATGGATGGGGATAAAGTTGTGGACTGGCAGCCGACCCTGATACAAAAAAAACAAAACTATTTGATCTCAGAATGCATGACATGGATACATGTCTTATTAGAATGTATTTATGGTAGTCTGAAGCTTTGGTTTATTAATTATTTTACATTGCGATATTTGTCAAATGCACACTACTTTTAACTAGAATAAAATGTCAAGCAAATTATATAATAATGACTGTTGCAGAAGCTGCCAAGGTATATGTATCTTTTATGCTTTAGGAAGATATCCTACCCATATCACTGGGCTATAATTGTATATATTCTTAAGGAACATTCCCTTTTTCTTGCCTTTCAGAATAGAACTTTTTTTTTAACAAATAACATGAGGGGTGGCTTTACAAAGAAAGAAGCAGCTATTTCCCCTCTAAAATTAAGTAGCTTTCCCTCCCACAGACCTAAAACATTGATTCAATTAAAAACCTGTAGCCTGATGTTGTGGCCCCATTTTGACCTCTATATCCTCTCTATATCCCTTCAGCTCTGGGTAATGCTACTGCCTAGAAGTGCATTTAACCGTTCACATCTTCAGCAAAGTTACTTCATATATTCTCCACTTTTTTTGCTTTTTTTTCCCATGGCTGTGGGGCAGATGTATTAAGCCTGGCGAAGTGATAAGTGGAAGATAACGCACCATCCAATCAACTCCTTACTGTCATTTTCCAAACCCTGTAATGATTGGCTAGTGCGTTTGACTTTCCACTTATTACTTCTTTATCACTTTACCTAGGCTTAGTTCATCTGCCCCTTTTGTTTGAAAAAGTTCAGTTAGGAGCTGCTTGTTTGGTACTTTATCTCTCTCACAATTTTATCTCTGTCTAAGCTTTGGTAAATGGGTGTAGTATGTTATGCCGGCGGTCGGGCTCTCGGCGGCCAGCATACCTGCACCGGAATCCCGACGGCCGGCATACCGACAGCTGGGCGAGTGCGCCACGCTATTTATTCGTGGACTCCCAAGAGGGAGAAAAGCTGCCGGTATGCTGGTCGTCAGGAGCCCGGCCGCCGGAAAACTGAAGACCACCCTTGGTAAATACCTTCCTAGAACTCCATTAGAAATCTAGAGATGGCCTAATCAATTATTAAGGAGATTGTGCTCACCAGCACATATTGGGGGTAATTCTAAGTTGATCGCAGCAGGAATTTTTTTTAGCAGTTGGGCTAAACCATGTGCACTGCAGGGGAGGCAGATATAACATGTGCAGAGAGAGTTAGATTTGGGTGTGGTGTGTTCAATCTGCAATCTAATTTGCAGTGTGAAAATAAAGCAGCCAATATTTACCCTGCACAGAAATAAAATAACCCACCCAAATCTAACTCTCTCTGCACTTGTTATATCTGCCTCCCCTGCAGTGCACATGGTTTTGCCCAATTGCTAAAAAAATTCCTGCTGCGATCAACTTGGAATTACCCCCATTGTGTGCATTATTGCAATAGCAGAACACACCATCATTTTGTATATTGGACATATATATAATTCAGCTTTGAAAAAGCTTACTTACGTACATCTATTTAATCCACCTGTGGTCCATGATAGAGATTTCCTGTGTGCATGGCTGCTACTGCTACTTTTTAGAATCTGTATTAAACAGACCTGTCATCTGTGGAACCTCAGTATTTTGATTGCGTGGTGACTAATTGAAATTGTTTTTTGTTGCACACGACACTCTGACATCTATAATTTAGCGTTGGAATTTGCAATTATTTCGTTTTGCCTATTATAGTTTAGCAGTACCCCTGCTGTTCTTATCTGTGCTTCTTGTACAGTTGCTGTACTGAGCCATGACCTCGGACATACTAATTGCGGATTACGCCTTCCTTCATGCTGTATTATTTACGTCAGGAACTGCATTGTTTGCATGCTGCACATAAACAGGAAGGACGTCTCAAGGGAAATGCTAAGTAAGCTGCTGCTTAAGGGCCCCGTACACTAGAACGATATGTCTGTGGCTGATGTTGGATGCGATTTCCCTTAAACTCTCTCAGGAGCTTCCCGAGTGTGGTTCCATGCGATTCCATACGATTTGGTACATTTTGCATGCGATATGTCGTATGCGATCCCAGCCATGGCTGCGGGAACTGACATATCACGAGTGCAGCACTAACGATCTAGGGGGGTGTAGTATGTTATGCCGGCGGTCGGGCTCCCGGCGGCCAGCATACCGGCGCCAGAATACCAACTGCCGGCATACCGACAGCTGGGCGAGCACAAATGAGCCCCTCGCGACGCTCGCCCCGCTGGGGGCACGGTGGCGCGCTATCTATTCTCCCACCGGGGGGGTAGTGGACCCCCAAGAGGGAGAAGAGCTGTCGGTATGCCGGCGGTCGGGATTCCGGCACCGGTATACTGGTCGTCGGGAGCCCGGCCGCCGGCAAACTGAAGACCACCCATCTAGGGGATCCGTTCTGACACTCACGGGAACGCGCATCGGATCGGAGACACCTCCAAAATGCCCGATTTCACCCAATATATATCGGCCAAGAATGCCCTAAATTGTCTGAAATCGGGTATTATTGTTCTAGTGCATGGGGCCCTTTAGAATTGTTGCAGAAACACTGTGCAGGTTATTTATTTAAAAATAGTTTTATTTAAAAAATGATCTGTTCAGTATACTCCAGTTAGGGGTGGTGATCTGTAACAATGGAAATTCAACATTAATAACTGCACTTGGCCAATGTTCATCCCCAGTAATAGCTTTGTATACCTATGATTCATTAAGTAGATGATAATGTTGACAGTAAGTGTAGATTATGCTTTAGACTTATGTAAGGGTTTCCCCGCAAGGGTTCTTTCTATTAACTGATTCTGATTACTGCTATCACATACACGTCAAGTGCAGATTGTACAGAGCGGGTGACTAAAGGGGGGTACTCTAAGCAATTTGACTAGATTGCCTAGATTTTAAGCATAAAATAAAAAAAATGTTGTGACTGCGCTTATGTAAAAGCAGCTCAGATAAAATGGATAATTGTAGGTTTAAAACGAGCGCTAAATTATGCGTGTAGAAAGTGAGTGTGGCACCTGTAAAAAAGAATAATGATTAATACTTAAAAACTTCTGTTTACAGCTCTTTTGAGAAATGGTTAGGTTGGTGGTATCCAGATATAGATGTAAAAGTCCGGAATCTAACTGTCCCTAACTTACCCACGGGGATTCCTCAGCCGTTGGTATCGCTGTGAGGGCTGTCCGTGGCCGGCTTTGTGAGTCGCGGCTCTTACCGCTGCGTCCAGCGGGAGAAGGATGTTGTAGAAAAGCCGGAAATAGCGACGTCAGTTCGAGTCCGCAAAGCGGCGTAGATGTTCTTGTCTGTGATACCACTTGTAGATTTTAAGCATGATCGCTCCGTGTGTACCACCCACAGCGATAGCGATGCGCAGCACCGCGCATCACTATCGCTGGTACTAGATTGGCCTGCCGTGCAGGCCAATCTAGCAGGTCGCTCATTTCACCCGCTGGGTGAAATGAGCGCCCCCGTCTCCCCCTGCACGCTCGGCACACATCGCGCTGGTGGGAGAGATGTGTGCTGAGCGGTTCGCTCAGCACACGTCTCTCCTTAAAGCAGTCATCTTCCATATGCGGATTTCTGACCACAGCTTCATAGCACTTATAGGACCTAATTGCATAGATCCATTCTATTTCCAAATACTAAAAACTTTGTGTTTTTAGTCTTATTTATCTTAATGAGTGGAAGAGAAACATAATTAAGGGAAGAAAAGTAAGTTTGAGTGTTTTTAATTTAGAAGACTGCGTCTACTTACATTGTGAGCCTTTGGAGTGTGACTCATGGCTGGGATTCCTGGAAGCCACTTGGGAGGGTGGGGGGAAGCTAATGGGGTTGAAAAGAACTGTCCGATTTCCAGTAATCTCCTGTGTGAGACACCTTCCTATCCTGCCCTAGGAGTGTGTGATTTGTGATAGGGGTTGTTATACAGTTCTGCAGTGGCTTTGAATTCTTTCCTTCTTCTTATATAGAAGACCTTTTAAAATGCCTAAAAAGAAGCTCTAAAGTGAGAACTGATCATTTAATTTATAATGTATAATAAAATGACGTACAGTCAAAACATCCACAACCATTCACATTTATATTGAGAAATTACTAGTCGCAAAGCAAATCCTGTTTTGTAGGTCTCTTTAGGTCCTTCGTGTTACCACATTTTTATTGTTTTATTTATTTTTATTTAATTAAGGTCCATGTTCTTCAAGCATGTGGATCTTCCAGAACATTATATTATGCTTGGACAAATGAATATTACATCTCTGTTCACATTAAAAAGATTCTCATATGTTTTCATAGGTATAAAAACAAAGAAAAAAAACAAATGTGAATTGAAGAGGTGAGTGGATGAAGGTGTTATGGCAGTGGTTTCCAAGCTTTATTTTAATCACGGCGCCCTAGAGTATCAGAATTTTTTTCACGGCACCTCTAGGCCAAAAATGTCTTATTGAGAAAGTTAGAAAGAAATATTAAATTAAGTAAATTGTATTTATATGTCATCCTTAGGCTCAATTGTGTGGTGAGGGACAAGATTTGCTTCTGTTTGTCCCTATATTTTATGACCGCCACCAGCACTGGTTTTGCCTATTATATTGACCATAAATAATTTGAATTGGTCCTGGACCACCAATCCAGGGCACCCCTGCAAGTGTCCCGAGGCACCCCAGGGAGCCACGGCACACAGTTTGGGAACCACTGTGTTATGTAAAGGTGCATACACACGGTGCGATTCTGGCTAAAGGTCGATTATGACTTTGCGATTTCCATATGAACTCCCCAGAGCTCAGAACCACCGATATTGACTATACACAAGGTGCAATTTTGGCTATGTACAATTTTTACTACAGTATATACAATTTTGACTATACTAGGAACTAGATTGTACACTTTCTACTCAAAATTGACCTGCCTGCACAGTCTACTTTTTCTTGTGATACCGACCCTGCGGGAACGTGCATCGCCATCGCAAGCTGTGTACACATGGTGCGATATGTACTGTTTTCTACCGTTATGGACTATATAGTCCATATCTGTATTCCAAATTGTAACGTGTGTATGCACCATAACAGGTTTTTTTAATTTATTTTTTTAAATGGTCGTAGTTGTTATGACCTAGGGATCATAGTAACCATGTTATTTGAAATGTTAGTCGTTGATTTACTGATATATTTTGTGGATAAAAGTGCTATGTCAAAATTTTAAGCGCTAATAATTTATCTTTAACTCTAAATATCTCAGTTTCTTCTAAACGTAACATAACACCTTCATCTACTCGCCTCTTGAATTGTAAATCTGCTACATCTAGTTTTCTCTGTTGGTCACCAATGTCTTAACAACTTCCTGTATTATAAAACAATAAATTGCCTCAACATAGTCTTAATGGTTATTATGTCTAGAAACTAGATGATTTAAAAGACATTGTTGCGTTTTAATTATTTTTATTTTGTTGTAGTCTGAAGTTTACAAGGATTTAAAAAGAGAAGTATATGTTAAATGGCATTTCAAGCACTGTCCTGGGTCGAAGGCACTAGTGGTATAGTTCTTATTCTGATTCTAAATATATAAATAAACACACATATATGTCACACATATACCCCTTTCACACTGCACAAATAACACGGTATCGACTCTGCATAATGCCGGGTCGACACATGTCAGTGTGTGGTGTGAAAGCGCCATGTCTGATTTCCCGGTTTGCCTAACCTGGTAATTCAACCCAGGATATAAGCAGTGTTATTCCCAGGTTAAATACCGGGTCAGTGGCTCTGTAAACAGATTCCCGGGTCAAGCCGATCCAGGACCCTTTTACAAGATAGGGAGAGGCGGCGCTGAGATGAGCTCATCTCCCAGCGCCGCCTCCGCCCCCCGCCGCTATGGCAACCGACCCGCTATATTGCCGGGTCTGGAAGCCATCAGAAAGAGGTAGAAGAGTATCCAATGTCTAATCCCACCCGCGAATAACCTGTTTCCAATTCCTGAGTGTGGGATTTGGACTTACACACACATTTGGACTTGCACACACTTACCTTGCAGGTGCGGGTAGTAGTTAGAGAAGGAAACCAAGCGCCATACCATTAGGCCACTCCCCCTAGCAGCAAAATGCAGCAACTTGCATGTCCGTCAGGAGGAGGCAGGGCCAAAATGATGCAATTGTAATGGAATCGTTTCATATTTCATACACCCCATCCCCATTGACCAACAAATTGCTGCATTCTGGCGTGAGGGGCGTGGTTTAATAATAGGGTCCCTTGCTCTCGTGTCTGGAAACCCCCCCCCCCTTCCCCCATCCCATCCCCTTTAATCTAGATAAAAATAGTTAAACCCTACCTAACAAACATCATTTATTTAGAAAAAAAAGTAACATTTTGTATTTTTGGTTATACAGGTTACAGTTTTGTTCCTGTCGTTAGGTTTTCTCCTAATGTCTTTACTGCAAACGTGTATTATAAGGGATAATGCTCCCCACGCTGGTAAATTATTATGTATATTAGAAGTTCCCTCAGATAACTTTCACACTTAAAAAAGCAACCAGCCTTCCTCCTCAAACTCTTATGTGGTCACAGAACTTTTCTATTTATTTTACAGTAGGGAGCACACTATAAAATGATACTCTCACACACAAACAGAATTTGACAGCAGATAAGAACCACTTGGCCCATCTAGCTTGCCCCATGTACACACACTTCACACACTACGTTTAGTTTTTATTTGGAGACAGTTAACCTACTAGTATATTTTTGGAGTGTAGTAGGAAACCAGAGTACCTGAAGCAAACCAATGCAAGCATGGGGAGAATATACAAACTCTACACAATTAGGCCCATGATGGGAATTGAACCCACAACCTCAGTGCCGTGAGGCAGTAATGCTATCCACTACACCATATGTACTGCCCTTTATTTAGCCACTGTACATTCTTTTATTGTTTTTTGTTTTACACCTCTATATGCTAATCTCTAAACCAGTGGTTCCCAAACTTTTTTGAATCACGGCGCCCTAGAGTATCAGAATTTTTATCACGGCACTCCTAGTCCAAAAGTTTCTAATTGGGAAATTTATAAAAAATATGAAATTAAGTAAATTATGTTTATATGTCATACTTAGGTTTAGTTATGTGGTGAGGGACAAGATTTGTTCTGTTTGTACACATATTTTATGACTGGCAGCCTCAAGTACTAGTTTTTCCTATTACATGGATAATAAATATTTTGAATTGGTTCTGGACCACCAACCCGAGGCACCCCTGCAAGTGTCCCGCGGCACCCCAGGGTGCCACGGCACACAGTTTGGGAACCACTGCTCTAAACAATCATATTGAATGGAAGAGTGCCTCTACACTGTGGCAGCTGGCTAATGACTTGCACATATGTGGATGGGGTGCAGACTAACTCCATAAATACCATTTATTTATTAATGATGAAGGAGAAAATGGTCACCGCTCTCATAGTAGCACAGAGATTAAGCAAATTGAAATCATAACTTGAACACTGTAACATGCTATTTCTTGTTAGACATATAAATTATTGTGGTTTACCAAACATTACTGAATACGACAGGCTTGAAGTTTACCACTTCTGAAAACCAGACCTATAAACTCCCACGTCTGTTAGGTATCTGGTAGCTGTATGAACATTATGTTAAATTAAACTCGTGTAAAATTCCACTCAATCTTTTGGTAAAATTAGGGTTTTGTTTATTAGGAAATAATGGCTGCAATTCATTTTCAGCAACCCATTCTAGTGGAAGCTATGGGGTTAACCGTTCCTGTTCAGATTTTGTTTCTTTTTTTTGTCTTTGACTTACTACTCTACCTCACATCCTTAACCTAACATACTGCATTGATCAGTGTCTTTAAACTCAGAGTATACCATTACAACATCCTTTTTATGAGACCATAAAGGAATTCCTTTGGTTTGTAAAAGCCATGGTATGTGGTCTAGGACTCCATTTTATTTATTTTTTTAAAAAGAAAAAAAAAATCTTGTAAGCTGCCCATGAAGTGATTGTCATGCGGCAATATTTCCAATATCTAAGTGTCTAATTAACTCCATTTGTATGGCTTTGGGGAACAGTGTTTTCAGTAGGTTTCTGACACAGGGGTTAATATGCTAGGAATCGGGTTTGCCATCACATTGCTGTTTAAAAGTATTTCTCTTACGTCCTAGAGGATGCTGGGGTCCATATTGGTACCATGGGGTATGGACGGGTCCACCAGAAGCCATTGGCTCTTTAAGAGTTTAATAGTGTGGGCTGGCTCCTCCCTCTATACCCCTCCTACCAGACTCAGTTTAGAAAATGTGCCCGGAGAAGCTGATCACAGCTAGGGGAGCTCTACAGAGTTCTTCTGATAAAGAGTAATTTTTTTTCTTTCAGGTTTTTTTATTTTACAGGGAGGCTATTGGCGACAGCCGCCCTGCAGCGTGGGACTGGGGGAGAAATCAGTGTCCGCCCCGCGGGTCTTGAGCCACTGCTCCCGCTGACTGGACGGTGGCTCCAGAGGGGTCTGATCGCGCCCCACCGCAGGGGAACGCTCGCCCAGGCAGCAGGCAGCCACCCCCTCAGAAGCTGAAGTGTGGCAAGTCAGGCACTGTCCCCCCTTGCAAGCGGGGGGACAGTGTGAAGAGGGCGGCTATGGGTCAGGAGCGCGGTTGTTCCCGCGCTCCTGGAAGGCTCAGCGGTACCTTGGTGTGGCGCTTGGGAGGGAGCGCTCTGAGCCAGCTCCGGACCCTGCACTGGTTTTCTTCAGCATGTTGGGGTCTGCGGACCCAGGTCAGCATATTCCTCCGGCCGGTATAATCATCTTGTGAGCAGGAAGACCGTGCCATTGAAGGGGGCGGAGCTTCTCCTCAGAGCAGACCCAGCAGCATTCAGCGCCATTTTTCCTGCCTGCAGTCACGGTTCACTGGATCCAGGTCCCTCCAGAGCTTTCTCTAGCAGTCTGTACGGTACCAGGGGGCTGTAGAAGGGGGGGAGGCTGCTTAAAGGCTGTGTCACCTATTTAGGGACAAAGTCAGCGCTGGGAAGGGACTCCCTTTGCCTCAAGAGTGCTGTGTGTGGGTTGGCTCCAATCTCTGTGTGTCTCTGCCATTCTTGGGGGGGAAACTCTGTCTGCATAATACCCTGTGTGTTTGCCGGGTGTTTGAGTGTGTATGTCAACATGTCTGGGAACCCTGTTTCATATGCTGCAGAGGATTTGTCTTCCCAGGAAGACTCCATTCCATGTAATCAGGATTGCACTGTTTTAGCGCAGATCCCAGTTAGAGAGCCAGAATGGTTAGTATCTCTGAAGGGGACTATTTCTCAGATTTCTGATAGGGTTGCTAGGACTGAGCATGCCACTCAGGTCCTCCAGTCCTCTATGGTCGTATGGTCTGATTCTGCCTCCTCGGGGTCCCCTGCGGTACATTCTCATAAACGTGCGCTTGCAATTATGCAGGATGACACGGACACCGACTCTGACGCTGCAGGCGGTGAAGAGGATGTGTTGAGGGTAACGGCATCACTTGCTAGGGGGGTGCAGTTGATGATTGAGGCTGTTAGGGATGTTTTACACATTTCTCTATCGTCCTAGTGGATGCTGGGGTTCCTGAAAGGACGATGGGGAAAAGCGGCTCCGCAGGAGACAGGGCACAAAAAGTAAAGCTTTACGATCAGGTGGTGTGTACTGGCTCCTCCCCCTATGACCCTCCTCCAAGCCTCAGTTAGATTTTTGTGCCCGGCCGAGAAGGGTGCAATCTAGGTGGCTCTCCTAAAGAGCTGCTTAGAAAAGTTTAGCTTAGGTTTTTTATTTTACAGTGAGTCCTGCTGGCAACAGGATCACTGCAACGAGGGACTTAGGGGAGAAGAAGTGAACTCACCTGCGTGCAGGATGGATTGGCTTCTTGGCTACTGGACATCAGCTCCAGAGGGACGATCACAGGTACAGCCTGGATGGTCACCGGAGCCTTGCCGCCGGCCCCCTTGCAGATGCTGAAGTAAGAAGAGGTCCAGAATCGGCGGCAGAAGACTCCTCAGTCTTCTAAAGGTAGCGCACAGCACTGCAGCTGTGCGCCATTTTCCTCTCAGCACACTTCACACGGCAGTCACTGAGGGTGCAGGGCGCTGGGAGGGGGGCGCCCTGGGAGGCAAATGAAAACCTATTTTGGCTAAAAATACCTCACATATAGCCTCCGGAGGCTATATGGAGATATTTAACCCCTGCCAGAATCCGTTAAGAGCGGGAGACGAGGCCGCCGAAAAAGGGGCGGGGCCTATCTCCTCAGCACACAGCGCCATTTTCCCTCACAGAAAGGCTGGAGGGAAGGCTCCCAGGCTCTCCCCTGCACTGCACTACAGAAACAGGGTTAAAACAGAGAGGGGGGGCACTAATTTGGCGTTAGAAATATATAATAAAGATGCTATAAGGGAAAACACTTATATAAGGTTGTCCCTATATAATTATAGCGTTTTTGGTGTGTGCTGGCAAACTCTCCCTCTGTCTCTCCAAAGGGCTAGTGGGTCCTGTCCTCTATCAGAGCATTTCCTGTGTGTGTGCTGTGTGTCGGTACGTGTGTGTCGACATGTATGAGGACGATGTTGGTGAGGAGGCGGAGCAATTGCCTGTAATGGTGATGTCACTCTCTAGGGAGTCGACACCGGAATGGATGGCTTATTTAGGGAATTACGTGATAATGTCAACACGCTGCAAGGTCGGTTGACGACATGAGACGGCCGACAAACAATTAGTACCGGTCCAGACGTCTCAAAAACACCGTCAGGGGTTTTAAAACGCCCGTTTACTTTAGTCGGTCGACACAGACACAGACAGGGACACTGAATCCAGTGTCGACGGTGAATAAACAAACGTATTCCTTATTAGGGCCACACGTTAAAGGCAATGAAGGAGGTGTTACATATTTCTGATACTACAAGTACCACAAAAGAGGGTATTATGTGGGATGTGAAAAAACTACCGTAGTTTTTCCTGAATCAGATAAATTAAATAAAGTGTGTGATGATGCGTGGGTTCCCCCCGATAGAAAATTAGGGGCGGTATACCCTTTCCCGCCAGAAGTTAGGGCGCGTTGGGAAACACCCCTTAGGGTGGCTAAGGCGCTCACACGCTTATCAAAACAAGTGGCGGTACCGTCTATAGATAGGGCCGTCCTCAAGGACCAGCTGACAGGAGGCTGGAAAATATCATAAAAAGTATATACACACATACTGGTGTTATACTGCGACCAGCGATCGCCTCAGCCTGGATGTGCAGAGCTGGGGGGGCTTGGTCGGATTCCCTGACTAAAAATATTGATACCCTTGACAGGGACAGTATTTTATTGACTATAGAGCATTTAAAGGATGCATTTCTATATATGCGAGATGCACAGAGGGATATTTGCACTCTGGCATCAAGAGTAAATGCGATGTCCATATCTGCCAGAAGATGTTATGGACACGACAGTGGTCAGGTGATGCAGATTCCAAACGGCACAAAGGTGTATTGCCGTATAAAGGAAGAGGAGTTATTTGGGGTCGGTCCATCGGACCTGGTGGCCACGGCAACTGCTGGAAAATCCACCGTTTTTACCCTAAGTCACATCTCTGCAGAAAAAGACACCGTCTTTTCAGCCTCAGTCCTTTCGTCCCTATAAGATCATCTCTGCCCAGGGATAGAGGAAAGGGAAGAAGACTGCAGCAGGCAGCCCATTCCAAGGAACAGAAGCGTTCCACCGCTTCTGACAAGTTCTCAGCATGGCGCTGAGACCGTACAGGACCCCTGGATCCTACAAGTAGTATCCCAGGGGTACAGATTGGAATGTCGAGACGTTTCCCCTTCGCAGGCTCCTGAAGTCTGCTTTACCAAGGTCTCCCTCCGACAAGGAGGCAGTATGGGAAAAAAATTCACAAGCTGTATTCCCAGCAGGTGATAATTAAATTACCTCTCCTACTACAAGAAAAGGGGTATTATTCCACACTATATTGTGGTACTGAAGCCAGAAGGCTAGGTGAGACTTATTCTAAAAAATTTTTGAACACTTACAAAGGTTCAAATCAAGATGGAGTCACTCAGAGCAGTGATAACGAACCAGGAAGAAGGGGACTATATAGTGTCCCGGGACATCAGGGATGCTTACCTCTATGTCCCAAATTTGCCCTTCTCACTAAGGGTACCTCAGGTTCGTGGTGCAGAACTGTCACTATCAGTTTCAGACGCTGCCGTTTGGACTGTCCACGGCACCCCGGGTCTTTACCAAGGTAATGGCCGAAATGATGATTCTTCTTCGAAGAAAAGGCGTCTTAATTATCCCTTACTTGGACGATCTCCTGATAAGGGCATAGTCCAGGGAACAGTTGGAGGTCGGAGTAGCACTATCTCGGATACTGCTACAACAGCACGGGTGGATTCTAAATATTCCAAAATCGCAGCTGATCCCGACGACACGTCTGCTGTGCCTAGGGATGATTCTGGACACAGTCCAGAAACAGGTGTTTCTCCCGGAAGAGAAAGCCAGGGAGTTATCCGAGCTAGTCAGGAACCTCCTAAAAACAGTGCATCATTGCACAAGGGTCCTGGTAAAAATGGTGGCTTCCTACGAAGCAATTCCATTCGGCAGATTTCACGCAAGAACTTTTCAGTGGGATCTGCTGGACAAATGGTCCGGATCGCATCTTCAGATGCATCAGCGGATAACCCTATATCCAAGGACAAGGGTGTCTCTCCTGTGGTGGTTACAGAGTGCTCATCTTCTAGAGGGCCGCAGATTCGGCATTCAGGATTGGATGCTGGTGACCACGGAGCCCAGCCCGAGAGGCTGGGGAGCAGTCACACAAGGAAAAAATTTCCAGGGAGTGTGATCAAGTCTGGAGACTTTTCTCCACATAAATATACTGGAGCTAAGGGTAAATTTATAATGCTCTAATCTTAGCAAGACCTCTGCTTCAAGGTCAGCCGGTATTGATCCAGTGGGAAAAACATCACGGCAGTCGCCCACGTAAACAGACAGGGCGACACAAGAAGCAGGAGGGCAATGGCAAAAACTGCAAGGACTTTTCGCTGGGCGGAAAATCATGTGATAGCACTGTCAGCAGTGTTTCATCCCGGGAATGGAAACTGGGAAGCAGACTTCCTCAGCAGGCACGACCTCCACCCGGGAGAGTGGAAACTTCATCGGGAAGTTTTTTCCACATGATTGTAAACCGTTGGGAAATACCAAAGGTGGACATGATGGCGTCCCGTCTGAACAAAAAACGGGACAGGTATTGCGCCAGGTCAAGAGACCCTCAGGCAATAGCTGTGGACGTTCTGGTAACACCGTGGGTGTACCAGTCGGTGTATGTGTTCTCTCCTCTGCTTCTCATACCTAAGGTGCTGAGAATTATAAGACGTAGAGGAGTAAGAACTATACTCATGGCTCCGGATTGGCCAAGAAGGACTTGGTACCCGGAACTTCAAGAGATGCTTACAGAGGTCTTATGGCCTCTGCTGCTAAGAAGGGATTTGCTTCAGCAAGTACCATGTCTGTTCCAAGACTTACCGCAGCTGCGTTTGTCGGCATGGCGGTGGAACGCCGGATCCTAAGGGAAAAAGGCATTCCGGAAGAGGTCATTCCTACCCTGGTCAAAGCCAGAAAGGAGGTGACCGCACAACATTATCACCACATGTGGCGAAAATATGTTGCGTGGTGTGAGGCCAGGATGGCCCCACAAAGAAATTTCAACTCGGTCGTTTCCTGCATTTCCTGCAAACAGGAGTGTCTATGGGCCGCAAATTGGGGTCCATTAAGGTTCAAATTTCGGCCCTGTCGATTTTCTTCCAGAAAGAATTGGCTTCAGTTCCTGAAGTCCAGAAGTTTGTCAAGGGAGTATTGCATATACAACCCCCTTTTGTGCCTCCAGTGGCACTGTGGGATCTCAACGTAGTTCTGGGATTCCTCAAATCACATTGGTTTAAAACCAGTCAAATCTGTGGATTTGAAGCATCTCACATGAAAAGTGACCATGCTCTTGGCCCTGGCCTGGACCAGGCGAGTGTCAAATTGGTGGTTTTTTCTCAAAAAAGCCCATATCTGTTTGTCCATTCGGACAGGGCAGAGCTGCGGACTCGTCCCCAGTTCTCTCCCTAAGGTGGTGTCAGTGTTTCACCTGAACCAGCTTATTGTGGTGCCTTGCACCTACTAGGGACTTGGAGGACTCCAAGTTGCTAGATGTTGTCAGGGCCCTGAAAATATGTTCCAGGACGGCTGGAGTCAGGAAAACTGACTTGCTGTTATCCTGTATGCACCCAACAAACTGGGTGCTCTTGCTTCTAAGCAGACTTTTGCTAGTTGGATGTGTAATACAATTCAGCTTGCACATTCTGTGGCAGGCCTGCCACAGCCAAAATATGTAAATGCCCATTCCACAAGGAAGGTGGGCTCATCTTGGGCGGCTGCCCGAGGGGTCTCGGCTTTACAACTTTGCCGAGCGGTTATTTAGTCAGGGGCAAACACGTTTGTAAAATCCTACAAATTTGATACCCTGGCTAAGGAGGACCTGGAGTTCTCTCATTCGGTGCTGCAGAGTCATCCGCACTCTCCCGCCCGTTTGGGAGCTTTGGTATTATCCCCATGGTCCTTTCAGGAACCCCAGCATCCACTAGGACGATAGAGAAAATAAGAATTTACTTACCGATAATTCTATTTCTCGGAGTCCGTAGTGGATGCTGGGCGCCCATCCCAAGTGCGGATTGTCTGCAATACTTGTACATAGTTACAAAAATCGGGTTATTATTGTTGTGAGCCATCTTTTCAGAGGCTCCGCTGTTATCATACTGTTAACTGGGTTCAGATCACAGGTTGTACAGTGTGATTGGTGTGGCTGGTATGAGTCTTACCCGGGATTCAAAATCCTTCCTTATTGTGTACGCTCGTCCGGGCACAGTACCTAACTGAGGCTTGGAGGAGGGTCATAGGGGGAGGAGCCAGTACACACCACCTGATCGTAAAGCTTTACTTTTTGTGCCCTGTCTCCTGCGGAGCCGCTATTCCCCATGGTCCTTTCAGAAACCCCAGCATCCACTACGGACTCCGAGAAATAGAATTATCGGTAAGTAAATTCTTATTTTCGGACACAGCTCCGGAACAGGTGGAGGAGGCCTTCTTTACAGATAATAAGAAGCCCCCCCTCACCTTCCCGGCATCTAAGGAATTGAATGCTATCTTTGGAAAGGCATGGGAATCTCCGGAAAAGAAATTCCAGATTCCCAAGAGAGTTTTGGTTGCTTTTCCCTTTCCAGAGGAAGATAGGAAGAGATGGGAGTCCCCGCAGATAGTCGACGCCTCTGTGTCCAGGCTGTCCAAGCAGGTTGTATTAACGGTCCCGGGTTCTACTGCATTAAAGGACCCGACAGATCGCAAGGTAGATGCTACGCTGAAATCCATTTACACAGCTTCAGGGGCTATATTGCGGCCTACTATAGCCTGTGCTTGGATTGCTAAAGCTATTGCCAGGTAGTTGATCACTCTGTAGGAGATATCGTCTACGCTGGACAAAGGTGACGGTGATTTATTTTTACGTAATATTCAGGATTCTGCAGGGTTCCTGGTGGATTCCATGAAGGACCTTGGTTCCATGGCTGCGGGGATCTTCTCCATGTCAATCTCAACTCACAGAGGTCTCTGACTGCGCAACTGGTCTGCGGACGCGGAATCCAGGAAAAGTGTGTGTAAGGCCTTCCATACAAAGGTCAGGCTCTATTTGGAGAGGCGCTGGATGTGTGGATTGCCACGGCTACCGCGGGTAAGTCTCCTTTTCTCCCCTCAGCTGCAGCGGCTACGAAGAAGCCCTTTTCATCTAACACGTCTCAGTCCTTTCGGGCCACGAGGCCTAGAAAGAATAAGCCTTCGAACACCTTCAGAGGTGGTCGTGCCAAAGGAAAGAAACCCGCTCCGGCAGGTTCCCAGACCCAGAAGCCCGCTTCTGATACCCCTAAGTCCTCCACATGACGGTGGACAGCTAGGCCTGGAGGAAGGTCAGGTGGGGGCGGGACTCCGGCAGTTCAGCCACGTCTCGGTGTCATCGGGTCTGGACCCCTGGGTTCTGGATATAGTGTCCAGAGGGTACAGACTGGAGTTTCAAGACCCCCCGCCTCACCGTTTCTTCATGTCAGGCTTGCCAGCGCTGCTGGCGGACAACACAATTCTTATGGAGGCCATCAGAAAATTGGTGGTGTCAGAGGTCATTGTTCAGGTCCCTTTTCAGCAGCGGAACAAGGGTTATTATCCAAACCTTTTCGTGGTACTGAAGCCGGATGGTTCGGTACGGCCTATTCTAAATTTGAATCTTTGAACCCTTATCCCAAGGAGTTCAAATTTAACATGGAATCTCTGAGGGCTGTCATTTCAGGGCTGTCTGAGGGCGAGTTCCTGGTGTCCCTGGACATCAAGGATGCTTACCTCCACATTCCCATTTGGGAGCCACATCAGGCTTATCTCAGGTTTGCACTGATGGACGATCACTATCAGTTCCAGGCGCTGCCGTTTGGCCTCTCAACAGCACCAAGGTGATGGCGGAGATGATGGTTCTCCTCCGCAAATAGGGGGTGAACATAATTCCATATCTGGACGATCTCCTGATCAAGGCGTCATTCAGGGAGAGGTTGTTACGGTCCATCAGCAGCTGCTCAGGAAGCACGGTTGGATCCTGAATCTTCCAGAGTCTCATCTGGAGCCGACAAGGCGGCTGTCTTTCCTGGGAATGATCCTCGACACGGAAGTGCAGAGGTTTTTTTTCCGGGCGGAGAAAGCGTTGGTGATTCAAACAATGGTCCGGGATGTCCTACGGGCCTACCCGGGTATCTGTTCATCAATGCATACGCCTTCTGGGGAAGATGGTTGCCGCCTACGAGGATCTGCAGTACGGCAGGTTTCATGCTCGACCTTTTCAACTGGACCTCTTGGACCAGTGGTCGGGCTCTCACCTACTCTTGCACAAGAGGATACGCCTGTCTAAGCCAGGATTTCACTCATCTGGTGGCTGCAACTTCCACACCTTCTGGAAGGGAGAAGGTTCGGAATTCAAGACTGGATCCTGTTGACCACACATGCAAGTCTAAAAGGTTGGGGAGCGGTCGCTCTGGGGGTCAAGAGTCACTTCTCCCAATAAACATCCCGGAACTCAGGGCTGTTTACAACGCCCTCCTACAAGCAGCACACCTTCTACAGGATCGGGCTGTTCAGGTGCAGTCGGACAACGTGACCGCAGTGGCCTACATAAACCGACAAAGCGGAACAAAGAGCAGAGCTGCCATGGCAGAGGTGTCGAAGGTCCTCGTCTGGGCAGAAAGGCATGCGGTGGCGAGGTCGGCAATCTTCATTCCGGGCATAGACAACTGCATAGACAACTGGGAAGCAGACTTCCTCAGCAGACACGATCTCCATCCAGGGGAGTGGGGCCTCCATCTGGAGGTGTTCGAGGAGGTAACCGGTTGATGGGGGGTTCCTCACATAGACATGATGGCCTCCCGCCTCAACAGGAAGCTACGGAGGTACTGTTCCAGGTCAAGAGATCCACGGGCAGTGGCGGTGGACACACTGGTAACACCTTGGGTGTTCAAGTCAGTGTATGTGTTCCCTCCACTTCCTCTGATACCAAGGGTTCTTCAACTCGTGAGAAGAACAAAGGTTCTGGCAATCCTCATTGCTCCGGACCGGCCAAGGAGGGCTTGGTACGCGGATCTACTGGATCTTTTACTGGAAGATCCACGGCCTTTACGTCTTCGGGAGGCCCTGCTTCTGCAGGGGCCGTTCGCTTATCAAGACTTACCGCGACTTTGACGGCATGGCGGTTGAACGCCAGTTCTTAGCTCGGAAGGGTATCCCGAGTGAGGTCATTCCTACCCTGATACAGGCCAAGAAGGGGGTAACGTCTAAGCATTATCATCGCATTTGGAAGACATATGTTTCTTGGTGTGAGGCCAAGAAGTTTCCAGCGGAGGAGTTTCAACTTGGACGTTTTCTCCTTTTCCTGCAAGCAGGGGTGGATATGGGACTGAGACTGGGCTCTATCAAGGTCCAGATCTCTGCTTAATCCATCTTCTTCCAAAACCAATTGGCTGGTCTTCCTGAGGTTCAGACGGTTCTGCGAATCCAGCCTCCCCCACCATGGAATCTTGAGGTGGTGTTGCAGTTCCTACAATCTGCTTGGTTTGAGCCTTTACAGGAGGCTGATCTCAAGTTTCTCACGTGGAAGGCGGTCACCTTGTTGGCCTTGGCTTCTGCACGACGCATGTCGGAATTGGGGGCTTTATCTTGTAAAAGCCTCTATCTGATCTTCCATGAAGACAGGGCGGAACTTAGGACTCATCCACAGTTCCTACCTAAGGTTGTGTCGGCAGCCAACCTATTGTGGTGCAAGTGACTACTGACTCCTCAATTACTTCAAAGGCCTTGGATGTAGTGAGGACTTTGAAGATTTACGTGAAGAGGACGGCTCGTCACAGGAAAAGTGACTCCCTGTTTGTCCTCTATGATCCAAAGAAAATTGGATGTCCTGCTTCTAAGCAGTTGATTTCACGCTGGATCAGGTTCACTATCCAGCATGCTTATTCCACGGCAGGATTGCCGTGTCTGAAATCCGTAAAGGCCCACTCTACGCGTAAAGTGGGCTCTTCCTGGGCGGCTGCCCGGGGTGTCTCTGCAATGCAACTTTGCCGAGCAGCTACTTGGTCTGGGTCGAACACGTTTGCCAAGTTTTACAAGTTCAATACTCTGGCCTCTGGTGACCTCCAGTTTGGTCAAGCAGTGTTGCAGGAGCCTCCGCTCTCTCCCTCCTGTACTGGGAACTTTGGTACATCTTCATGGTACTAATATGGACCCCAGCATCCTCTAGGACGTAAGAGAAAATAGGATTTTGGTTACCTACCGGTAAATCCTTTTCTCGTAGTCCGTAGAGGATGCTGGGCGCCTACCCAGCGCTTCGTTTTCATGCATTGGTTATAGTTCAATGTTACCTGTTCTGCGTTATTTGCTGTTTCAGCTGTTGCTGAGTTGTTCCGGCATGTTAATCGGATTTGCCTGTTGTGTGAGCTGGTATGAATCTCGCCACTATCTGTGTAATTCCTTCTCTCGAAGTATGTTGTCTCCTCGGGCACAGTTTCTAGCTTGAGTCTGGTAGGAGGGGCACAGAGGGAGGAGCCAGCCCATACTATTAAACTCTTAAAGTGCCAATGGCTCCTGGTGGACCCGTCTATACCCCATGGTACTAATATGGACCCCAGCATCCTCTACGGACTACGAGAAAAGGATTTACCGGTAGGTAACCAAAATCCTATTTTAATACCCATCGGATTTGTGTGTCCATAGAACTCTGACTGCGATGTCCATCCATATATGTTCAGCCTAATACCCCATCAGGTATATCCCTTATTTCCACTAGAATCCACTGCCAATTTGCAGCAGATTGAGGGTTAATTCAGATCTGATCGCAGCAGCAAATTTGTTCGCTAATGGGTAAAAAAAACATGTGCACTGCAGGGGGGGGCAGATAATAACGTGCAGAGAGAGTTAGATTTGGGTGGGTTATATTGTTTCTGTGCAGGGTAAATAGTGGCTGCTTTATTTTTACACTGCAATTTAGATTTCAGTTTGAATACACCCCACCCAAATCTAACTCTCTCTGCACATGTTACATCTCCCCCCCCCCCCCCCTGCACGGCACATGGTTTTGCCCAGTAGCTAACAAATCTGCGATCAGATCTGAATTAGGCCTGAAAGCACTGCAGAGATCACCGTGAAACCACTTACATCCACCAGAATCCACTGTCAATCTGTGGCCGATTTCAGGCACCGCACAGATCACTTTGGTCTGTGCAGGCTTTCTTATTTATAAAAAGAATTAAGTGGTTAAATAAATAAAAAAAAATTATGGGGTCCCTCCCCAAAATTTACAACAAGGCCCCGGACCTACTCATTCTTGGCTGGTATTGGAAAATAGGGGGGAAAATAATTTGTGGTTCCCCTTATTTAAAAAAAAAAAAAAAACCAGCACCAAGCTGAACCAGCCCAGGGAATAACGCCATAGCATGGTCATTGCAAATTCAAATTCAGGGTAACAAGTAATTAAAATTTGAAATAATATAAATTTATATTATTTAAAGTGTGTATGGTATATGTCAACAGTCATAATGTTGACACTTGCCATATCGACAATCACCATGTAAACACTGAAAAAATGTTGACCTGTTAGACTGTCGATATATCATCCCTAGTAACCCAGCAGTGATTTACCTGCTCCAGCGGGGGTTTCCAGGTCCTAGCGGTCAGGTGACAGTCACTTCCGAGTCATACTTCTAATCCTACAGTGTTCCGGTAAGTATTCCTTAGCCCTACTCCTAACCTTCCCTCTAATGCCTACCCCTAACTCTCCCACCCCGCAGCCTAATCCTAACCTTCCCATAGTGCATAGTCCTCCTGCCCTCAGCCTAACCCTCCCATCAGCAGCCTAACTCAACTGTCTGCACCCTAACCCTCCCACTTGAAGCTTAATTCTAACCCACTACCCATACCCTAACCCTAATGTTGACATTCTGGCAGTGTTGACACTTCATATTTTGAAATTTTAACGATGTTGACGACATACTGCTTACATTGTAAATATCTGCCTAATGACTACATCCCAGTCATAGGTAGGTGGCAGCTGATTAAAATAAACCCAGACATTAAATGCAAGTTGGCTTGAATAAAAAAGAGCTACAAATAACCAGTATTATGGAAATCTGTTTTACCACCCAATTAAAATTTTTGCTTTAACAGTTCCAAGACCAGTTTAAATACACTAGTGACCTACAGCATACCAGTGCATTGAACATATGTAGAGCTCATTAGTGTACAATCTAGTTCCCATTCACTGCTAGCGCATGTACAATACAGAACCAGTTTGCTATCTTATCACACAAGCATCGATGCAGCATGGAACACAGCAGCTTTAATTGCACCTGCATTGCATGCATGGAACTGAATGCGTTTATTTGGGGATATACTGAGTTTTAATCACCTCTGCGATCTGAGCTCCCCAATCTGTATGCTTGGTTTCATAGCCTTATCTGTGAGCACTTGCATTCCATGGTGCAAAAGGTTAGCCTAAAGCTGGCATGTATATGCACAACCCTGAATAGCCTGCAATACCGCCGACATGCCCTTGCAAAGTTTGCCCACGTAAGAGCGCCCTGTTTTACTACCCAGTTACATACCCAAACCCGGAAGTGGAGATGTGTGTGACTCCTCAGTAGTTGAATTCCTGTGTTGTACGAAAATGCCCAAAATACATCCCCAAAACTATCTTCTGTTCTACATCTGCACACAGAGCACATTCCCTGATGTAGGCTGTGCAATACAAAGCTTATTGCCTGGTGGATAAGTGTACAATATATAGTATGTGCATTATTCTCTCTTTCTTAGAGCTGCTTTCAGCCTATGTTTTTATATCAATCTGTTGATTCAGCTCTAATTGGTGTACTGTATGGTGGATAGGACATCCATTCATATTCCTCTCTGCTTTGAACTCTAGTGCACAAGTTCATAATAGGAGAGATGCTATCAGCTAATATAAGAGTCCTAGCAGCTCCGCTTCTCTGAGTAGAGCATTAGCATGAAGAGAACAGGGAAGATGGAGACCATTTTAGTGATCGAACTGTGGATAGGTAGGCTTTGTGGAAAGCTTAGAGACGAGTAGTCAGTGAAAGATTGGGAACATGGCTGACTGTGATAACGGTTTAGAAAAAAAAAAAAAAGTATAACCTGAAGGCAGAAACAGCAGAGTTTTATATAAAGAACCTACTGGAATGCCACAGTCATTAGCTGTAATCTTAACATCAAGTACTTGACTTGATTTACTAGAAATATTGCATGTCCTTTTCTGGATATAGTAAGTTTGTATTATGCAATCCATCTAAAATCACAAAGAAAATCAGACCTTTCAGAAAAAGGTTTCAATCAAATCTTTTGGAGTGATTTTTAGAATTTAATAAGGGATGGTAGCTGCATATTGCAGGTAATCGCCCAATCCAAATGATCTATTGAAATCTTGGAAAGCGTTATCTATACAGTGAACATTAAAGAACCATACATGGAACAGCTATAGAGACACATTTACTTGCTAGCCTCTGCAATTTTGCAGGTGCAATGTGATATGCTACGTACACACTGTGCCATCATTGGACTGAACTGCCGAATCTTGGCTGCTAGGTCTGATTGTATATTGCATACGCAGCAGCTGGTGCCGATTTTATTTAATTGGCATCTGATTTGGACTGCTGCATAACATTTGTTAGGAACAATAAGCCAATATCATGCGACAAAATATACTGTCATTTTAAAACTTCAATCAATGATCTTTAGGAACCTTTATTCAGATAGGAACGATAACTGAGTCGTGTGTACGCTAGACCTCTGATGATCTCATTTTATCTCTTGGAAATTAAAAATTGAGGATTGTTAGTAATATCTGTCGTGTGTATCGAGCTTTACAGACAGTGACTCTCTCTCCCCACTTCCAAACTAGCCTTCCATCTTCTTTGCAACCAACGATTAGTGGAAAGCAGCCACATGTTCTGTAGAGATGACAACCACACAGTTCTTTCATTGCTGCAAAATTGGACTTGTGTTCATGCAGGCAGACTCTGCTCTTTAGTAAATGTGGCTTTTGACGGGACCAGCTGCTTTTCCGATTCACTGTTGGGCCTTTTTCCTTGGGAGTTTAAAATTGCCACTATGTTCTTGCTGACGGTGGCCTTCTAAGTGGCATATTCAATTATGCGCTGAAGCCGTCGGAAACAGGCCACGATGGCTTCCGCATGGGCTAACTACAGAAATCAGATGCTGCTCACAGCCTATGAATCTACCTACTGTAATGAAAGGAAAATGCAGCAAATTGAATCTGGCCTCATATTTGGAGGTATGCCCAATTATATGGGATCATGACTCACCTTTTTTTTTATTTTTCTTTACCCCTGTAGAATACCTTGAGACCACGGTTAAATCTTGGATGACCACATACTATGGCACTCTGGGAATTGCTACTCTAAAACCAGCTTCCCTATAAATGAGAGATTTATTTGGCTGCATGTGACATCTCAATGTTTTGGCAATTGCTGTGAAATTGGAATAGGACAGCAGTAAGAATTTTACTTTCAAATTGTGATTTTTTTTAAAAATGTTTAAATTTTTTTCATTCCAAGTCAAACGCTGTATTGTGCATTAAATGAGCACCGGGAATAGAGAGAAATTTTTTTTTGGCACTGGAGGCATTTGGATCCTTCAAAGGAATAGCGATTGTTTTCAGTAGAGTGAAGGGGACAGATTTCTGGAGCGCAAGTAGAAATGAAGCGTATACAGGAACAAATGAGGATTTGTTAGGCCAGAACTTAAATATGCAGACAAGGGGATGTCAGGGGAAGTTTTAAATGGTAACAAGAAATTCTTTTAACCCAAAGACCAGTCTGACACTGGAATTTGCTTCCAGGGGGAAACTTGTTCTTTTAACCTTTGAAATAGCTATAGGTGCCTGTAGTTCATTGCTACTGAATGGGTTTCTGTAAAAGTAAATGGCATGTAAAGAAAAGGTTGAGCAAACAGAAGCTGAAAAATATCTAATGAATACTAGAAAATGACTTTTTATGAGCTAGTATCATTCCATTGGTTTGTTCTATGCTTTTGCTCCTGTAACACTGGATAAATGGAGGAAAAAGTCTAGCTGCTTCAAGTGTGTTATCAAATGAAAGCAATCGCTCACATTTAAAAATAAATAAGATAAATATATTTACATTATTGTACCGATAACGGGTTGTAGTGGGTAAATTGCAGATCAAGGCCATGATCAATTTTTATTTTGATGGGTTTTTATTTTGTTTTTAAATTGCACATGGAGTATCAGGAGTTATACATACTGTATGTTTATCAGGCTTAAACCTTCATCCACTGTATTTAAGTTAGCAAAAAATATTTTTAAACCTGTAAATACGAGACAAGGGGGCACTAAATAGTGTATTGCAGTATTGAAAGGACTGCTCTAAATGGCAAATAGAAACAGTATGGTCCAGTGTTATCAAATAACGTATCAGTAAAAAAAAAAAAACACCAACAAAAAACCTACTACAGACGAGTTTTGTAGGTCATTCAGACAATCGTGGGAATTCAGTTTTCAGGGGGGGGGGGGGAGTAGCCTCAGGCTTTAACGCCTGTGGCTATTCAATTACACTCCCTTTTTCATCCAACAGCCTTTTTAACACCTGTTATAATAGCTTGTTAAGGTGTGTTAACACACAGAACCCATTCAAAGTTCAGGGATTTGCGTGTTAACGGGGTTGCGGCACCCGTTAACCCGCTAGTTATCGGGATTTCTTTTTGAGACTCTGAGGCTGGTGAAATAAACTCCTGGGTAACCCCTGGCTTCAGGGCTGATTGGATGGCCCTGGGGGATTAATTAGCCTGTTGTATTCTACCACTAATTGAATCCCCCCTATATATTTTATTTATTATATATTACATAACATTAATGGTCTCCCTTTAAAATGTTCCTTTACTTTCCGGTAAGAGTAAGAACCTATTTAAAATGAAACAAATACACAAAATGGACATGACTAGCAACCAGCTTATGCATTTTCATTCATTTTCTGTTTTCTTCTGAACTGTCCCTCTCTTGGTGTGATGATCACACCCAAAAGGCACCCAGTTCAGAAGAATTAGAGTTCAAGTAGGACTGTCCTACCAAATTGGGACAGTTGAGAGAAATGTATCATACCAACCCTTATCACCGCCTCATACCTCTGCAGTCTCTGCATTGGTTTCAGTATGATTTACTGACGGTCGGGATGCCTGCCGTCCGTATACTGACAACCCAGCAGCGGAGTGAGCACAAAAATTCCCCTTGCAGGATTGCTGCGATCGCCATGCTGCAGGCACGGTGTCTCACTGCAATTCCCACTCTAAGGGTAAGGTGTAGTATGGCTGACCGGCGGTCAGGAGACCGCCGGTCAGCATACCGACGCTGGGATCCCGGCAGCATACCGACGCCAGGATCGCGGCGGGGAGGGGCGAGTGCTGCAAGCCCCTTGCGGGCTCGCTGTGCTCGTCACGCTGCGGGCTCGGTGGGTTCTATTCCCACTCGATGGGTGTCGTGGACACCCACGAGTGGAAATAGTCCCTGTTGGTCGGCATGCCGACCTTCGGGATAGTGAGGGGTCGGGATGCTGGAGGAGGTCATGTGACTATCGGTCTCCCGACCACCGGTCACATGAATACCACCCTAAGGGTGTCATGGACTGTCTGTATTGTCAGCAGTTGTAATTCTGGAGCCTGTATCTTGACCGCCGGGATCCCAACTGTCCCCCCTTCCCCTCTCCGTGCTGCGAAACAGCTCAGACCCGTCGAGATATGGACTTCAAAAAACCTCCTGAAGGTTTCCTGCGGTACCCGGCACCAAGACAATAGCAGCAGATCCTTTTTAAACCCTGTAAGTTGTGATGTTTAGCCTCCATGGCTCAGACTCCGACAGATACTTGATCGGATTTAGGGGCAGTAGCGGATCTTGCCACGGGCAAGCAGGACTTTTGCCCGGGGCGCCGCCTTCCGGAGGGCACCGGCACCATCCTGAGGGCACCGCACCATGGCAAGATCCGCCACTGTGCGCCCCGCTGGTCCCCCCGCAGTAAAGGGAACTAGACGCTATCCGTCTAGTTTTCCCTTCGTGCAGAGGACCTTTGCTGTGCGGTGCGCGATGACGTCATTGCGCACAGCATTGTGGGACTGGCACAGACGCTAGGGGTCATGATTGACCTCTAGTGTCTATGCTGTGCTATGGGAGAGACGTCATGACGTCTCTCCCATAGATCCGACGAGAGGAGCGGCGGCGGAGGAGGTCTGCAATGGCCGGGACTCGGAAGCAGGGATTGTAAGTATCCTTTTTTTTTTTTTTTAAGCGGCGCTACTGGGGACACAAATGGCGCTACTGGGGGCACAAATGGGGGCACAACTCTATAGGGGGCGTAACTGACCACGCCCTTGTATGAAGCCACGCCCCTATTTTCCGCCCGGGGCGCCACAGGGGCTAGAACCGGCCCTGACCAAAGTAATTCAGAGTTGATCGCAGCAGCAAAGTTGTTAGCAGTTGGGCAAAACCATGTGCACTACAGGTGTGGCAGATATAACATTTGCAGAGAGAGTTAGATTCTGGTGGGTTATTTTGTTTCTGTGCAGGGTAAATACTGGCTGCTTTATTTTTACACTGCAAGTTAGATTTCAGTTTTAACACACCACACCCAAATCTAACTCTTTCTAAACGATATATCTGCCCCCCACCCTGCAGTGCACATGGTTTTGCCCAACTGCTAACAAATTTGCTGCTGTGATCAACTCTGAACCCTTAGAGCTGGGGAATTTGGAGGCCAGGTCAACACCTTGCACTCAAACCATTACTGAACAATTTTTGCAGTGTAGCAGGATGCATTATTCAGATGAAAGAGGCTACTGCCATAAGGGAATTCCTCTGTCATGAATGTTTAGGTAGGCGTAACATCCACATGAAAGCCAGGACCCAAGGTTTCCCAGCCAAACATTGCCCTGAGCATAGAACGGTTAATAAATTAACAGTTTCATGAAAACAATCAGAGTAAAACAAATTACAGCTGTTTTTCAAAATAGTATATAATATACTGTACAATAAACTATAAATGTATGTAAGTAATAATTTATTATTTATTAAGTTTCTTGTATAATGCAGAAAATTCCAATGGAAACAGTAATAAAATAAAACTGGCTAATAACAGACAGACTTAGAGGTAGGAAGGCCCTGCTCGCAAATTTTTAATCTATAGGGAAGAAAAATAATATGAATTGGAGCGCTAGTTAATATGAACGCACATACCTGTAAAAAAAGAGGTTAGTTTATAATGTTACAGCTCTTTTTGTGAAGTGTGTTTGATTTGGAGGTGGTAAGTGATTTTGTTAATCCGGATAGCTATTACTGTATCTTGGTGCGAGATACTGTCCCTGCTATCCCTATCTGACCTGTTTGCAGCTTGGTGTTGAATTAGCCTGACCGGCTGCCGCAGATGTAACAGGTCCCGTCTCGCTGTCGCTCTGGCTGAAACCTCCTCACGCGGCTCCCGGCTTCTGAGTGCGCCAGTGATAGCACACACTGGCGTGACTCCTCCGTTGCTCTCCGTGACTTCTCCAACGCGTTTCGGGAGATAATAGGTAATAATAATAGGTAACTACTGTGACGCACTATATATGTTTAAACAGCAGAAGGTGGTTAAAAATCTATTACCCCATTCTGACCATTTGGTGGACATCAGGCAGGAGCCCTGGTCTAATCCAGGGAAGAAATTCCCTCTGTCTAAACTGGCCTTGGCTCGCTATCCTCTCCTTGCAGAGTTATGTAACAAGAGGGAAATTTCACTGCCGGTGGATTCTCATGTCACCCGCCTAGTGGTGTCGTCCACTCTGCCTGTCACTTCACTAAAGGAACCGACAGATAAGCGTGTGGGGGGATGCCTGAAATCTTTTTACTCCCTTACAGGTGCTGTACATAGACCTATTATTGCGGCCTCTTGGGCTGCAAAAGGAATTGAAGCATGGGTTCAGGCATTAGAGGAAGACCTGCCCAAGGATATATCTGACAATGCCAGACAATACCTGTCTCACATTACCACCGCCGCCTATTACATTCAGGAGGCGTCCTCTGAGGCAGATGTGTTGGCAGCCAAGTCGTCGACTATGTCTGTCCTAGGTCGCCGTATTCTGTGGTTGGGGTCATGGAAGGTGGACCTAGACTCCAAAAAGACCTTGAATGTACTCCCCCCCCCCCCCCCCCCCCCTCCTTTAAGGGGGACATTTTGTTTGGGGAAAACCTAAATAAAATTGTGTCTGAATTGGCGGCTGCTAATACTGCCTTTCTCCCAAATACTAATCCTTCTGCACAGAAGGCTAAAAGGTAACACTTTTCGTTCCTTTCGACCTCAGGGGAAAGCAAAAGGTCAGGCATACGCGAGTCAATCTCGTGCTCCCGACCTCACTAAGCCCAAGGCAAAGCAGTCCTGGGTGGCCCATCAGCCTGCTTCTAAACAAGACAAGCCTGCCGCATGAAGGGGCGGGCCTCCCCCTGGGGGACTCCAGGGTAGGAGGCCGACTTCTGCAGTTCGCCCAGGTCTGGTTGAAGACCATTTCGGACTCATGGGTGTGAGGCGTTGTCTCTCATGGGTACGCAGTCTCTTTCGAGAGATGTCCCCCCCCCCCCCCCCTTTCGGATCCACTAAAGGCACAAGCTCTGCAGCAGGTTGTGAGTTCTCTCCTGAATACAGGAGTGGCAGTACCGGTACCTCTGTCCCGAAGGGACAGTGGTTACTACTCAACCCTTTTTTCTAGTTACGAAACCCAATGGGTCTTTACGGCCTATACTTAACATCAAATCACTGAACAAGTTTGTGAGATTGTCCAAGTTTCATATGGAAACACTGCGCTCAATTATACTGGCTATGGAATCTGGAAACTGTTATCCCTGGATATACAGGATGCATACCTATATATACCTATTGCCATGTCTCATCAGCAGTATCTGCGGTTTGCTATTGGCAACTTCCACTATCCGTTAAAGGCTCAAACATTTGGACTGGCTACGGCTCCTCGGATCTTCTCCAAGGTCATGGCCATAATGGCGGCCCATCTCCGTCGCCAGGGAGTCTGGATCCGTCCGTATCTGGATGACTTGCTGATTCTGGCCAACTCCCACGATGTCCTCCTCAGTCATCTACGGACGGTAAGCTTCCTATAAGCCCATGGGTGGCTCATCAACTGGAAGAAATCCTTGCTGGTCCCAGCTCAGAGCATGGTGCACCTGGGGACACTCCTGGACACACACACAGTCAACAACTGTTTCTGTCTCCAGAAAAAGTCCTGAGACTTCAAGACAGGATAAGATGCTTCCTTTGTCGCCCCAGAGTATCGATACACTCGGCGATGCAAGTACTTGGCCTGATGGTGTTGGCATTCAACATGGTAGAGTATGCTCAATTTCATTCTCATCCTCTGCAGAGGTTAATCCTTTCCAAGTGGGATGGCACCACCTCATCGGAGCAGATTTCACATGATCACTTTGACTCCGGAGGTTCGTCTGTCGCTGACCTGGTGGCTACAGGACCAGCAATTGCGCAGGGGCCATCCCTTCTGGATCCCCGACTGGGTCCTGCTGACAGTGGACGCTAGTCTGAGGGGATGGGGTGCAGTGTTGGAGCAATACTCCAACAATTTTCAGGGTCGCTGGACCAAGGAGGAGTCACTCCTCCTATTAAACATTCTGGAGTTGCAGGCGATGTTTAATGCATTGACTCTCGCCCTGCCTCCGGTACAGAGCAGGCCTGTTCTGTACCAGTCAGACAATGCCATTACAGTGGCATACATAAACCATCAAGGCGGCACTCGCATGGCTATGATGGAAGTGTCAAAAATCCTTCGTTGGGCAGAACGCCATCTGCCAGCAATATCAGCAGTGTTCATTCCGGGCGTCCTAAACTGGGAAGTGGACTTCCTCAGTCGCCAGGAAGTGCACGCCGGAGAGTGGAGTCTTCATCCAGAATTCTTTCAACTCCTAGTGGACAAGTGGGGCCTACCAGACGTAGACTTGATGGCATTTCGACACAATCACAAGGTTCCGGTCTTCGGATCAAGGACCAGGGATCCTCAAGCAGCGTTCGTGGACACACTGGCAATTCCATGGAACTTTCGGTTGCCCTACGTGTTCCGATAAGTGTTACTCCTGGCCAGGGTCCTGCGGAAGCTCAAACAAGGAGGATTTCTATGTCTAGTCGCTCCAACGTGGCCCGAAGACATTGATTCTCAGACCTGCAGAGTCTGTTGACAGAGCGTCCTCTTCTTCTACTTCCTCTCCGCCCACACCTCCTCGTACAGGGCCCTTGTCTTTATCTGGACCTGGCCAGGCTGGCTTTGACTGCGTGGGTCTTGAAGCATCACTCCTGAGAGACAAAGGATTCTCTGAGGTGGTCATCCAAATTATGTTAAAAGCCCGCAAACTGGCATCTGCTCGGATTTATTACGGGGTCTGGAATTCTTACTTCACCTGGTGTGCTGATAAGAATTATAATGCATACAGATTCAGAGCTTCCATAATTCTGGCTTTTCTGCAAAGAGGCCTGGACTTAGACCTTCGTCTGGCCTCCCTCAAGGTTCACATATCTGCCTTGTCGGTATGGTTTCAGAGAAAAAATTAATCTATACCTGATGTTCATACACTCACTCAGGTTGTCTTACGGATTCAGCCTCCCTATGTCCCTCCTGTGGCTCCATGTTGTCCAGAATGCCCTGCAAGCATCTCCATTTGAACCTCTTGAGATGGTGGACCTTAAATGGCTCACAGCCAAGGTCTTGTTTTTACTGGTTATTGCCTCTGCAAGAAGGGTGTTTGACTTAGGCGCTTTGTCCTGTCGTCTACCCTTTCTAATAGTTCATTGTGACCGGGCAGTTCTTAGAACTCGCCCAGGTTATTTACCTAAGGTTGTGTCATTTTTCACTTTAGCCAAGAGTTTGTGGTACCGGCCTTTATCTCTTCTCAGTTGTCCTCCAAAGAGCGGTCTTTGGATGTGGTATGGGCTCTCCGTATCTATGTGGAGAGAACTGCCTCTATCAGGAGGTCAGATTCCTTTTTTTTGTTGTTCGGTTTTCACAAACGTGGCTGGCCTACAAATAAGCAAACCTTGACCAGATGGATTAGAATGGTGATTGCACAAACTTATGCACAGGCTTGTCTCCCAGCTCCTGCTGTTATTAATGGTCTGTTGGACCTTCTTGGGTGGCCCGTCGTGGCGCGTCCGCAGAACAATTGTAAAAGGTGGCTACGTGGTTCTCTGTGAACACGTTTATTAGGTTCTATGCCTTTGATACTTCCACCTCCCAGGATGCTTCCTTTGGACGCCGGGTTCTCATACCCGCTAAGGCGCGTCCCCTCCCTCTAGGAACTGCTTTAGGACATCCCCGATGTTTCCCTTTGGAAACCAATGTAACCTGCTGCAGAAAAGGAGAGTTATGGTAGACTTACCATTGTTAACTCTTTCTGCGAGGTACATTGGGTTCCACAGGGCGCCAACCCTGACGAACCTAGCTTCTCTGGGTTTGTATGACATTAGCTTCTGGTCCCTTCTCCTGTTGTGAGACTGTGGTTCTATGTGACTAACATCTACCTTCTCTCTTACCTGCTCCTGCATTGGACTGTTTAATGAAACTGAGCTCACAGTGCCTGGATGTGGGGTTATAGAGGAGGCCCCAGTGCATCCTGGGACAGCCTAAAGCTTTAGCCTGTTGGTGCCCCTGGATCAAGATCCACTCTACACCCAAATGTTTCCCTGTGGAACCCAATGTACCTTGCAGAAAGAGAGTTAACAATGGTAAGTCTACCATAACTCTCCTTATTTCTGCTTATCAGGTGGTTGGGATCCAGGTTTGGTGAAATGTCACCAGCTAATAGAAGCAAGAGAGAGATAAATATAGTTGTAGGGGGTTTGTAAATTATTTTTTTATGGCGACAGGTTGTGGATATTATTGTCAAAGGGCCTATAATTCAGAGTTGATCGCAGCAGCAAATTTGTTAGCAGTTGGGCAAAACCATGTGCACTGCAGGGGGGGGGGGGGGGGGGCAGATATAAATGTGCAGTGAGAGTAAAGGTGGCCATCCACTACTCAGACTTGTCTGAACTGCAGATCTCATCAGATTTCTCTTGAGCTCTCCCGGGAGCTTCCCGGGAATCGGATCTGACCCTGGGCTTAATTTTCACTACATTCACTTCAGATGTATCTGATGCGATCTATCATGTGTCAGATCGCATCAGATATATCTGATGCACACATGCTACATGCGATTGATCTGATGCTGCTGCTGCCGCTGTTCCCCCTCTTGGTGGGTGGGAGTGGCCAGGGAGATGCCAGTCAAGTGACGCTTCAGATGAATCTGATCAGATACATCTGAAAAAAAAAAAACAATCCGATGTGCACCTGATTTCTTCAGATTCCGATAAATAGTTGGGGCAGCCTCAGAGATTTGTAGTTCAGACAAATCTGACACGGGAGTGCGCATCGGATCGGAAGAGCCATCCGATGTGACATTTTTCTTCAGATTTGACGGTCAGATGCGTCGAAATCTGAAGAAAACTGTCCAAATCGGACTAGTGGATGGGGGCCTTTAGATTTGGGTGGGGTGTGTTCAAACTGAAATCTAAATTGCAGTGTAAAAATAAAATAGCCAGTATTTACCTTGCACAGAAACAAAATAACCCACCTAAATCTAACTCCCTCTGCAAATGTTATATCTGCCCCACCTGCAGGGCACAAGGTTTTGCCCAACTGCTAACAAATTTGCTGCTGCGATCTACTCTGAATTACCCCCAGATTACAGTACTATGCAAAAGTTTTAGGCAGTTGTGGAAAAATGCTGCAAAGTAAGAATGCTTTTGAAATTAAGTGTTAATATTTTATTTTTATCAATTGGCAAAATAAATGAATAGAAGAGAAATCTAAATCAAATCAATATTTGGTGTGATCACCCTTTTACGTCAAAATGGCATCAATTTTTCTAGGTACACTTGCACAAAATCAGGGATTTTGTAGGATTGTAGTCAGGTGTTTGATTAACCAATCATACCAAACAGATGATTATGATCATCATTTTCATATGTAGGTTTAAACACAGTGATTAACTGAAACAGAATAATTTGAGCAGGAGGCTTAAAACTGGATGAGCAACAGCCAAACTCTGCTACAATAGTGAGGTTGTGGATGACTGTTTCATGTCATAGGTCATACATCATGGCAAGACTGAGCACACCAACAAGATACTGCTTCAGCAAGGTCTCTGGCAAAGATTTCAAAGCAAACTAGGGTTTCAAGATGTGCAGTTCAAGCTCTTTTGATGAAGCACAAAGAAACAGGCAATGTTGAGGACCGTTGACGCAGTGGTTGGCCAAGGAAACGTAGTGCATCAGACGATGCATCATTCTTCCCTTCGAAATCTGAAGATGTTCAGCAGTGCCATCAACTCAGAAGTGGCAGAAACCAGTGGAACCCAGGTACACCTATCTATTGTTCGGAGAAGTCTGGCCAGAAGTTGTCTTCATGGCAGAATTGCAGCCAAAATGCCATACCTTTGACGTAGAAACAAGGCCGAGTGACTCAACTATGCACTAAAACATAGGAACTGGGGTGCAGAAAAATGGCAGCAGGTGCTCTGGACTGATGAGTCAAAATGTGAAATATACGGCTGTAACAGGAGGCAGTTTTTTCGCCGAAGAGCTTTTAAGCGGTAGAATGAGTGTTTGCAGGCAACAGTGAAGCATGGTAGAGATTGGGAGTGCATTTCAGCAAATCGAGTTGGGTATTTAGTCAGGATTAATGATGTCCTCAAAGCTGAGAAATGCAGGCAGGCACTTAACCATCATGCTATACCATCGGGAGGGTTGTCTGATTGGCTCCAAATTTATTCTGCAGCAGGACCACGACCCCAAACACACAGCCAATGTTATTAAATGCTATTTTCAGCGTAAAGAAGAACAGGAAATGATGATATGGGCCCCACAGAGCCCTAATCTCAACATCATTGAGTCTGTCTGCGATTACATGAAGATACAGAAGGATGTGAGCAAGCCTACATCCACAGAAGATCATGGTTAGTTCTCCAAGATGTTTGGAACAACCTCCCTGCCGAGTTCCTTCAAAAACTGTGCGAAAGGTTACCTAGAATTGATGCTGTTTTGAAAGCAAAGGGTGGTCACGTCAAATATTGATTTTATTAAACTAAAAATAAACTATAAACTTCTTTTTTTTCAGTATTTTTGCTGCGGCTGTGGTCCAGATCAAGGCCCTGTAATTTTTCCTAAAATTAACGATTTTATAAAAAATCAGACTTGCTCTGGAGATGCTTGAAAAAGACGCGGCACTGCATTCCATTTTCAGTCCAGCAGTTGAATATCAAAACCCTGTGGCTGAGGGAAAAAGCGCTGCAAGGGTTATTTAATATTTCTCACCAGAAATTGAATCTGCCCCATAATGTCATGTCTCTGGGGTCCACTATACATATGCATCATAAACCAGTCACATGTTGCAAAAGAATGATTGATGTATCAGTAAGCCATTCACAAACCTATACATCCTGAAGTTTCAGGACTCGTTTTTTTGGGTGCCCATTACTTATCGTGCTTGCCATGCAAAGTGGCTAAACCTGTCTAAAGTACAGGGCGTGCACCCAAACTCCAAACATATTGCTCATTTCTGCTTGCTGCCTCAGGAGGGTGAAATCAGAAATGACCAGTGCAAGCAGCACTCACACCAGTGACCACAAATGACCAGTGCAAGAGGCACTCACACCTGATCGGCATAACATTTGAATAGCTCTGTCAATCGCCTATTACTTCAGGATTCCAAAAAAACAAAAACAGTTGAATTCCCCCCAGCATATATAGGCTTATTAGTACCAATTTAGCATAATTTAAATGCCACAGCTGACCTGAATATTGTTATTGACTCTCTGCATCCCATTATGGCCACAATCTAGCAATCTTCTAATAACTACTTTCAGCAGAATAATTACCATGTCATAATCCACGTCATCTCGAGCTGATGTCCATCATTCAGTGTTACTCCCATGGGATGCGGTCAAGATGCCGCCGGCCGGAATCCCGGCGGTCGAAATACCGACACCGGAATCCCGACCGCCACAATCCCGACATATTCTCACTCCGTGGGTATCCACGACACCCATAGAGGGAGAATATAATAGTGTGCCGAGCGAAGCGAGCCCGCAAGGGTCTGCGTTCCGCTCGCCACCCCTGTCGGGATTGTGTGGTCGGGATTCCGGCGTCTGTATTTCGACCGCCGGGATTCCGTCCGGCGGCATTTAGTACTGATCCCACTCCCATGGCCTGCACAATCGCCAGAACCTAGTCCAATAGAGCGCCTTTAATCGCGTAATCCCGACTGCCGGCATCCCGATTGGAAATATGCAGGGGCGGGTTAGTGTTAAGGCCCCAATCCACTAGTTCGATTTGGGCACTTCTCATCCGATTTTGACGCATCTGACAGAAAAATCTGATAAGTGTCACAGCGGACGGCTCCTCCGATCCAGTGCACGGTTCCGTGTCAGATGTGTCTGAGCTATAGATCTTTGGTGCTGTACCAAGGATTTATCTGAATCGGAAGAAATCAGGTGCATATCTGAGGTTTTTTTTTTTTTTTTTACTATAGATGTATCACATCATATTCATCTCTGAAGCATCCCTTGCCTGGCATCTTCCTGGCCACTTCCGTCCTTCATGAGGATGCGGCAGCAGCAGCATCAGATATAGCTGAAGTGAACCTAGTGAAAATTTAAGCCCAGGATCCGATCCGATTCCCAGGAAGCTGCCGGGAGAGTTAAAAAGAAATCTGATGCGATAATCAGCTCAGATAAGTCGGTCTAGTGGATGGGGGTCTTTAGGCTGCGTGGAGGAAGGGTAAAGGCCCCCACACACTCTTTCGATTTGGCCACTTTTCATCAGATTTCAACGCATCTGTCTGAAAAATCTGATGAAAAGTGTCACATCAGACGGCTCCTCTGATCCGATGCACGGTTCTGTGCTGAGCCCTAGGAGTGTTTTTTTTTTTTTTTACTTCAGATGTATCGCATCAGATTCATCTGAAGTGTCGCTTGACTGGCATCTCCCTGGCCAGCCTATTACCTGCCTTTAGAAAAAGACGCCCTGCTGGCGTTGAAACGCGTTAGGATACAGGCTTTTTTTCACAAGGATCCACACTCTTATCAGCTGCTGCACCCACGGTTTGTCCGTGTAGAGAAGCCCACGGACACAGCGCTGCCATTGGGAGCACCTGCACCTGCAATCCACTTCCAATCCCCGTAGCTCCGGCTGAGCACGCCATCTGGGGAAAAGTTATTCACGGGTGCTGTTCCCTTGCAAGCCCGGCGCAGACCGGCGCACTCCGGAAAATCAGCCCAAATAGCCTCCTGTCTGCAAGTGCGGAGGTACCGGAGGCAGTGTGATCTACCTGCACGGCCTTACAGGCACACTGCACGGCGCAGCAATACCATACCCGCTGAGGCTCTGGTGTGTGTCTCTGACAGCACAACGAGACGACACCAGGGAGCAAGGAAAACACAGGCTCCTGCCCAGCGGAGGTAACTTACCAATGTATCTTTACAATTAACCATCTATACATATGGATCTGTGACGTATTCAGCACCTTGTGGCTTACCAAGGCGTGAGTGACTTTTATTATGTTACTTTATTAATCAATTAATTCACACACATTTCATATCGAAGTTTGTTTGCATTTCAGTGCTTTTAAAAAAAAAAAAATAATAATAATAATAATAAAAAAAAAAAAAAATGCTGGGTAATGCTGGGAAGGGGGAGTTTGCGGGCTGACAGTGTCCGGCCGGGAGACTTGACCACTCTTAAATGGGGGCCAGGAGCACCACCCGATTTTTGGGAGCCTCCCGGCCATTCCTGGAGAGTAGTTAAGTATGGTACATTTGCAGTGGTGGAACTACAGGGTGATGGAGTTATTATGGGACTTTAGAACCCTGAAATCGAGACACATGATTGGTATCAACTATATAGTGATCTAATTCATATATGCAGAGTATCTGGAGTGTTACACAACTAAATATATTGATCATGCTGTTTTACTCCTTTTACATCATGTTATATTCCATATAAGGACATATGTGCTATTTTAATTGATCAGGCAGAATGTGATAGACAGGCTTATGGCTTAGCTCTATCAAAGTTCACTGAGTAGAATGGTAGATTCATATACAGAGACAATTCTGCTTTACTGACTGCAGATTTTTTTTATTGGATCTGATACATGTCAAAGGGCAAACTGTCTTAAATACTGTATGTGGAGGTGGCTTCAGCTTTTAATGCAGTGGAATACAGTATAATCTGTTTAAGTTTCTATTGTAACAGCTGCAGTGGAACATTGGGCTAATGCTAAACTATATTCTGTATCTTACCTGTTGTGTTTCATATCTGTAAAAATAAGATTTTAAACCTACCGGTAAATCATTTTCTCCTAGTCCATAGAGGATGCTGGGGACTCCGTAAGGACCGTGGGGTATAGACGGGCTCCGCAGGAGACATGGGCACTATAAAGAACTTTAGATGGGTGTGCACTGGCTCCTCCCTCTATGCCCCTCCTCCAGACCTCAGCTAGAGAACTGTGCCCAGAGGAGACGGAAAGTACGAGGAAAGGATTTTTGTTAATCTAAGGCAGTGGTTCTCAAACTCGGTCCTCAGGACCCCACACGGTTCACGTTTTCCATGTCACCCAGCAGCTACACTGTGTATCACCAACTGTCACATTTTAAAAATCTACAGGTGACCTGCAAAACATGAACTGTGTGGGGTCTTGATGACCGAGTTTGAGAACCTGTGATCTAAGGGCAAGATTCATACCAGCCCACACCATCCACACCGTATAACCTGAAATATACGCAACCAGTCAACAGTATGAACAAAAACAGCATCAGCCAAAGACTGATCTTAACTGTTACATAACCCTTATGTAAGCAATAACTATATACAAGCCTTGCAGAAATATGTCCGCACTGGGACGGGCGCCCAGCATCCTCTACGGACTAGGAGAAAAAGATTTACCGGTAGGTTTAACATCTTATTTTCTCTTACGTCCTAGAGGATGCTGGGGACTCAGAGAGGACCATGGGGATTATACCAAAGCTCCAGACCGGGCGGGAGAGTGCGGATGACTCTGCAGCACCGATTGAGCAAACATGAGGTCCTCATCAGCCAGGGTATCAAACGTGTAGAATTTAGCAAAAGTGTTTGAACCCGACCAAGTCGCCGCTCGGCAAAGTGGTAATGCCGAGACGCCTCGGGCAGCCGCCCAAGAAGAGCCCACCTTCCTAGTGGAATGAGCCTTTACCGAATTTGGTAACGGCAATCCAGCCGTAGAATGAGCCTGCTGAATCGTGTTACAGATCCAGCGAGCAATGGTCTGCTTAGAAGCAGGAGCGCCAACCTTGTTGGCTGCATACAGGATAAGCAGTGCCTCTGTTTTCCTAAACCGAGCCGTCCTGGCTACATAAATTTTTAAGGCCCTGACTACATCAAGGGACTCGGAATCCTCCACAATAGGTTGGTTCATATTAAACGACGAAACCACTTTAGGCAAAAATTGAGTCCTTAATTCCGCTCTAGCCACATGGAAAATCAGATAGGGGCTTTTGTGAGATAAAGCCGCCAATTCGGCCACCCGCCTTGCAGATGTCGAGGCCAACAACATGACCACCTTCCAAGTGAGAAATTTTAATTCAACCGTTTGAAGAGGTTCAAACCAGTGAGATTTTAGGAACTGTAACACCACGTTAAGGTCCCATGGTGCCACTGGAGGCACAAAAGGAGGCTGTATGTGCAGCACTCCCTTTACAAAAGTCTGGACTTCTGGGAGAGAAGCCAATTCCTTCTGAAAGAAAATTGAAAGGGCCGAAATCTGTACCTTAATGGAGTCTAATTTTAGGCCCTTATCCACTCCTGTCTGTAGAAAGTGGAGAAAACGGCCCAGATGGAATTCCTCAGTAGGAGCATTCTTGGCTTCACACCAAGATACATACTTTCTCCAGATACGGTGATAATGTTTCGCCGTCACCTCCTTCCTAGCCTTTATCAGAGTAGGGATGACTTCTTCTGGAATGCCTTTCCCAGCTAGTATTCGGTGTTCAACCGCCATGCCGTCAAACGTAACCGCGGTAAGTCTTGGAACACGCAGGGCCCCTATTGCAACAGGTCCTCTCTGAGAGGAAGAGGCCACGGATCTTCTGTGAGCATTTCCTGAAGATCTGAATACCAGGCCCTTCGAGGCCAATCTGGAACAATGAGAATTGTCCGCACGCTTTTTCGTCTTATGATTCTCAATATCTTTGAGGTGAGTGGAAGAGGAGGGAACACATAGACCGACTGAAACACCCACGGTGTCACCAGGGCGTCTACTGCTACTGCCTGAGGGTCCCTTGACCTGGCACAATACCTCCGAAGCTTCTTGTTGAGGCGTGACGCCATCATGTCTATTTGAGGAAGTCCCCAACGACTTGTTATCTCTGCAAAAACTTCTTGATGAAGTCCCCACTCTCCTGGATGGAGATCGTGTCTGCTTCCCAGTTGTCCACTCCCGGAATGAAGACTGCTGCCAAAGCGCTTATGTGATTTTCCGCCCAGCGAAGAATCCTGGTGGCTTCCGCCATTGCAGCTCTGCTCCTTGTCCCGCCTTGGCGGTTTACATGAGCCACGGCTGTGACCTTGTCTGATTGAATCAGAACCGGTAGGTCGCGAAGAAAATTCTCCGCTTGACGTAGGCCGTTGTATATGGCCCTCAATTCCAGTACGTTGATGTGTAGACAAGCCTCCTGGCTTGACCATAGTCCCTGAAAGTTTCTTCCCTGTGTTACTGCTCCCCATTCTCGGAGGCTCGCATCCGTGGTCACCAGAACCCACTCTTGAATACCGAATCTGCGACCCTCGAGAAGGTGAGCACTCTGCAGCCACCACAGGAGAGACACCCTGGCCCTGGGGGACAGGCTTATTTTCTGATGAATTTGAAGATGGGACCCCGACCACTTGTCCAGAAGGTCCCACTGAAACGTCCTCGCATGAAACCTGCCGAAGGGGATGGCCTCGTAGGTCGCCACCATTTTTCCCAGTACTCGAGTGCATTGATGGACTGAAACTATTTTCGGTTTTAACAGGTCTCTGACCATGTTCTGGAGTTCCTGGGCTTTTTCCATTGGGAGAAAACCCCTCTTTTTTTTGTTCCGTGTCCAGAATCATGCCTAAGAAAGATAGCCGAGTTGTTGGAACCAACTTTGGTAGATTCAGAATCCAGCCATGTTGCTGCAGCACTCTCAGGGAGAGCGCCACGCTTTTCAGCAACTGATCTCTCGATCTCGCTTTTATCAGGAGATCGTCCAAGTATGGGATAATTGTGACTCCCTGCCGGCGCAGGAGCACCATCATTTCCGCATTACCTTGGTGAAAATCCTCGGGGCTGTGGAAAGCCCAAACGGCAACGTCTGAAACTGGTAATGACAGTCCTGTACAGCGAATCTCAGGTACGCCTGATGAGGGGGATATATGGGGACATGAAGGTATGCATCCTTTATGTCCAGTGACACCAAAAAATCCCCCCCTTCCAGGCTGGAGATAACTGCCCGGAGCGATTCCATCTTGAATTTGAACTTTTTCAAGTACAGGTTTAGGGATTTTAAATTTAGAATGGGTCTGACCGAGCCATCCGCCGGTTCTGGCGAGGAAGGTAGAGCCCCGACCTCTTCTGGATTTATGCGACCGAAAGGACTGCATTTGATATTGCGGCGTTTTCTTTTGCTGTGGGGAAACATAAGGTAAAAAAGTAGATTTACCCGCGGTAGCTGTGGAAACCAGGTCCACGAGTCCTTCCCCAAATAATTCTCACCTTTTGTAAGGCAAAACTTCCATATGCCTCTTTGAGTCGCCATCACCCGTCCATTGGCGGGTCCACAGGGCTCGCCTAGCAGAAATCGCCATGACGTTGGGTCTCTAACCTTGCAAACCAACGTCTCTCTGAGCATCTCTCATATATAAGACTGCGTCTTCAATGTGACCTAAGGTCAATAAAATGGTATCCCTATCCAGGGTATCAATGTCAGCTGACAAAGTATCCGTCCAAGCCGCTACAGCGCTACAAACCCAAGCCGACGCTATTGCCGGTCTGAGTAAGGCACCCATATGTGTATAAATTGATTTTAAGGTAGTTTCCTGTCTGCGATCAGCAGGATCCTTGAGAGCTGCCGTGTCTGGAGACGGTAGCGCCACCTTTTTGGACAAGCGCGTTAATGCCTTGTCCACCCTTGGTGAGGATTCCCACCGTAACCTGTCCTGCGCAGGGAAAGTATACGCCATAAGAATTCTCTTGGGAATCTGCAGTTTCTTGTCTGGAGTTTCCCAAGCCCTGTGACACAGTCAAAGCCATGGATTGACTCCCTGTTCTATCCCTGGACTCTGCTTTGTCCAATCTCTGATGTAATAAAGACACATTTGCATTTAAAACATTCAACATATCCAACCAATCAGGTGTCGGCGTTGCCGACGGAGACACCACAATCATTTGCTCCACCTCCTCCTTAGAAGAGCCTTCTGCTTCAGACATGCCGACACACGCGTACCGACACCCCCACACACTCAGGGATATATCTATATGGAGACAGTTACCCAATAAGGCCCTTTGGAGAGACAGAGAGAGAGTATGCCAGCACACACCCAGCGCCACCTGACGCTGGAAACCAAATTCCCAGTTAAAACTGCGCTTTTATATAAATATATATGTATATACACTCACGGCGCCAATTAAATGTGCCCCCCCCCCCTCTTTTCTGCCCTCTGTCACCGTGTTCAGCAGGGGAGAGTCCGGGGAGCCAGCTTCTCTGCAGCATGCTGTGGAGAAAATGGCGCTGGTTAGTGCTGGAGGATCAAGCCCCGCCCCTTCAGCGGCAGGCTTCAGTCCCGCTCAAATTTCCAATACTGGCGGGGGATTATTTAATATACTGCCTCCGCAGCATATATATATGATAGCCAGTCCCTAGAGGTTTATCCCCCCTGCGCCCTGCACCCTTCAGTGCCCGCTGTATGTGTGTGTGTGTGTGTGTGTGTGGGAGCAATGGCGCGCAGCGTTACCGCTGCGCATTACCTCAGAGAAGATCTGAAGTCTTCTGCCGCCTTTGAAGTCTTCTTATACTCACACGGCTTCTATCTTGCGGCTCCAAGACGAACGGTGAGGGTGAGACCTGCGTTCCGACCCTCTGGAGCTAATGGTGTCCAGTAGCCTAAGAAGCAGAGCCTATCATTTAAGCAGGTCTGCTTCTCTCTCCTCAGTCCCACGATGCAGAGAGCCTGTTGCCAGCAGTGCTCCCTGAAAATAAAAAAACCTAACAAAAGTATTTTTCAGAGAAACCCAGGAGACCTCCCCTGTAGTGCACCCAGTCTCCTCTGGGCACAGGATCTAACTGAGGTCTGGAGGAGGGGCATAGAGGGAGGAGCCAGTGCACACCCATCTAAAGTTCTTTATAGTGCCCATGTCTCCTGCGGAGCCCATCTATACCCCATGGTCCTTACGGAGTCCCCAGCATCCTCTAGGACGTAAGAGAAATTTACATTTGGATAATAATTGTCCTTTTTAAAGAGAGCACAACTACTTTGTGTGACTACAATTTTACTTTTGTTTTCACTTATTACGATAGCTTTGGTGTTTGCATTCCTGTTGCGGAACTCAAAATCTTTGCTGAAGTATAAATAGGGGAATTCAATTAGCTGCAGTAAATTACCGCAACAATTATCCCCGATAGCCGGCTCTATCAGGGATTTTGTTTCACCTGCCTGGAGACAGAAGAAAGAAAATCTGCAATAAGTGCCCTTTTTTCTCGCTGCCACGATTGCAAAAATACGTGGATCTGTGAACGTATCCCAATTCCATGTGTTTTCATATGAAAATGGGTCAAATACCGCACAGACAAAATGGGACGCAATTGAATTGCCCAGTAGCGTCATTGTGCTGTAATTTACAGCGCTTAATTGAATGCCCCCATAATGTGATAGTGGGGCTGGTCATGTCTCCAGAGTATAGTAGGACCTCGATTATGCAGAGTAATACGAAAATATTGCACATTATCTATTGTAATGTACTTAGCTGCTAATGTGGATATTGTTCACTCTGTGGATCCAAAGCGGAAAGTTTAATACACAGCATAGAGGTGTACACAGGGGTGCTTGCCAGAAATGAACACATGCAGCCTAGTATGGACTACTGTAGTACCTTAATGGACAGATGTTTATTTCAAAAAAATTCTTTAACTCTTTTTAAATGCATTGAAATATTTTTGTAATAGGCCTAATTACTCCAGTGGCATCAACCCTCATATCCCTATTGGCAAATCCCCCTACCCTCCAGTGTCCATATATTCACATTGTGGCATTGTGCGCCCCCTCCCCCACTTTTAAGTTCCTTGTGCCACGACTAAAGTCTTGTATCCCCCAGGGCAATTCCCCTTTTATAAGGCTATACCCACCCCACCGATGCTATTAGATCCCTTCCCCAGAGTCAGGGCCATCTTAACAGCATTTTATCCACCAATCAGCATGCTGACAGTCATTTATTGGCTGGCTGTGAGGCAGGTAGAGAATGCTGCCTCACTACTATGATTGTGTGACCACAACCCACCCTGCTCGGAGGCCTTACTACTATGATTGTGTGACCACCACCCACCCTGCTCAGAGGCCTTACTACTATGATTGTGTGACCACCACCCACCCTGCTCAGAGGCCTTGAGTTGTGCGGCCCTGGGCAGCTGCCCAGTGTGCCTATATGTTAAGATGCCCTACCCAGTGGCACTATCCCTCTACCTCCCCCTCATGCACAACACAGCATGTCCCATGGGGGACTGATCATCAGCCCCACTGCTGCATCATATTAGTGCTCAGAGGTGTACTGATGTTCGCCTCTTTGCAATTTTGCGAGAGGCGCATCTATTTCAGATGCATTTGCATTCTGATGTATAAAATCAACAGTGATGATGGAGGTTATGACTACATCACATCACTGTGGGGTGGGCCGGAGGGGCAGAACGGATTTCTTCTTTACACTCCACGGGTTGGAGCAGGACGACATGGGAGGTGACTGTGTGTCAGGGAAAGCCCAGCTGGCTGAGGTTGCATTCCATGCGACTGTCAGTTCAGTGGTTGAAATATATAGGGTGTTATTCAAATGATATATCACGCCCAGTCTCCCGTTATCGCGCATCGTAATTTAGGTTTAGCTGCGTAAAGAGTTGGGTACCCTCGCTACTCTGGGGATAGCGAGCTGAAATGATTATACCACGCCCATCAGTAGAAACAGAATGGGTGTGGAAGGGGGTGGAAAGAATTGAATACCGCCAATAGAATTTATATTTCTCTAACGTCCTAAGTGGATGCTGGGGACTCCGTAAGGACCATGGGGAATAGCGGCTCCGCAGGAGACTGGGCACAAAAGTAAAAGCTTTAGGACTACCTGGTGTGCACTGGCTCCTCCCCCTATGACCCTCCTCCAAGCCCCAGTTAGATTTTTGTGCCCGAACGAGAAGGGTGCACACTAGGTGGCTCTCCTGAGCTGCTTAGTGAAAAGTTTAGTTTTAGGTTTTTTATTTTCAGTGAGACCTGCTGGCAACAGGCTCACTGCACCGAGGGACTAAGGGGAGAAGAAGCGAACTCACCTGCGTGCAGAGTGGATTGGGCTTCTTAGGCTACTGGACATTAGCTCCAGAGGGACGATCACAGGCCCAGCCATGGATGGGTCCCAGAGCCGCGCCGCCGGCCCCCTTACAGAGCCAGAAGACTGAAGAGGTCCGGGAAATCGGCGGCAGAAGACGTCCTGTCTTCAATAAGGTAGCGCACAGCACCGCAGCTGTGCGCCATTGCTCTCAGCACACTTCACACTCCGGTCACTGAGGGTGCACGGCGCTGGGGGGGGGCGCCCTGAGACGCAATAAAAACACCTTAGATGGCTAAAAATACATCACATATAGCTCCTGGGCTATATGGATGCATTTAACCCCTGCCAGTTTTTCCTTAAAAAAGCGGGAGAAAGGCCGCCGAGAAGGGGGCGGAGCCTATCTCCTCAGCACACAAGCGCCATTTTCCCTCACAGCTCCGTTGGAGGGAAGCTCCCTGACTCTCCCCTGCAGTCCTGCACTACAGAAACAGGGTAAAACAAGAGAGGGGGGGCACTAAATTTGGCAGATTAATAATACAGCAGCTATATAAGGGAAAAACACTTATATAAGGTTATCCCTGTATATATATAGCGCTCTGGTGTGTGCTGGCAAACTCTCCCTCTGTCTCCCCAAAGGGCTAGTGGGGTCCTGTCCTCTATCAGAGCATTCCCTGTGTGTGTGCTGTGTGTCGGTACGTTGTGTCGACATGTATGAGGAGGAAAATGGTATGGAGGCGGAGCAATTGCCTGTAATAGTGATGTCTCCCCCTAGGGAGTCGACACCTGACTGGATGGTCGTATGGAAGGAATTACGTGATAGCGTCAGCACTTTACAAAAAACTGTTGACGACATGAGACAGCCGGAAAAACAGTTAATACCTGTCCAGGCGTCTCAAACACCGTCAGGGGCTCTAAAGCGCCCGTTACCTCAGATGGTCGACACGGACACTGACTCCAGTGTCGACGGTGAGGAAACAAACGTATTTTCCAGTAGGGCCACACGTTACATGATCACGGCAATGAAGGAGGTTTTGAACATTTCTGATACTACAAGTACCACAAAAAAGGGTATTATGTGGGGTGTGAAAAAACTACCCGTAATTTTTCCTGAATCAGATGAATTAAATGAATACCCTTTCCCGCCAGAGGTTAGGGCGCGTTGGGAAACACCCCCTAGGGTAGATAAGGCGCTCACACGCTTATCAAAACAAGTGGCGTTACCGTCTCCGGATACGGCCGCCCTCAAGGAGCCAGCTGATAGAAAGCTGGAAAATATCCTAAAAAGTATATACACACATACTGGTGTTATACTGAGACCAGCAATCGCCTCAGCCTGGATGTGCAGTGCTGGGGTGGCTTGGTCGGATTCCCTGACTGAAAATATTGATACCCTGGACAGGGACAGTATATTATTGACTATAGAGCATTTAAAGGATGCATTTCTATATATGCGAGATGCACAGAGGGATATTTGCACTCTGGCATCAAGAGTAAGTGCGCTGTCCATTTCTGCCAGAAGAGGGTTATGGACGCGACAGTGGTCTGGTGATGCGGATTCCAAACGGCATATGGAAGTATTGCCGTATAAAGGGGAGGAGTTATTTGGGGTCGGTCTATCGGACCTGGTGGCCACGGCAACGGCTGGGAAATCCACCTTTTTACCCCAGGTCAGCTCTCAGCAGAAAAAGACACCGTCTTTTCAGGCTCAGTCCTTTCGTCCCCATAAGGGCAAGCGGGCAAAAGGCCACTCATATCTGCCCCGGGGCAGAGGAAGGGGAAAAAGACTGCAGCAGGCAGCCTCTTCCCAGGAACAGAAGCCCTCCCCCGCTTCTGCCAAGTCCTCAGCATGACGCTGGGGCCTTACAAGCGGACTCAGGTATGGTGGGGGGTCGTCTCAAGAATTTCAGCGCGCAGTGGGCTCACTCGCAAGTGGACCCCTGGATCCTGCAGGTAGTATCTCAGGGGTACAAATTGGAATTCGAGACGTCTCCCCCTCGCCGGTTCCTGAAGTCTGCTTTACCAACGTCTCCCTCCGACAGGGAGGCGGTATTGGAAGCCATTCACAAGCTGTATTCCCAGCAGGTGATAATCAAGGTACCCCTCCTACAACAGGGAAAGGGGTATTATTCCACGCTGTTTGTGGTACCGAAGCCGGACGGCTCGATGAGACCTATTTTAAATCTGAAATCCTTGAACACTTACATACAAAGGTTCAAATTCAAGATGGAGTCACTCAGAGCAGTGATAGCGAACCTGGAAGAAGGGGACTATATGGTGTCTCTGGACATCAAGGATGCTTACCTCCATGTCCCAATTTGCCCTTCTCACCAAGGGTACCTCAGGTTTGTGGTACAGAACTGTCTCTATCCGTTTCAGACGCTGCCGTTTGGATTGTCCACGGCACCCCGGGTCTTTACCAAGGTAATGGCCGAAATGATGATTCTTCTTCGAAGAAAAGGCGTCTTAATTATCCCTTACTTGGACGATCTCCTGATAAGGGCAAGGTCCAGGGAACAGTTAGAGGTCGGAGTAGCACTATCTCAAGTAGTGCTACGACAGCACGGGTGGATTCTAAATATTCCAAAATCGCAGCTGATTCCGACGACACGTCTGCTGTTCCTAGGGATGATTCTGGACACAGTCCAGAAAAAGGTGTTTCTCCCGGAGGAGAAAGCCAGGGAGTTATCCGAGCTAGTCAGGAACCTCCTAAAACCAGGCCAAGTGTCAGTGCATCAATGCACAAGGGTCCTGGGAAAAATGGTGGCTTCTTACGAAGCGATTCCATTCGGCAGATTCCACGCAAGAACTTTTCAGTGGGATCTGCTGGACAAATGGTCCGGATCGCATCTTCAGATGCATCAGCGGATAACCCTGTCTCCAAGGACAAGGGTGTCTCTTCTGTGGTGGTTGCAGAGTGCTCATCTTCTAGAGGGCCGCAGATTCGGCATTCAGGACTGGGTCCTGGTGACCACGGATGCCAGCCTGAGAGGCTGGGGAGCAGTCACACAGGGAAGAAATTTCCAGGGCTTGTGGTCAAGCCTGGAGACATCACTTCACATAAATATCCTGGAGCTAAGAGCCATCTACAATGCTCTGAGCCTAGCAAGATCTCTGCTTCAAGGTCAGCCGGTGCTGATCCAGTCGGACAACATCACGGCAATCGCCCACGTAAACAGACAGGGCGGCACAAGAAGCAGGAGGGCAATGACAGAAGTTGCAAGGATTCTTCGCTGGGCAGAAAATCATGTGATAGCACTGTCAGCAGTGTTCATTCCGGGTGTGGACAACTGGGAAGCAGACTTCCTCAGCAGACACGACCTCCACCCAGGGGAGTGGGGACTTCACCCAGAAGTCTTCCACATGATTGTGAACCATTGGGAAAAACCAAAGGTGGACATGATGGCGTCCCGCCTCAACAAAAAACTAGACAGATATTGCGCCAGGTCAAGGGACCCTCAGGCAATAGCTGTGGACGCTCTGGTAACACCATGGGTGTACCAGTCAGTGTATGTGTTCCCTCCTCTGCCTCTCATACCCAAGGTACTGAGGATCATAAGAAGGAGAGGAGTAAGGACTATACTCGTGGCTCCGGATTGGCCAAGAAGGACTTGGTACCCGGAACTTCAAGAGATGCTCACAGAGGACCCGTGGCCTCTACCTCTAAGAAAGGACCTGCTCCAGCAGGGACCCTGTCTCTTCCAAGACTTACCGTGGCTGCGTTTGACGGCATGGCGGTTGAACGCCGGATCCTGAAGGAAAAAGGCATTCCGGATGAAGTCATCCCTACCCTGATCAAAGCCAGGAAGGATGTAACCGTACAACATTATCACCGTATTTGGCGTAAATATGTTGCGTGGTGCGAGGCCAGGAAGGCCCCTACAGAGGAATTTCAACTGGGTCGTTTCCTGCATTTCCTACAAACAGGACTGTCTATGGGCCTAAAATTAGGGTCCATTAAGGTTCAGATTTCGGCCCTGTCGATTTTCTTCCAAAAAGAACTGGCTTCAGTTCCTGAAGTACAGACGTTTGTCAAGGGGGTACTGCATATACAACCTCCTTTTGTGCCTCCAGTGGCACCTTGGGATCTAAATGTAGTTTTGGGATTCCTAAAATCACATTGGTTTGAACCACTTTCCACTGTGGACTTAAAATATCTCACATGGAAGGTGGTAATGCTGTTAGCCCTGGCTTCAGCCAGGCGTGTCTCAGAATTGGCGGCTTTATCCTATAAAAGCCCTTACCTAATTTTTCATACGGACAGGGCAGAATTGAGGACTCGTCCTCAATTTCTCCCTAAGGTGGTTTCAGCATTTCACTTGAACCAGCCTATTGTGGTGCCTGCGGCTACTAGGGACTTGGAGGACTCCAAGTTGCTGGACGTAGTCAGGGCCCTGAAAATATATGTTTCCAGGACGGCTGGAGTCAGAAAATCTGACTCGCTATTTATCCTGTATGCACCCAACAAGCTGGGTGCTCCTGCTTCTAAGCAGACTATTGCTCGCTGGATTTGTAGTACAATTCAGCTTGCACATTCTGTGGCAGGCCTGCCACAGCCAAAATCTGTAAATGCCCATTCCACAAGGAAGGTGGGCTCATCTTGGGCGGCTGCCCGAGGGGTCTCGGCTTTACAACTTTGCCGAGCAGCTACTTGGTCAGGGGCAAACACGTTTGCTAAATTCTACAAATTTGATACCCTGGCTGAGGAGGACCTGGAGTTCTCTCATTCGGTGCTGCAGAGTCATCCGCACTCTCCCGCCCGTTTGGGAGCTTTGGTATAATCCCCATGGTCCTTACGGAGTCCCCAGCATCCACTTAGGACGTTAGAGAAAATAAGAATTTACTTACCGATAATTCTATTTCTCATAGTCCGTAGTGGATGCTGGGCGCCCATCCCAAGTGCGGATTGTCTGCAATACTTGTACATAGTTATTGTTACAAAAATCGGGTTATTATTGTTGTGAGCCATCTTTTCAGAGGCTCCTCTGTTATCATGCTATTAACTGGGTTCAGATCACAGGTTGTACGGTGTGATTGGTGTGGCTGGTATGAGTCTTACCCGGGATTCAATATCCTTCCTTATTATGTACGCTCGTCCGGGCACAGTATCCTAACTGAGGCTTGGAGGAGGGTCATAGGGGGAGGAGCCAGTGCACACCAGGTAGTCCTAAAGCTTTTACTTTTGTGCCCAGTCTCCTGCGGAGCCGCTATTCCCCATGGTCCTTACGGAGTCCCCAGCATCCACTACGGACTATGAGAAATAGAATTATCGGTAAGTAAATTCTTATTATTTCTAGCTGGACTTACAAAGATGCCCGGCGGGGTCAATGATCCTGGCTAGGATCCGCTTCTAATTCATAGTGGTAAATTCTATTAAGTGCAAGCTGATTTCTGCTCGCACCTACATAGGCTCAAGAAGAAATCAGTCACTGTAGTTATTAATACACCTAGGGTTCTGGCAGCTACAGTGCTCAATTGAATCTGCCCCAAAGAATGTGGGGAAGTCTGCGGGACATGGTAGGGATGGGTTGCAGTTAAAATGGCAGCTGTCTGGATCCCAGCGTTCAGGATACCGACGACAAAATCCCGACAGCCGACAGTACCGACAGCTGGAATCCTAGCGCAACAGGGCTATTCCCAGACGTAGGTGTCCTGTGGCAAACGCACCGAGCCCGCAGCGTGGTGAGCCCGCAAGGGGACTCTTTGCACTCGCCCTGCTGCCGGCATTCTGGCGGACGGGATGCCGCTGTCGGGATAATGACAGCCGGCATCCTGTCCGCCGGTCATTCGTATGTATTTCGGTAGGGGCTGGCAGCACAGTTGGTATAATGTTTAATATGACTGCTTTACAGCGCTGTGGTTTTGGGTTTGATTCCCACAAAGGCTCTAAATTATACCTCCAATAAGTCTGACTGACTCAACTTGATTGATGTATTTAAAAATAATCAGCACTGCTTATTTGAATACTGTGTTTTGTTCATATGTAATAATTGGGATAAAAATGATTTGATAACGGACACCTTAAGTGGTCATGGGAGGAAGATCACGGTCTTTCTGCTCCCAGCTTTCCTGGAAACACTCAACCATCGATGTTATTGCTGCCATTATAGTGACTTGCAGATTGTGCGTAGCTCTATACCTGCCCAGAATCTGCATTGACTTTTCCTGTAGTTTTTTGCTTGACTACCTGCAGATATGCGTATGCACCACCCTGGACCCAGGTACATACTCCCGCTACACGCCCCTGTTACACGCCCAGATTTGTGAACTTGCGGAGACTTCCCACAGACACTCTTCCGCCACGCCTTTTTTATATTGTTTAATGGAGGAGTTGTTTTTCTGTGGAAGTTTGCTGAATAATTTATCAGAGGCAATTTTTCCTCTATTCCAAACGCAAATATAGCAGTGGACATGCGCTGTGTATCAATTATCGGCAACTGCAAATCCGTTTGCATATGCGTTCAACCTTGAATTAGGCCCAAAGTGCGCAAACATGCCTGTAATAATAAACTCTTGCATATATGGGCTGCGGTGTCATATTTGTGGTTGTGAGGACAGCCCTTCAAATGCACCTTGCAGACAAGACTAATCATGAAATACAAGCAGTGTAACTGGCAGGATGCATTGCAGTGCTGGCAGTCTAGCTGATTTCTCTTACGTCCTAGAGGATGCTGGGGACTCCGTAAGGACCATGGGGAATAGACGGGCTCCGCAGGAGACATGGGCACTAAAAAGAACTTTAAATATGGGTGTGCAGTGGCTCCTCCCTCTATGCCCCTCCTCCAGACCTCAGTTTGATACTGTGCCCAGAGGAGACTGGGTGCACTACAGGGAGGTCTCCTGAGTTTCTCTGAAAGATAGAATTTTGTTAGGTTTTTTATTTTCAGGGAGCCCTGCTGGCAACAGGCTCCCTGCATCGTGGGACTGAGGAGAGAGAAGCAGACCTACTTAAATGCTAGGCTCTGCTTCTTAGGCTACTGGACACCATTAGCTCCAGAGGGAGTCGGAATGCAGGTCTCCCCTCGCTGTTCGTCCCGGAGCCGCGCCGCCGTCCTCCTCACAGAGCCGGAAGATAGAAGCCGGGTGAGTATAAGAAGATAGAAGACTTCAGATCTTCTCAGAGGTAACGCTGCGCGCCATTGCTCCCACACACAACACACACGGCAGGCACTGATGGGTGCAGGGCGCAGGGGGGGCGCCCTGGGCAGCAATAATAAACCTCTAGGACTGGCCAATGTGTGTGTGTGTGTGTGTGTGTGTATGTATGTATGTATGTATGTATGTATATATATGTATATATATATATATATATATATATAATATGCTCTGCGGGCTGTATATTTAAAACCCCCGCCAGTTTTGAAGAAATCGAGCGGGACCGAAGCCCGCCGCTGAGGGGGCGGAGCTTGATCCCTCAGCACTAACCAGCGCCATTTTCTCCACAGCACATCGCTGGGAAGCTGTCTCCCCGGACTCTCCCCTGCTGAACACGGTGACAGAGGGTTTTAAAGAAGGGGGGGGGGCACATAATTTGGCGCAGTTATTATATAAAGAAAAGCGCTATATATATCTGGGATTTTTCCAGGGTAATTGGCGCTGGGTGTGTGCTGACATACTCTCTCTCTGTCTCTCCAAAGGCCCTTGTTGGGGAACTGTCTCCAGATTAGAGATTTCCCTGAGTGTGTGGGGTGTCGGTACGCGTGTGTCGGCATGTCTGAAGCGGAAGGCTCTTCTAAGGAGGAGGTGGAGCAAATGAGTGTGGTGTCTCCGTCGGCAACGCCGACACCTGACTGGTTGGATATGTGGAATGTTTTAAATGCAAATGTGAATTTATTACACAAGATGTTGGACAAAGCGGAGTCCAGGGAATGTACAGGGAGTCAAGCCCTGCCTTTCACTATGACGCAGGGTCTTTCTGGGTCTCAGAAGCGCCCACTATCCCAAGTAACAATTCATGGGTTGTAGCGCTCAACCTATGTGGGTATGTAAATGATGATGCTGTGAAACTAAATTTCAGAAAAATAAATCAAAGTTTTATTGTTAGTAAAGGACACAAACGTATAGTTCGTGTACATGCATTGATAAATATATATATTAATGAAAAAATATGAAAAAGATTATAAATATATATATATGTTGCTTGGGAAAACTGAATATATATATATATATATATATATATATATATATATATAAGTCAAGAAAAAAGGGAAAAATGAAAAAAATGAAAAAAAGTGAAAAAGATGAAAAAAATGAAAGAAATGGAAAGAAAAGTCTCTTTGGCTGTGACCCAGCTGATTATGTTACTCAAGTGGTTATGCAGCAATAAAAGTCATTTACAGAGTAGTCAGCGGCGTCCCGCTGACTAAACGGCTCGAGCAGCTGATGGTAACTTGCTTACGGTGATTGCGGTGTTTCCCCGGGGTTCAGGGTGCGCCTGGTGCGGGGAGGGTAAGGGGACAGGGAGCACTGGACTGCACAGGCCCCGTGGGAAGGGATGCACTCACCCCGTCCTGGTTCGGACAGTGATGGGGGATCCAGCCGCCACAGGGACTGAACTAGCGGCGATTAGCAGTGTGGGCTTGTTTAGAGCCGTCACTGCACTTCGTCCGCCGGGACCGGAGTTGCTAACCTGTCTCTCCCCCCTCCTCCGCTGATCGACTCGGCAAAACACCCCACCGGCTTACCTCTCCTCCTTCGGGTATTTCTCCGTCGCTGATGTCTTCTTCCGGGTAGGGGAGTCACGTGACCCCCGCTCGGCAGTGTCTTGCAGGATTTCCACGGCCCGTACTGTCAGTACGGTATCGGTGTGAGTGTGGTGGTTTGATAGTATAAGCCCAACGCGTTTCAACCCTCTAGGGGTCTTCTTCCAGGGATTTGTATGTAATGTTCACAGATCGTATCACCCTTAAAAAGGGGAAAAGGTTCAGTCTCATTGGTTCACATGCCGGTATACGCCTCCTTGTGGTTTTGTCTGTTTCTTATTGGTCTATCTAGACCTCAATCACGTTGGATAGATATAGAGGGGAGCTTGAAGTGTAATCAATGTGTGGGATGGGAACGAAAATCCTTGGGTATTGTTCTTTGTTAATATGGAATGTTGGTGGTCGTATTATTAAACCTAACTTAGTTAGTGGTGTATTTTGATCTCCCCACTTATCATCATTTTAAAATAAATTTGTTAGTATCATAGGCTCAGGTGTTGATATGCTTCTGTATTGCTTTTTCTGACACATGTTGTATTTTCATAATGATGTCTTGAAAGAATGGGCGATGGGAGTAAAAACTTAATTTCCTGAGATTGGGATGTGAAATAAATGGAATATATGGTATTGGATATGGTCAGTCTCCTATATCCGTATGTATTTAGTGGAGCTGACTCATGTAGGATTGATGTAGATAACGTTGTTTCTAATGTTTTTTGGCCCATAGTGACGGTGTTGGAGGGGGGGGGGAGGGAAGGATGAATTGAGGGGGGGGGGTATGAGAGGAGTGGTTGTTGTCTAGTATATGTCAGTATGGTAGGGTGTGAATCTCATCACAAATGCGTCATTGATTGCAGATAATGGCCTTCACTTCATTATCTAGGTTATGTCCCTGTGGTGCAAAGGTCTTGAGTCCAAATATCCATCTCAACTCTGTTGTATTCATGTGATGTACAAAGTCTCCACCCCTCCAATTTTGTTGTACTCCTTGTATGCCCATGAATTTCAGAGTATCTGGTTCACTATTGTGTATTTCTTTATAATGTCGTGACAGACTATGATCCTCATAGCCCTTTTTAATGTTCCTTATATGCTCATTTATTCGTATCTTGAGTGGTCTTGTTGTCCTCCCTACATATTGTTTTTTACATGGACATTCTAAGAGATAAATGACCCCTTTGCTGGTGCAGGTCAATCTTTCTTTCACTTGGTACTTCTTGTTAGTGGTATATGATGTGAATTCTGAAATGGGTTTTGTACTTCGCATTTTCGCGTTCCTGCATCCTTGGCAGAACCCGCAAAAATAGAAGCCGCTCTTGGGAATGCTTCCATCTATACTAGTTTGTTTCAAAGCTTGTGGTGGTATGTGGTTATGAACTAGATTTTTCTTAATGTCTGGTGCTTTTCTGAATACGAACTTGGGTCCTGTTGGTAAAATGTCATTGAGAATTTCATCTTCTAATAACAGTGGCCAATGTTTCTTAATGATGTGTCTCACTTGATTGACTTGTCCTGAATAGTTCGTTATAAAAGGGATATTATCGTCATGGTGTTTCTCTTCTTGTTCCTTGTCTTTATAACTGAGTAGTTCTGCTCTATCTGTTGTTGTTACCTCTTCGAAAGCCTGTATGACCTGATCAGTCTTGTATAGTTTGTCTGTGAATTTGACAGCTAATTCCTGACCTTGTGTGTGATAGTCTTCTAATTTTGAGCAGTTCCTACGAATTCTTAAAAATTGTCCCTTAGGTACAGTCTGGAGCCAGCTGGGGTGGTGCCAGCTGGTGGCCAGGATGAAGCTATTGACATCCACAGGTTTCTGGTAGGTCTTAGTGTGAATTTGTCCTTCGTCAATAAAAATGTTAAGATCAAGAAACTCTACACTAATTTTACTGTAGTTTGTGGTGAACTTCAAATTGTTGGTATTGGAGTTTATGAGGTGTAGAAATTCTGTTAATGATTGTTCATCGCCCCGCCAGATGATTAGGATGTCGTCGATAAAACGTCTCCAGAGCACGAGATTCGTCCCAAGCTCGGGATTGGACCAGATGTTGAGGTCCTCCCACCAACTCATAAAGAGATTGGCGTAGCTTGGGGCGAATCTCGTGCCCATGGCGGTACCCCTAGCCTGAAGGTAAAATTGGTTTTCAAACCAGACATAGTTGTGTCGTAAAATAAATGATATGCTGTCGAGCATAAAGTTTATTTGAGCTGATGTCATGCTGTTGTCCTTGTGTAGGTGATAATCTATGCTGGCTAATCCTTGATCGTGATCAATCACCGTATATAGAGATGTTATGTCAGTTGTGGCCAACCACAGATCGTCGGCCCATTTGATGTCTTGTAGGAGATTGAGGACATGTGTAGTGTCTCTCAGATAAGATTGTTGTTGTTGGACGTATGGTTGTAAGATGGTATCTAGATATTCAGAAAGGTGTGATGTCAAGGATCCTATACCTGATATTATGGGTCTCCCCGGCGGATGAATGGAATTTTTGTGTACTTTGGGTAAATAGTAGAAGACTGGGATTATTGGATGTTGTGTGTTGATGAAGTCTTGTTCATGTTTGTTTAGGATCCCGTTACTGAAACCTTTTGATATGTGTGTTTCTAGCTGTTTTTTGAATTGTTGTGTCGGATCATGACTTAGCTTGGTGTATGTCTCGCTATCATCTAGAATTCTGTGTGCCTCTGTCAAATAGTCTGTTTTGTTCAATATAACTATACCTCCTCCTTTGTCTGCTGGTTTAATTATGATTGCATGGTTGTCTTGTAGATCTTTGAGTGCTTCATGTTCTTTTTTTGTCATGTTACTGGTGGGTCTCTTGGTTCTGATTTTGTCAATGTCTTTCTCCACCATCTTAACGAAAGCATCTATTTGTGAACCTTTCATATGACTTGGATAAAATTTAGATGGTAGCTTGAAGGTGGTGTGTTTTATGTTGTCTGTGGTAATTGGTGTTTCTTGATGATTTCTAATGGCCGCTGGAGTGGTGGTTGCAAAGAATTTTTTGAGGGTCAATTTGCGTGTGAATTTGTGTAGATCTAAATAAGTGTGGAACTTGTCAATTTTGTTTATTGGGGCATATTTGAGGCCTTTATCTAGTAATTTGAGATGATTATCGGTAAGTGTAATGTTGCTATCCCAAGTAGTTGACACTGATACCGACACTGATACGACACGGATTCTGACTCCAGTGTCGACTATGATGATGCGAAGTTGCAGCCTAAATTGGCTAAAAGTATTCATTATATGATTATTGCAATAAAGGATGTGTTGCATATAACAGATGACCCCTCGGTACCTGACATGAGGGTCCACATGTTTAAAGAAAAGAAGCCTGAGGTTACTTTTCCCCCTTCTCATGAGCTAAATGAGTTGTTTGAAAGGGCTTGGGAAACTCCAGACAAGAAACTGAAGATTCCCACGAGGATTCTTATGGCGTATCCTTTCCCGACTAAGGACAGGATACGGTGGGAATCCTCCCCAAGGGTGGACAAAGCGTTGACACGCTTATCCAAAAAGGTAGCGCTGCCATCTCAAGATACCGCAGCCCTCAAGGATCCTGCTGATCGCAGGCAGGAGACTACCTTGAAGTCAATTTACACACGTACTGGTACGTTACTCAGACCGGCGATAGCGTCGGCTTGGGTTTGTAGCGCTGTAGCAGCGTGGACAGATACCTTATCTGCTGATATAGATACACTGGATAAGGAAACCATTTTATTGACCTTGGGTCATATTAAGGATGCTGTCCTATATATGAGAGATGCTCAGAGAGACGTTGGCCTACTGGGTTCCAGAGCCAACGCTATGGCGATTTCTGCTAGGCGAGCCCTATGGACCCGACAATGGACGGGTGATGCCGACTCGAAGAGGCATATGGAGGTTTTGCCTTACAAGGGTGAGAACTTATTTGGGAAAGGTCTCACGGACCTGGTTTCCACAGCTACTGCAGGTAAATCAACTTTTTTCCTTATGTTTCCTCACAGCCTAAGAAAACGTCACATTATCAGATGCAGTCCTTTCGGTTGCATAAATCCAAGAGAGTACGGGGATCTTCCTTTCTTGCCAGAGGTAAGGGCAGGGGGAAAAAGCTGCCAACTACAGCTAGTTCCCAGGAGCAGAAGTCCTCCCCGGCTTCTACAAAATCCACCGCATGACGCTGGGCTCCGCTGAGGGAGTCCGCTCCAGTGGGGGCACGTCTTCGACTTTTCAGCCATGTCTGGGTTCAATCACAGGTGGATCCCTGGGCAATAGACATTGTTTCCCAGGGTTACAAGCTGGAATTCGAAGAGGTGCCTCCTCGCCGGTTTTTCAAATCGTCCCTACCGGCTTCTTCCCCAGAGAGGGAGGTAGTTTTTGCAGCAATTCAAAAATTGTGTCTTCAACAAGTGGTGGTCAAGGTTCCCCTGCTTCAGCAGGGGATGGGGTATTACTCAACCCTGTTTGTGGTCCCGAAACCGGACGGTTCGGTCAGACCCATTCTGAATTTATAATCCTTAAACCTATACTTAAAAAGGTTCAAGTTCAAGATGGAATCACTCAGAGCGGTCATCGCCAGCCTGGAAGGGGGGGATTATATGGTGTCCCTGGACATAAAGGATGCATACCTTCATGTCCCCATATATCCGCCTCATTAGGCGTTCCTGAGATTTGCTGTACAGGATTGTCATTACCAATTTCAGACGTTGCCGTTTGGGCTTTCCACGGCCCCGAGGATTTTCACCAAGATAATGGCGGAAATGATGGTGCTCCTGCGCAAGCAGGGAGTCACGATTATCCCGTACTTGGACGATCTCCTAATAAAAGCGAGATCAAGAGAGCAGTTGCTGAACAGCGTATCACTCTCCCTGAGGGTGTTGCAGCAGCACGGCTGGATTATCAATCTCCCGAAGTCACAGTTGGTTCCCACGACCCGTTTGCCTTTCTTAGGCATGATTCTGGATACAGGCCAGAAAAGGGTTTTTCTCCCGATGGAAAAGGCCCAAGAACTCCTGAACTTGGTCAGGGACCTCTTGAAGCCAAAAAGGGTGTCGGTGCATCACTGCACTCGAGTTCTGGGAAAGATGGTGGCATCTTACGAGGCCATTCCATTCGGCAGGTTCCATGCAAGGACTTTTCAATGGGACCTTCTGGACAAGTGGCCCGGGTCGCATCTACAGATTCATCAGATGATCAGCCTGTCCCCCAGGGCCAGGGTATCTCTCCTGTGGTGGCTGCAGAGTGCTCATCTTCTAGAGGGTCGCAGGTTCGGCATTCAGGACTGGGTTCTGGTAACCACGGACGCGAGCCTCCGAGAATGGGGAGCAGTCACACAGGGAAGAAACTTCCAAGGTCTATGGTCAAGCCAGGAGGCTTGTCTACACATCAACGTACTGGAATTAAGGGCCATATACAACGGCCTTCGTCAAGCGGAGAATTTGCTTCGTGACCTACCGGTTCTGATTCAGTCAGACAACATCACTCATGTAAACCGTCAAGGCGGAACAAAGAGCAGTGTGGCAATGGCAGAAGCCATCAGGATTCTTCGCTGGGCGGAAAATCATGTAAGCGCTCTGACAGCAGTCTTCATTCCGGGTGTGGACAACTGGGAAGCGGACTTACTCAGCAGACACGATCTACATCCAGGAGAGTGGGGACTTCATCAGGAAGTCTTTGCAGAGATGACTTAGATTGCAAGTCAGTGGGGACTGCCTCAAATAGACATGATGGCGTCACGCCTCAACAAGAAACTTCCGAGGTATTGCGCCAGGTCAAGCGACCCTCAGGCGGTAGCAGTGGACACCCTGGTGACACCGTGGGTGTTCCAGTTGGTCTATGTGTTCCCTCCTCTTCCTCTCATCTCCAAGATATGGAGAATCATAAGACGAAGAGGAGTACAGACAATTCTCATTGTTCCAGATTGGCCTCGAAGGGCCTGGTATCCGGATCTGCAGGAAATGCTCACAGAAGATCCGTGGCCTCTTCCTCTCAGAGAGGACCTGTTGCAACAGGGGACCTGTCTGTTCCAGGACTTACCGCGGCTGCGTTTGACGGCATGGCGGTTGAACGCCGGATACTAGCGGAAAAGGGCATTACGGATGAGGTCATTCCTACTCTGATAAAGGCTAGGAAGGACGTGACAGCAAAACATTATCACCGTATATGGAGGAAGTATGTGTCTTGGTGCGAGTCCAGGAATGCTCCTCCGGTAGAATTCCATCTGGGCCGTTTCCTTCACTTCCTACAGACTGGAGTGAATTTGGGCCTAAAATTAGGCTCCATTAAGGTTCAGATTTCGGCCCTATCCATTTTCTTTCAGAAGGAATTGGCTTCTCTCCCAGAAGTCCAGACTTTTGTGAAGGGAGTGCTGCATATCCAGCCTCCTTTTGTGCCTCCTGTGGCACCATGGGACCTTAACGTGGTGTTACGGTTCATTAAGTCTCACTGGTTTGAGCCTCTTCAAATGGTGGAATTAAAGTATCTCACTTGGAAAGTGGTCATGTTGTTGGCCTTGGCATCGGCAAGGCGAGTGTCTGAGTTGGTGGCTTTATCTCACAAAAGCCCCTATCTGATTTTCCATGTGGATAGAGCGGAGTTGCGGACTCGTCCTCAATTTTTGCCTAAGGGGGTTTCCTCTTTTCATATGAACCAACCTATTGTGGTGCCTGTGGCTACGCGGGACTTGGAGGATTCCGAGTCCCTTGATGTGGTCAGGGCATTGAAAATTTATGTAGCCAGAACGGAAAACAGAGGCACTGTTTGTCCTGTATGCAGCCAACAAGGTTGGCGCTCCTGCTTCTAAGCAGACCATTGCTCGCTGGATCTGTAACACGATTCAGCAGGCTCATTCTACGTCTGGATTGCCGTTACCAAATTCAGTAAAGGCCCATTCACTAGGAAGGTTGGCTCTTCTTGGGAGGCTGCCTGAGGTGTCTCGGCATTACAGCTTTGCCGAGCGGCGACTTGGTCGGATTCAAACACCTTTGCAAAGTTCTACAAGTTTGATACCCTGGCTGATGAGGACCTCATGTTTGCTCAATCGGTGCTGCAGAGTCATCCGCACTCTCCCACCCTTTTTGGAGCTTTGGTATAATACCCATGGTCCTTACGGATTCCCCAGCATCCTCTAGGACGTATGAAAAAATAAGATTTTAAACCTACTGGTAAATCTTTTTCTCCTAGTCCGTAGAGGATGCTGGGCGCCCGTCCCAGTGCGGACATATTTCTGCAAGGCTTGTATATAGTTATTGCTTACATAAGGGTTATGTTACAGTTAAGATCAGTCTTTGGCTGATGCTGTTTTTGTTCATACTGTTGACTGGTTGCATATATTCCAGGTTATACGGTGTGGATGGTGTGGGCTGGTATGAATCTTGCCCTTAGATTAACAAAAATCCTTTCCTCGTACTTTCCGTCTCCTCTGGGCACAGTTTCTCTAACTGAGGTCTGGAGGAGGGGCATAGAGGGAGGAGCCAGTGCACACCCATATCTAAAGTACTTTTTAGTGCCCATGTCTCCTGCGGAGCCCGTCTATTACCCATGGTCCTTACGGAGTCCCCAGCATCCTCTACGGACTAGGAGAAAAAGATTTACCGGTAGGTTTAAAATCTTATTTCTCTAACGTCCTAAGTGGATGCTGGGGACTCCGTCAGGACCATGGGGAATAGCGGCTCCGCAGGAGACAGGGCACAAAAATAAAGCTTTAGGATTAGGTGGTGTGTACTGGCTCCTCCCCCTATGACCCTCCTCCAAGCCTCAGTTAGGTTTTTGTGCCCGTCCGAGCAGGGTGCAATCTAGGTGGCTCTCCTAAAGAGCTGCTTAGAAAAAGTTTTTAGGTTTTTTATTTTCAGTGAGTCCTGCTGGCAACAGGCTCACTGCATCGAGGGACTTAGGGGAGAGAATTTCAACTCACTTGCGTGCAGGATGGATTGGATTCTTAGGCTACTGGACACCATTAGCTCCAGAGGGAGTCGGAACACAGGTCTCACCCTGGGGTTCGTCCCGGAGCCGCGCCGCCGACCCCCCTTACAGATGCTGAAGATTGAAGGTCCGGAAACAGGCGGCAGAAGGCTCTTCAGTCTTCATGAAGGTAGCGCACAGCACTGCAGCTGTGCGCCATTGTTGTCACACACTTCACACCAAGCGGTCACGGAGGGTGCAGGGCGCTGCTGGGGGCGCCCTGGGCAGCAATATTTAATACCTTTATGGCAAAAGAATACATCACATATAGCCATTGAGGCTATATGTATGTATTTAACCCATGCCAGATATCTAAAACTCCGGGAGAAAAGCCCGCCGAAATAGGGGGCGGGGCTTATTCTCCTCAGCACACAGCGCCATTTTCCTGCTCAGCTCCGCTGTGAGGAAGGCTCCCAGGACTCTCCCCTGCACTGCACTACAGAAACAGGGTAAAACAGAGAGGGGGGGCATTTTTTGGCGATATTTTGATATATTTAAGCTGCTATAAGGAACAACACTTATATAAGGTTGTTCCCATATATATTATAGCGCTTGGGTGTGTGCTGGCAAACTCTCCCTCTGTCTCCCCAAAGGGCTAGTGGGGTCCTGTCTTCGATAAGAGCATTCCCTGTGTGTCTGCTGTGTGTCGGTACGTGTGTGTCGACATGTATGAGGACGATGTTGGTGTGGAGGCAGAGCAATTGCCGATAATGGTGATGTCACCCCCCAGGGAGTCGACACCGGAATGGATGGCTTTGTTTATGGAATTACGTGATAATGTCAGCACATTACAAAAATCAGTTGACGACATGAGACGGCCGGCAAACCAGTTAGTACCTGCCCAGGCGTCTCAGACACCGTCAGGGGCTGTAAAGCGCCCTTTACCTCAGTCGGTCGACACAGACCCAGACACAGACACTGAATCTAGTGTCGACGGTGATGAAACAAACGTATTTTCAAGTAGGGCCACACGTTATATGATCACGGCAATGAAGGAGGCTTTGCATATCTCTGATACTGCAAGTACCACAAAAAGGGGTATTATGTGGGGGGTGAAAAAACTACCTGTAGTTTTTCCTGAATCAGAGGAATTAAATGATGTATGTGATGAAGCGTGGGTTAACCCAGATAGAAAAGTGCTAATTTCAAAAAAGTTATTAGCATTATACCCTTTCCCGCCAGAGGTTAGGGCGCGCTGGGAAACACCCCCTAGGGTGGATAAGGCGCTCACACGCTTATCAAAACAAGTGGCGTTACCGTCTCCTGATACGGCCGCCCTCAGGGATCCAGCTGATAGGAGACTGGAAACTACCCTAAAAAGTATATACACACATACTGGTGTTATACTGCGACCAGCCATCGCCTCAGCCTGGATGTGCAGTGCTGGGGTCGTCTGGTTGGATTCCCTGACTGAAAATATTGATACCCTGGATAGGGACAGTATTTTATTGACTATAGAGCAATTAAAGGATGCTTTCCTTTATATGCGAGATGCTCAGAGAGATATTTGCACTCTGGCATCGAGAGTAAATGCGATGTCCATATCTGCCAGAAGGAGTTTATGGACGCGACAGTGGTCAGGTGATGCGGATTCCAAACGACATATGGAAGTATTGCCGTATAAAGGGGAGGAATTATTTGGCGTCGGTCTATCGGATCTGGTGGCCACGGCAACTGCCGGAAAATCCACCTTTTTACCTCAGACCCCCTCCCAACAGAAAAAGACACCGTCTTTTCAGCCGCAGTCCTTTCGGTCCTATAAGAACAAGCGGACAAAAGGACAGTCATATCTGCCTCGGGGCAGAGGAAGGGGTAAGAGAGGGCAGCAAGCAGCCCCTGCCCAGGAACAGAAGCCCTCTCAGGGTTCTGCAAAGCCCTCAGCATGACGCTGGGGCCTTACAAGCGGACTCAGGAGCGGTGGGGGGTCGACTCAAGAATTTCAGCGCACAGTGGGCTTGCTCACAGGTGGACCCCTGGATCCTGCAGGTAGTATCTCAGGGTTACAGGTTGGAATTCGAGAAGTCTCCCCCTCGCAGGTTCCTAAAGTCTGCTTTGCCAACGTCTCCCTCAGACAGGGCGACGGTATTGGAAGCCATTCACAAGCTGTTTTCTCAGCAGGTGATAGTCAAGGTACCCCTCCTACAACAGGGAAAGGGGTATTACTCCACGCTATTTGTGGTACCGAAGCCGGACGGCTCGGTAAGACCTATTCTAAATCTGAAATCTTTGAACCTGTACATACAAAAATTCAAGTTCAAGATGGAGTCACTCAGAGCAGTGATAGCGAATCTGGAAGAAGGGGACTTTATGGTGTCCCTGGACATAAAGGATGCTTACCTGCATGTCCCAATTTGCCCTTCACATCAAGGGTACCTCAGGTTCGTGGTGCAAAACTGTCATTATCAGTTTCAGACGCTGCCGTTTGGATTGTCCACGGCACCTCGGGTCTTTACCAAGGTAATGGCCGAAATGATGATTCTTCTGCGAAGAAGAGGCGTATTAATTATCCCTTACTTGGACGATCTCCTGATAAGGGCAAGGTCCAGAGAACAGCTGGAGGACGGAGTAGCACTAACCCGACTAGTGCTGCAACAACACGGGTGGATTCTGAATTTTCCAAAATCTCAGTTGACCCCGACGACACGTCTGCTGTTCCTGGGAATGATTCTGGACACGGTTCAGAAAAAGGTGTTTCTTCCGGAGGAGAAAGCCAGGGAGTTATCCGAACTTGTCAGGAACCTCCTAAAACCAGGGAAAGTGTCTGTGCATCAATGCACAAGAGTCCTGGGAAAGATGGTGGCTTCTTACGAAGCGATTCCATTCGGCAGATTCCACGCACGAACTTTTCAGTGGGATCTGCTGGACAAATGGTCCGGATCACATCTGCAGATGCATCAGCGGATAACCTTATCGCCACGGACAAGGGTGTCTCTTCTGTGGTGGTTGCAGAGTGCTCATCTGTTAGAGGGCCGCAGATTCGGCATACAGGACTGGGTCCTGGTGACCACGGATGCCAGTCTGAGAGGCTGGGGAGCGGTCACACAGGGAAGAAACTTCCAGGGAGTATGGTCAAGCCTGGAGATGTCTCTTCACATAAATATACTGGAGCTAAGAGCGATTTACAATGCTCTAAGTCTGGCAAAACCCCTGCTTCAGGGTCAGCCGGTGTTGATCCAGTCGGACAACATCACGGCAGTCGCCCACGTAAACAGACAGGGCGGCACAAGAAGCAGGACAGCAATGGCAGAAGCTGCAAGGATTCTTCGCTGGGCGGAAGATCATGTGATAGCACTGTCAGCAGTATTCATTCCGGGAGTGGACAACTGGGAAGCAGACTTCCTCAGCAGACACGATCTACACCCGGGAGAGTGGGGACTTCATCCAGAAGTCTTCCACATGATTGTGAACCGTTGGGAAAAACCAATGGTGGATATGATGGCGTCCCGCCTCAACAAAAAACTGGACAGGTATTGCGCCAGGTCAAGAGACCCTCAGGCAATAGCTGTGGACGCTCTGGTAACACCGTGGGTGTTCCAGTCAGTGTATGTGTTCCCTCCTCTGCCTCTCATACCAAAAGTACTGAGAATTATACGGCAAAAGGGAGTAAGAACGATACTAGTGGCTCCGGATTGGCCAAGAAGAACTTGGTACCCGGAATTTCAAGAGATGCTCACGGAGGATCCGTGGCCTCTACCTCTAAGACGGGACCTGCTTCAGCAGGGACCGTGTCTATTCCAAGACTTACCGCGGCTGCGTTTGACGGCATGGCGGTTGAACGCCGAATTCTAAGGGAAAAAGGCATTCCGGAAGAGGTCATTCCTACACTGGTAAAAGCCAGGAAGGAGGTGACTGCACAACATTATCACCGCATTTGGAGAAAATATGTTGCGTGGTGTGAGGCCAGGAAGGCCCCCACGGAGGAATTTCAACTGGGTCGATTCCTACATTTCCTGCAAACAGGATTGTCTATAGGCCTCAAATTGGGGTCCATTAAGGTTCAAATTTCGGCCCTGTCGATTTTCTTCCAGAAAGAATTGGCTTCAGTTCCTGAAGTCCAGACTTTTGTAAAAGGAGTACTACATATACAGCCCCCGGTTGTGCCCCCAGTGGCACCGTGGGATCTTAAGGTAGTCTTGGATTTTCTCAAATCCCATTGGTTTGAGCCGCTCAAATCGGTGGAGTTGAAGTATCTTACATGGAAAGTAACCATGCTACTGGCCCTGGCTTCAGCCAGGAGAGTATCAGAATTGGCGGCTTTATCATATAAGAGCCCATATCTGATTTTCCATACGGACAGGGCAGAACTGCGGACGCATCCTCATTTTCTGCCTAAGGTGGTGTCAGCGTTTCACCTGAACCAGCCTATTGTGGTGCCTGCGGCTACTAACAATTTGGAGGATTCCAAGTTGTTGGACGTGGTCCGGGCATTGAAAATATATATTTCAAGAACGGCGGGAGTCAGAAAGTCTGACTCACTGTTTATATTGTATGCACCCAACAAGATGGGTGCTCCTGCTTCTAAGCAGACGATTGCTCGTTGGATTTGTAGCACAATTCAACTTGCACATTCTGTGGCAGGCTTGCCACAACCTAAATCTGTCAAGGCCCATTCCACAAGGAAAGTGGGCTCATCCTGGGCGGCTGCCCGGGGGGTCTCGGCATTACAACTCTGCCGAGCAGCTACTTGGTCAGGGGCAAACACGTTTGCAAAATTCTACAAATTTGATACCCTGGCTGAGGAGGACCTTGAGTTCTCTCATTCGGTGCTGCAGAGTCATCCGCACTCTCCCGCCCGTTTGGGAGCTTTGGTATAATCCCCATGGTCCTGACGGAGTCCCCAGCATCCACTTAGGACGTTAGAGAAAATAAGAATTTACTTACCGATAATTCTATTTCTCGTAGTCCGTAGTGGATGCTGGGCGCCCATCCCAAGTGCGGATTGTCTGCAATACTTGTACATAGTTATTGTTACAAACAAATTCGGGTTGTTATTGTTGTGAGCCGTCTGTTCAGAGGCTCCTACGTTTGTCATACTGTTAACTGGGTTCAGATCACAAGTTATACGGTGTGATTGGTGTGGCTGGTATGAGTCTTACCCGGGATTCAATATCCTTCCTTATTGTGTACGCTCGTCCGGGCACAGTATCCTAACTGAGGCTTGGAGGAGGGTCATAGGGGGAGGAGCCAGTACACACCACCTAATCCTAAAGCTTTATTTTTGTGCCCTGTCTCCTGCGGAGCCGCTATTCCCCATGGTCCTGACGGAGTCCCCAGCATCCACTACGGACTACGAGAAATAGAATTATCGGTAAGTAAATTCTTATTTTTTTGGGTACTGGTTTTAGTGTTTACGAAATTTCACCAGCTGCAAACATGAGCTGTTATTACTATATAATAACTGTTATATAATGAGCTGTTATTACTATTACATATATGTGCGGTTAAAGCACAATCAATTATTTGCCACATACAGTCCCTAGCTTAGTAAATACCGGTAATTTGCCTTGATTTAAATTTTCATTAACAACCATAGCATTTGCCGTGTCTGTTTCTATGAGGTCTTTTGTGCATGACCCTATATAGAGGAGTAGAATGGCTTGGCTGAACATTATGAGGGATGATGCTCGGCCACAACTAGAGTGCCTTATGTCTTGTCATGTATTGTTCTCTCCCCCAATCTGGTCAAATCAAGCTCCTGCCACAGGCTTCTTGTGGTACATACAATGACTGACTGACTTTTTTTTTTTTTCTTCTTCTTCCTTTTAATGGATGCTTCTCCTGTGTCTTTTGCTGTAATGACAAATGACCTAGGTTTTACCCCTGCAGCATTCAGTCAGAAACGTGCATGATATAAAGAAGACCCTCCTTACATAATCAGTGTGGCAGCTGGGCCCATTGATGATTTAAAACTGCTCTGACCTCTGACCTTCCTGCTCGTGTCAATCTCTATCTGACCTAACTCCATTTTCCTGAAAGACCTGTAATGCTGTTTTCAGAAAAGTGACAGATGAGAGGGAAATCCCTGAGGTGGAGTATAAGCCATACATAAAATGTTATACTGAATGTTTATCTTGGAGACAACACAGGGTCTGTTGGCAAGTCTTTAATTACCTTGCACCATAACCAAACATGCCAAAAACATTTCAAAAAGGCTTACTAAAATACACTTTATATAAGAAGTCAGTGCATCCTCCAATAGAAACATTTATTTCCTGAACATCAGGGCCTACGATACTTTTCCAGTATTTGCTTTGCAAAGATTTATCCTCTAATGGAGATAAAACATTGTTTCAGGACATCTCCCATCCTTATACTGAAACCAGCTTGTTTATCAGTATAATTTGTCTGTTTGGTCATACAAAAAGAGCTTTAATAATAATTTTTTTTAAATCCTCAATTTTCCTTGTCAGCTGCTGAAAGTCGCTTTATACAAAACGCTTCCTTTCAAGTTTTGTTTTTTTAGACTGTCATTGTTGCTGCTTGCAGAAGTTTGTGGATGCACTAATAACTAAGCATTTCGGAAGGAATACTAATACTACCAGGCCGATGAGACACTTTGTGTGGGTGTAGTATGATTCGCTGGCACTGGGATCCCGACCTCGATGGACACCCCAAGAGGGAGAATAGTTGTCGGTATACTGGCGCTGGTATGCTGAGCGCCGGGATCCCGACAGCCATTATATCAAGTGCCACCCCTTTGCGTATTACATGCTTAGATTCATCAGCTTGGCATTAAAGTGGTCTTTGGATTTTTTTTTTAGATTTTTTTTTTTAAGTGTTTGCATTGATACGGTTAAGAACATTATTCTTTTGTCATTCAATCAACAGTTTTAATAGGAAATGGCACTGGAGTGATCTAGCAAGAAGAAGAATATCCTATGTGTGCCCACGTCACACTTTTCTGGAAATATATCTACCTCCCCAAAGTAGTTTTGTGTTTTCGTGTATATTACTATTCAATTACCCTTGACCTCCCCGGAGCCCAGAACCACCATTTTTGACTAAATTTTCTTGCGATTTTGGCTATATACAATATTGACTATACTAGAAACTAGATTGTACACAATATAGTCAAAATTGCCTTGCCTGCATACTCAATTTTTTTTCTTGCTATACCGACCCCACATTGGTATCGCAAGCTATATACACACGGTGCAATATATGCTAACTTTTCTTATGATTTTGAGTATATAGTCAAAATCGTAAGCACATATAGCACCACAAGGTGCATAAAAATTGCACATTGCAAGGTTTTTAAAGAAAGGCCATGTTAAAAAAAAAAATGACAATGTGTGGAATACCTGAAACAGGTTGCAAAATGCTGTATTGTATTTATCAACAGCTAAGATCAACTCTATGAGGTCACAAATAAATACATAACATTATAGGGAATTTGAAATGGAAGCGCACAAGTTTAAAGAACAGGGCACTAAAAAGATACTGTTGATTAATAGTAATAAAGAACGGATGTGTGAAATGAATGTAAGTGCAGGTTTCATACAAAGGTAGGTATACAATTATCCACGATATTGTGGTGTTTATCCCAGATTTCACTTTGCCAACTCTGAGCAGGTGTTAAGTAGTGCAAAATCCCTATTTTAGGGTAAAAATGTCGGGATTTGGTTCAGATCCCCCTGGGACACCCCCTCCCCCCCCCCCCCCCCCTTCGTCCTCCATGACTATTTAGGCATTATATTTAATTGGCCAATAATGACATGTTATTTTTGGTGTCAATAAATGCAGAGTAATAAAAATTGGGGTACAAGGTATAGGACAGGTATATTGGGGTGCTTTATGAGTTGGACAAGTGTTTTTAGACTTGCAGGTGGGAGTAAAGTCTTCTAAACAGACCCAAATATATACTTATACCCATTTTTATGTACCCCCAATTCAATGAGGGCGCTTATTTTTCTGGAAAAAATAGCCTTCTATTATATATATATATATATATATATATATATATATATATATATATATATATACTGCTCAAAAAAATAAAGGGAACACTAAAACAACACATCCTAGATCTGAATGAATGAAATATTCTTATTAAATACTTTGTTCTTTACATAGTTGATTGTGCTGACAACAAAATCACACAAAAATGATCAATGGAAATCAAATTTATTAACCCATGGAGCTCTGGATTTGGAGTCACCCTCAAAATTAAAGTGGAAAAACACACTACAGGCTGATCCAACTTTGATGTAATGTCCTTAAAACAAGTCAAAATGAAGCTCAGTAGTGTCTGTGGCCTCCTTGTGCCTGTATGACCTCCCTACAATGCCTGGGCATGCTTCTGATGAGGTGGTGGATGGTCTCCTGAGGGATCTCCTCCCAGACCTGGACTAAAGCATCCGCCAACTCCTGGACAGTCTGTGGTGCAACGTGGCATTGGTGGATGGACGAGACATGATGTCCCAGATGTGCTCAATTGGATTCAGGTCTGGGGAACGGGCAGGCCAGTCCATAGCATCAATGCCTTCGTCTTGCAGGAACTGCTAACACACTCCAGCCACAAGAGGTCTAGCATTGTCTTGCATTAGGAGGAACCCAGGGCCAACCGCACCAGAATATGGTATCACAAGGGGTCTGAGGATCTCATCTCGGTACCTAATGGCAGTCAGGCTACCTCTGGCGAGCACATGGAGGGCTGTGCGGCCCCCCAAAGAAATGCCACACCACACCATTACGGACCCACTGCCAAACCGGTCATGCTGGAGGATGTTGCAGGCAGCAGAACATTCTCCTTGGCATCTCCAGACTCTGTCACGTCTGTCACATGTGCTCAGTGAGAACCTGCTTTCATCTGTGAAGAGCACAGGGCGCCAGTGGCGAATTTGCCAATCTTGGTGTTCTCTGGCAAATGCCAAACGTCCTGCACGGTGTTGGGCTGTAAGCCCAACCCCCACCTGTGGGCGTCTGGCCCTCATACCACCCTCATGGAGTCTGTTTCTGATCAATTGAGTAGACACATGCACATTTGTGGCTTGCTGGAGGTAATTTTGCAGGGCTCTGGCAGTGCTCCTCCTGTTCCTCATTGCACAAAGGCGGAGGTAGCGGTGCTGCTGCTGGGTTGTTGCCCTCCTACGGCATCCTCCACGTCTCCTGATGTACTGGCCTGTCTCCTGGTAGCGCCTCCATGCTCTGGACACTACGCTGACAGACACAGCAAACCTTCTTGCCACATCTCGCATTGATGTGCCATCCTGGATGAGCTGCACTACCTGAGTCACTTGTGTGGGTTGTAGGGAGGTCATACAGGCACGAGGAGGCCACACACACTACTGAGCCTCATTTTGACTTGTTTTAAGGACATTACATCAAAGTTGGATCAGCCTGTAGTGTGTTTTTCCACTTTAATTTTGAGGGTGACTCCAAATCCAGAGCTCCATGGGTTAATAAATTTTATTTCCATTGATAATTTTTGTGTGATTTTGTTGTCAGCACATTCAACTATGTAAAGAACAAAGTATTTAATAAGAATATTTCATTCATTCAGATCTAGGATGTGTTATTTTAGTGTTCCCTTTATTTTTTTGAGCAGTATATATATATATATATATTATATATATATATATATATATATATATATATATATATTTTACATTCGCTTTTAAAAACTGCATATAACAGCCATTTGACCAAATGTAATGACACCAAATAGTTTTATTATGGCCACTAATAGACTTCTATAATGTTTTCCTATATTAGTTTGTCTTATTTGTGGGTACAGGGAGATTTCTCCACTTTCTCCTATACTTGTCTCAGCTTTTGGCGGCTATAATTATCACACAGATACCGTTATCGCCATTTTGGTATAGGATAGGTACGATGAACGGGAGCGTCCAGGCTGTGATATGCCGATTTTTCGGGAGATAAGTGCGATAACATTAGCTGCGATTGCGGCTAATTTATTATTATTAGCAGTTCCAAGGTACATGTTATACTGTCTTTTTATATTCTGTAGTTGAGTGTGATGGATGAACTTCTTAAGGTGCCCACACACTAGAATTATATTGTACATGATGCGCTCGATTCCGACACATCGGATCGATATATCGTTAGTAAAAGTGCAAATCGTGTACCTTCCACTAATGAGAACGATCTGATGCGTGGCCCTGTGGGTCGTTTCCGTGCTGCAGGGAAGATTTGAAACATCATGAGAGATTTTGTACAAATCGTTTTGTGTTTTTTCACATCCAGTGTATCTAACCAATACATTGTCCAGTCAGCGTCCGATCAGTCGTTCTAGTGTGTGGGCATTGTCCAGTCAGCGTCCGATCAGTCGTTCTAGTGTGTGGGCACCTTTTTAGATTATGAAACTAGATTTTTTAAAAACATTTTTTTAACTACGGTGCTTGGGTTTTTTTTCTTTCTATATTTCTGTTTTGTTTACTTATAAGATGAATTCCAATCCAGAAAAAGTTGCATTCATACCATCCCTCCCAACAATATCAGATTCAGAATCGAGGCAGCTTGTATGCGTGATAGCCTTGTGCCCATGAGGTAGAGGCGGATTTAGACCTCTGGTGGCACTAAGCAAGACACCGATTCGGGTCCCCCCTTTCTTAAACAGTCAATAGCACTAAATCCTCTCATTACCGCCCCTGGCTGTGCCTACTGTGCTTGTGCCTTCTTCCCTGGGGGGCAGATTCCAGATCCTCCTCTCGGCCAGCATGGGGACCGATTATGCTCCTGTCCGTCACCGCTAGCAGCTCTCCCAGTAGCCGTGGTTATGGAGGCTTGAGATTAACAAAATCTCCCCCGAACAGCAGCACCAGCATGGGGCGGATCTGTACTTTTCTTTTAAGGGGAACTGGCAGTGGACCCCCTCCCCCCCACTGTGAGAGAGAAGGAAGCAAAAGGGATCCAACAACAAAGGGGAGGGAGACAGGTGTAAGAATCGAGAGGATCTGGTGGCAGATGCTTAAGGGGAGAAAAAAAGTGGCAGGGGGGAGGAGAGGAGAAAGGGGAGAGAAGCAAAGAAGGGAGAGAGAATCAGAGACAGAAGAGAGAGGGACAGTCTATAGCAGGACAATCCTGGGGGGGGGGGGGGGGGGGGGGGAGGCTTGAGATTCCAGGTTTGCCCGCTTCCAAAATGGTCTATTATTTATAGACAGACTAATATTTTCCACACGGTGCACAGAGCAGGCAAATACTACACACACCTGCAGTCCTGGACTGTGTCAGCGATTGGTAGGCTACACAACAGCTTTCCTTCATATTTTAGCATATCTATAATGTGTGTGTGGGTCCTGTGGGGATCCCCAGTACCGTGTAGCAGCCTATCCATAAGTGTCCCCCAGACTCTCACTCACCCGCGGGACACTGTGTCCCGCTGGTGGGACAGTACCTGAAAAGCAGGACTGTCCTGCTGAAATCTGGATGGCTGGGATGTATGGTCATACCGATTATTGATTATATACAGTAGTTGATTTTTAATGTAAATTACTATGAATATTTTTGTATAGCTTGTGATCCATGTTCTACTAAGTTTTGTATTGTAAGTCTTTTGCACAATTCTTTTTATATTTGTTTTGTTAGCACTGTCTTTGCTGTACTTTGCCTTGGTGTACAGTAACATATATAAAGGATAATAATAATAATAATAATAATTATTATTATTATTATTATTATTATTATATGAATTTCTAAGTGGCTTATCCTTGTACCTAACAACAATTATTATTTATTTATTTATTTATTTATTTTCCATTTACGCCAAGCTTGGTGTAAATTCTAAATGTGGAGAAAATGAATACTGGGCCCAATTTATTGACTTTCAGTAAACATTGCCTCATATTTGGTTGGAAAAATAAAATGGAACCATTACCTTATATTCTGGCTACAGCACAGCCTCCAATATCTTAAAACCCCCAAATCTGTACAAATTTGGAAAATGGGCGTGGTCAGGCGAGGAATCTATAGGACAAGGGAAACGCTGAAATCGGTACAAAGACCCTTTTAGCCAATACAGACCATAAAAGAATGGTAATGTACTGGCCAAAAATGTACAGTTGCAGTGTATGTTACAGGGACCCCATCACCACTTGCCTTTCACACGTAAGAAAAACAAGCCTCTGGTCGGTTAATGTTATGTGGATACTGTAAAGCTCTTACAGGCACTTTGCACTTTAAACAGTAGTTGTATTAATTCTCCAGCTTTCTTTAATGATCATACTTTTACTTGGGATTCTTCCACTCATATTTGCTGTATACAGCGTGGTTCGGGGATTGGCATGTAGTTGGGAACTCTTGCCCATTACATATGGGGCCACTTAGATCTAAAGGACCCTACACACTGGGCGATTTTAGCGATGTTATCGATCAACGATATTATTATTGGTCGGTTTTTTTTACCAACTATTTTTGCCTACACACTAGAAGATATCTATGACCTATTTAGACGATATTAGAGTACATACATCAATATCGTCCAAATTGACTTGCATGTATAAATGGGGAAAGATCAACGATGAACGATCGCGGGGCCGCGCATCGTTCATTGTTGATGCACACACACTGACCGATATGAACGATTTATCGTTCATTTTTGAACGATATACTTCATATCTATCATCGTTATCGGCAAGTGTGTAGAGCCCTTAACACAGTGGCTGTGAAAGGCTTTCAACTGCTGTGCTTGATCTCCCTCTATGGGGATACGTTTTGTAGTTCCACTTGTGACAGGTAGATCAAATGTGGAGTCCCGGGGAACGTACCTGCAGCCAAGTACTACTAGAGATCTAATAAAATTAATATTTAATGTGTAGTGCCTTTTTATTATGTAGTGATTAGACAGTTCCATTTGAAGCATAGCTTTAAAATGTTTGCAAAAGTTTTTTTGGCGCACTGCATAGCCATATTTAATATGGTCATATGTGTACTTAGTTTGCCATTAAAATGTCATCACTATGACTTTTGTTTAAAGGTGCATACACACTGAGCGATTTCCCCCCCTGCCCAGCGATGTCAGCGGGGGTGAACGGCTTTCCATAGCAGGACGCTATAGGAAAACCGTTCACGCCGCCGTTCATGAAGCGGGAGCGCGCATCGCGCTCATCGCCACGGCATACACACTGGGCGGTTTTGAGCTGGAAGCAGCTCAAAACACCAAAAGTGATCTGCTTTCAGCTCAAAATCACCCAGTGTATATGGGCCTTTATTCTATTTTTAAATACAGCTGTAGTTACTGTAACATTGACTGACTGTTGTATTCTATAATTTAAAATACAAGAAGAGAGAAAAAAAATAATCGCCAGCCATTTATTAATAGGCTATACAATTTGTTATTGTTGCAGGATGACCTCAAATGTGAGCAGTCATTGTACAGTGTAGCCTTGAGGTGACGGATGATGCTAATCAAGATGAATCCTATGCGTATGTTTCCTTTTACTGCAGTTTTTCTAGTGTGCCAAGAATTTCTCCTTTGTCACCATCCACTTGAGAGGCCAACCTATGATCGCCTTTGGCTTTTTCTTTTTCCTGTTTAGCCCATGGCTATCTGGCTCATGATGGAAGGAGGGGTGGATTAAAACACTTTAGTGATGC